>NW_020649304.1:3113084-3442045 GCF_003573695.1 Papaver somniferum
AAGTTTATTTTAGCTTGTTATGGAGAAATTCTCATGTATCATGTTCTCGTCTCTTATTTAGGATTCAGATAGGCAGGGAGAAATTTTTCAAGGAGCATAAAATGGGTTGATATCCACATTGAGTCATTACATTTTTGACTTACGATCAATGATGTGGTAACGCCAAAGACAAACGGCGGTGACTTGTTTTATAGGTGTATAAAAGGCAAAGATGACAACCACAAGGAAGTTTTAAGAGTCATTCAAACAAGTTTTGTAATCTATTCTTTGAAAGAGTAACTCATACATTTGGAGCAAAGGGATCAACGATTCGACATGACACTTGTTGTCTTTAAAAAAAATTAGCATAAGCTTATACACATTTCTTGTTACAAGGAACTCATCAGGCTTATTAATAAAGCACAAGAACAAAAATATGAATAGACCATCTTATCTTATTAATACAAGGAAATTTTAATTTTAATAACACTTCCATGTTGAATTATACAGTCCTCCTACGTGTGTCAAGAAGAACTAAGATGTATCCTGGCGAGTATATTTCGGCCCACCATCAGACGTGAGATATTTACTTCATATCTTTGTTTGATAAAACTAACCTTAACCTCACTCGATCCAAAGAAAGGACTATTTAAAGAGTATTAGGACATTTACCTGATATTGTCACCTTTTTTGCCTTTCTGATACCACGTTTTAACTTGTTGATGAGAGTTATGTACCTGATATATGTCCTTATTAATATTAATATATTAAAGTCTGGAACATTGCGATTTTGTGATTGTAAATCACAGAATGCCTTTCTCTGTAAGACAATATGCCTTTGAGAAACATCCCTCTTTGTCTCACATGACTTGAGAATGGAAACACTTTTAAGATTCTGATGAAGAGAGTTTTGTATATCAACAATTCTCTTATTTTCAAGTCGCCAGAAGAATCTTTAATAAAATGTCTTTTTATCCTGTAAGAATGACAAGATTTTCTTCTATGGATGAAAGCACAGAAAAGAATTTATAAGTATTGAAAATTATTTAGAGACTGTTTATTGCACTGTTTATGTATATGACCTTTCTTTCCACACAAGTATCATGTTTTTCAAGATCTAATGGAACCATGTTTGACCTTCTTGTATGGTGCAGAAACTTCTCGAGTGAAGGGTATTGGATATTCCTTTTTGTCATAGTATGAACAGATATGAAGGTCTACCTCTTTCCCAAGACATGTGGAGGCTTTCGAGCCATAATTTTTTATACTTCTACAATGTGGTTTTAATTCATATATATATTTTTTTATCTCTTCAACCTTTGAAAGATCATCAAACAAGATCTTATTTTTTGTTTGGTATTAAGTAGACCACCAACTTTTTTATTTGGTTACCTGTATGGACAAACTTGTTACAATCAGTAAGTATAAATCAATAGTAAATATCCTGTATTTTATTTGCAAACAAGTTTACTTGGACGATCTCAAAAATCAATATCTAAGAATCAACCTAGTATGTACCCAAACTGTATGCGAACATAATTCCAACAAATTTTTTTTTGTAACATGTTTTTCAAGATACAATTTCATAAGAGAAAATCTTGTAAGTTATATACAATTTGAGCTTTAAAACTATTTAGGTTGTTCAACATACTCTTTATGGTAATTATATTATAAATATAAATGACATAATGCGGAAAAGAAATAAAATAAGATATCAAAAATTTTGTTAACAAAGAAAACAACAATGTGTAGAAAACCCCGGGGACCTAATCAAGTCTTGAACACTGTACTGTATTAAGCCTCTATAGACACTACTCTACGATCATACTTCAGACTGGAATGTAGCTAAGACCGAATCGACCTACGAGCAATTTATCTTCAGTTGTGCTCCTTATGTCTCTCATATATCGCAAGACCCTACACACTTGATTCCCTTAGATGACATCCTTTACAACTGTATGAGTTGCTTCAGTATAATTGAAGATTTTCAACAATTTTGTATCCAACAGATAGCCTATTGATTTTCTTCATAAATATATACGATCAAGGTTGTTAGAGCACGCTCGATCGAACTCGCAAACGTTGCTATCTCAAGCTTGTTTTCCAAGTTTAGTTGCGCAAACTATAAGTCTTGATTTCTAACCTACTTATATCTAAGTCTCGGATTAGGATAGAAAGTGTAGTTGAACATTAGACTTCACGACGTTCATCAATTGAAGACGAAGAACTACTAAGGGAAGCTTGTGGAACTTCATCAACAAAAGGTATGTGGAGACTTGAACTCATCTATCACTCAAAAGTCTATCTACTCTATCTCCTATTTGAGACAAAAGTCCTATAGCTATATAGACTTCGATTATACACATTTGATATTTCGAGCTAAGTTTAACACGCTTACATATTTCTCGAAATATGTGTCGGTAAGCTTTCGCTTTAGCCAAGTTCATCTTATATTCTTGATGAAAGTCAAAAGATGATCATGTGAAAATCTCCTTGTAATATCTTACACGATTTGTGTGAGACAGTCATTTGATGTAGACTCGGAATGTTTCGTATTGATCATTCGATCACTTGAAAATTGCTTTAAAGCTAATAGTTTATGTGAGACAACAATTATCGTTTTCTAAGATTGTTTCAATGATTGAAAGGCGAGTTTAGAATAAATAACCATGATTGGATATAACACAGTATGTGTACTTGTATGCTAACTGTTGCAAGTTATTCCAAGTCCGGGAACCATAGTATGCATACCCGTATGCATACTGGTTGGTTAGTGAAAGTCCGGGAACTTAGTATGCATACCGATCTGCGTACTGGCGTGAGTTTCAAGTTCTGGAAATTCAACTGAGTTTGGAAGGTATGCGTACCCGTTAGCATACTGGCGAACCCAAACTTAGTCCGGCCACTTAGGTATGTGTACCCATTTCTATACTTGAGTAGGTGATCTAAAATCGGTTTGTTCATGAACTAATACGTTTATATAATAAGGAATGCAGTTTTTTGCAAACCGTGGCTATAATGTTCATGACTTGATTCATGTGAATCAAAATCGATTTTGCTTCAATTGTGTCTTGTATACTTCTATGAGAATATAAACAATTGAACAACTCTAGAACTAGTATCATTTGAGTCATTTGAACTAGTTATGGTTAAGATGAATAAGGTTGATATGAATCAAGTACACGTTTAGGTACGATTAACTTCGGTTAACTATTGTAGAGCCAAAAAAGTGTACACGTTTAGGTACAGTTATTCATATCTAAATGAAGTCACTTTTCATTTGTGTGTAACAAGCTAAGTTCGATCTAACGGTTGAAAGATATTAGCTTGAGTCTAATTAGGTTTTCATCTAACGGTGAATATTGAATGCTTTGTTACCAAGGTAGCATTGATTGCAAACACTGATTTGAAGACTATATAAGGGAGAACTCTAGCAACTGGGAAACCCAATCCTCACACCTACTGTGTGATACTAATTGCGGCTAGAGTCGATTCTCCTTTAACCTTAGGTTTTTCCAAAACCATGTAGGTTAACGACTTGAAGACTTTATTGGGATTAGGAAGCTAGACTCAACTATTTTCTCTGTAGTTGCGTGTTATAATCTTATTGTTTTCTATCGTGATTGGTTACTATATTCTCTAATATTTGCCCGAGATTTAATCTCCGATAGGCAAGATAAAAAGTAGTCACAAACATCTTCGTCTCATCGTTTGTGATTCCACAATATCTTGTTTCGCTACCATACGATTAAGATTACTATGAGGTGATTGATATTACTAGGCTGTTCTTCGGGAATATAAGTCTGGCGTAACAGTTGGTTCCTGTTCACCTTGATTTATCAAAAGACGAAACAAAACTCATAGGTATATCTGTGGGAGACAGATTTATTTATTCAATAGACTTTTCTGTGTGAGACTGATTGGTTTATCAAGTCTTCGACTTTGGGTCATAGCAACTATTAGTTGTGGATGAGATCATCTAAGGGAATCAAGTGCGTAGAGTCCTGCTGGGATTCAGAGGCGTAAGGAACGCGACTGTACCTTGATCAGTGTGATATTGGTTAGGGTTCAACTACATTCCAGTTCGAAGTTAACTTGGAGTAGGCTAGTTTCTGGAGCGGCTTAATACAGTGTGGTGTTCAAATCTGGACTAGGTCTCGGGGTTTTTCTGCATTTGCGGTTTCCTCGTTAACAAAACTTCTAGTGTCTTTGTTACTTCTTTTCCGCATTATATTTGTTTATATAATTGAAATATCACAGGTTGTGCGTAGTTCAATCAATTAGATAATCCAACCTTTGGTTGTTGATATAAATTTATTGACACTTGGATATTGGTTTTTGATACCGTCCAAGTTATTTCTTATATTCAATCGGGCTCGCAAATCCTATTTGTTTGATTGCAGATTGAATTGAGAAATGGAGATATAACTCTTGGATATACTTTTCTTAAGATTGAGTCTGATTGTCTAGTTGATTCTCTTGAAAGTATATTGGAGTTAGTCCATACATATTGCTAAGCGAAATATTGGGTGTGGTTGTTAGACCCCCCGCTTTTTCAATTGGTATCAGAGAAGCAAACACGTTTAAGACCTCATAAGTCTGTGTTTGTAGCGATCTAACTCTATGGACAAAAGTGTTATCTCTATAAACGTACCACCAGTCTTCGATGGCTCGAAATACTCATAATGGAAAATTATTATGCGTGCCTTTATTCAAGCGCGTGATTTTCAATCATGGGTATATGTTGTTAATGGCTATAATCCTCCGGTTGTTGCAGAAGGTGATGTAACTGCTCCAAAGGATATCGGTGATTATGATGTTGTCGAGATTCTTGCCGCAAAGCAAAATTATGACGGATTGAATGCAATCATCCATGTCATTACCCCAAATCTTCAGCACCATGTGACTACGTGCACTCGGTCTAAAGATGCGAGGGATATCTTAGAAACTATATTTGAAGGAAATTCCTCTGAAAAAGAAGCTAGGCTTCAAAACCTATGTTCTGATTGGAAACCTTCGCATGGCTGATGAGGATTCATTTGATGAGTTTAATCACAAAGTGTCTGAAATTGTTAATGCATATTTTGCGTTGGGTAAGATTATTCCTGAAAAGGATATTGTGATGAAATTTCTCAGATCGTTGCCAGCCAAATACGACTCTAAGAAACATGCCAGCATTGAAGGAAACAACCTTAATACTTTATCCTGAAATACGCTGGTTGGGAAGTTAAAGATCTTTGATCATGAGCGTACATCCAAATCTGGAAAGGATATTGCTTTCAAAGCACAAAGAACACTAAATTACTTGATAAAAGTAAAAGTGTTGGCATATCTGAAGATGATCCTTCTGAGACTGATTCATCAGATGAAGATCTTGACAAGTTAGTCTCGTTGATCACAAGATAGTTTAGAGATCTTCTTTTGAAGATAAGTAAACGGTTCACTAGAGATAAACCTAAGTCATCAGTTAAACCTCATAATCGTGTTTCTCCTAAAAACAGGGATACTGACGATACTGATGACGAAGGTATGCCACAGTGCTTCAAGTGTAAAGGTTTTGGTCATTTTGCAAATGAATGTCCAAATCGTAGAAAATACACTGGAAACAAAGGTATTGCTGCAACTATTGATGAAATGTTTGATCACTATGATTCTAATGAAGACGAAAAATAAAGTATTGCACTCCTCTGTGAAAATATTGATTTTGATAATTGTAGCAATTCGTACATCAACCTCGATATTCTTCTGGGAGAAACGTCAACCACTTTAGAGGATAAAATTGATTTCTCTTTGTCTACTGGAAATTATATTTATAATTTGTCAGGTTCTACCATTTGTCTAGCAGTTTGCACAGCTATGGCGTCTGAACCGTCCTCCACTTTGACATGTTCTTATTGTACTTTTATTGGTATGAACTCTCAATGTGTTACAATTACAAATATAAAATAAGATATGTCAACAAACTTTAACGGAGAGCAAATCGATTAGCAAACAAGCTCAAACTTGTTCCGAAGTCGTCTGAGGTATGTAAACTCATCTCTTCACCGAAGAAGTTAATTTCCAAAGAAAAATTTAGACCACTAGAGAAAAAAATTCGGTTTAAACATTATGTGCAACAGGGTTCTAAGATTTCCATTCAAGAACAACTTGATTGTGTTGTTGGTGTATCTTGTCTCAAGTGCCTGGTTCAAAAGAGACAAGAATTTGCACACTTCGGGCTTTAAGGAAAAAAAAAATGTTTTGTTTTATTTTTCGATCCATCAAAATGATTTATTTACTTTTAATAAAAACTAATATTTTCTTATTTAAACAAAGCTATTGGTTGGTAACCCAGCAACAAGCTGGGCTCCAACACCTATTTTCTTTTTGTTTTGTTTTTCGCATGTTTGGAATTCTTCCATCTTTTCATATCTAGTTGATATTAAAAGGGATTTCCATGTTTGATCAATAAAAGAGGGTTAAAATCGACAATTATGCCTTCTTTAGGGTTGTGAGTTGTGCGTACGTGAATCCTTTTAGCTGTATAAAGGTTCCGTAACCCTACATTCCTTTTTCCTTCTCTAAAAAACTCTTTTTATCACAAGGGTGCTTGTTGAGCTTGATTTGTGAATTTCTCTCACAATCTCATACTTGTATGGAGACTTCAAGCATCATGACTTCTGATGGAAAATAGGTTAATATGATTGTTAAGCCATCAATCATGAAGGAACAAGATATATCTCCAGTACCCTCTTCCTTGAAAAGAAAAAGAAGGAATGTGAGGAAACCAGGGGTTGTCCCTTCAAATCTTCAGAAGTTTTCTGGTGTTCTTGAAGAATTGAAGGAAACAAGAAAGGAGATACTGCAAATAAAGGTTATTGTTTTTAGGACTCTTGAAATTCATAAGGCCTTGGTTCGGTATCAGTCAAGAATGTTTGTTGTAATTGACTCCTATCTTCATGAACCTTATGTTCCAATGGCTGTTGACGACAAGGAGTTCGGGGACGATAAAGAATTTTTCAAAGGTCTTAATGTCTAGGAAAATTCTTATGAGAATTTATTCTTGTGTTTTGAGAAGGATAACTAGGGTTCAAAATAACAATTATTGTGAGTACACATAGCTATTGCCAATGATTTTCATCTTGCAATGTTTTTAGATTTAGTTATTTAAATTCTAAAGTTTATTTGGAAGATGATTTTGCAGTATTAATCTTTATTGGTTTTATATATTGCAAAAATTTGTTATGGGATATGTGTGTTTACGTACGTGAACTATGATTGTTCCATATATGTCAAAAGTTAAGTCTATTATGTCATTATGCAAATATTGATGGAAGATAGGATGAACTTTTGATTGCAAAGATTAAGTCTATTATATGTCTTTATGAAAATATTGGTGAAAAATAGAATGAATCTTTGAATAGTCCGCAATATTGATCTTTCCCTGATCCACTTCTATGTGAAAGTACTGTGTGGCTTCGTAAGTTCTCTTATGTTGAGCATTTCCGATTAAATTAATCATGGGTTCTCTTGTGGTTAATTTAATTGAGTTTTTTGGATACAAATTCATGTTTCATGTGATTCGTTAATGTCCAAAGAAATCATTCTTTTCTTGTAAAAGTAAGGTCGCTCTTGTTGTTCTTTCGGGAATGACATTTTATGGGGGAGAGATCTTAATTAAACTTATGCTTAATTGCCAAATCTTTGTGGAGAGTGCGGCTGTGGAATATTGTAGAAGTTTTCTTGTATCTTTATTAACTCCTTGATGAATGCATTTAGTTTCGACTATATGATTGTATCTAAGCAAAGTTGATATGTTCTCTTTTAGTCACGAAGTGTCTCTATGAGAATTTCATTATGATCCCACTAGTTTTTGTACCTTTGCCAATTTATATTGACAAAAAGGGGGAGAATTAATGTGTAATTCACACTACAAATACATATGTGTTGATGGTGGGTTTTAGTTTAGGGTTAAAATTGTAAAACCCTCGCATTTGATATGCTGCCACTCTGCAAAGAAACGGAGCCATGTAAAAGTGATGAGTGTTCAACCTCTCCACTGGCGCATTTATTGAGCAACCCAATATTTTCTTATGAAATTTATCCAGAATAGTGCATGTAGCAACAATCCCAGATACTATGTAAATTTCGGCACTCTGCCAATATTATTCAATTAATATAAGTTTCTTTGAATGCTTTATATGCTATGTTCCCCGGCTGAACCCTTAATATTGATATGGCATGACAATTTGTGTTCACTCGCAGCAGAGTAGTACGAATTTCCAAGTATCAAGGTTAAGGTCCTTGCATAAAAGTACTCAATTGTAAAGCATACGCAAAATCAGGGTTAAGCGAACTAGGGTTTTGCGCCCTGCGCAGTATATTAGACTCCACCGGTCGAAATTAAGCTTATGCGAACTAGGAAATTAATCCGCCATGGATTAGTAGGTGCAAAATCCTACCCAAAATCAGAAAACAAGGAATAAAATGAGCCGCGGGATAGGAGCAACAACAAAGGGAGGTGTGGCCATGCCATAGGCCAGCCGGCGCCACTTGAAAGTGGCCACACCCCATGTTTCCTAACCGTCCCCTATTTCCCATCGACCAATCCGGTCGCTCTAAATGCGCCACACGCATTTGGGATGAGGCCGATAGTGCTGGCCGACCCTCTTTCCATCGACCAATCAGGTCGCTCTAAATGCGCCACACGCATTTGGAATGAGGCCGCGCCCATAGTGCTTGCCGACCCTCTTTCCATCGACCAATCAGGTCGCTTTAAACCTGCCACACGCGCATGAGTTGTGGCTGGGCCCATACTTGCCGGACCTGTTCCCCATCGACCAATCATGTCACTTTAAATCCACCACACACATACCAGAAGTATGTCCATGACCCTGCTTGGTCGGCCTCTCTTATATTAACCAATCAGGTTGCTCCAAACTTGCCACAGTGTTAAAAGAGGCAAACTACGCCAAATGGTCACAAAGCCATTGGTTTTCCAAAAACCGCGCCAACATGCCAAACGTGTCATGTTGCGCCAATAGGCCGAACGGCATGCCAACATGCCACTCCGCCACGCCAAACGTGCAACATGCCAACGTGCTGTAAATAGCGCCTTACGTGCTAACCTACCTCTTGTTCGTGGCCAACGCCATGATGTGCTTAAATTAGGGTTTTCTAGTCAGAAGCACGACTCTTCTTTAGGCGCATTAACAAAAACCATAATTTCCAGTTGTGGCTCAAGTTACGCCACTTTGGGCCCCACAACATGCCACGAGCCATGCGGGACCCAGGAAACCCTAGGAATGGCGCATATCATAGTCACTCATAGTAATTCTTGCTCATGTGGTCGTTTCCACATTATGGCCTTACTATAATTCCTTTGGCATGACTATGGCGTCGTTTGCACAAAAAGCGTTACCATGCCGCGGCCGCATGCCACACGTACTAATTACGGTTTCGGCATGCCAAACCCTAATTTAGGCGAAGTTGCTACGCCAACCAAGCCAAATCATGCTACCCAGAGCATTGGGATTGATGTGGCAACTAGAACTAATGTTGCCAAACCATATTTGGGTCTAACACCAATATGACAAAATCTAGCGGCCATGGCTACGCCAGGCGCTACTTGCACCACCGTGCCACTGGCATGCACAAACTACGCCAACCACGCCATTGTGTCATTATCATACGCCAACAAAATGTGGCCATAATCAATGGCCACCCTTTCTCATGGGTCACAATCTTAGTCGTCCAAATTCGCCACAGAATTAACAGGCCTGTGGAAAGTCTCAGGCGACCAGCCAAGACAAGCCTAATAGCATCACATGTTATTCTCCTGCGGTAAGTCTCCTGACTTTGACTTGCCACACATAACAACCTGCTACACATTTTCCACGAAAATACTCGAGACATCAAACATGTCACAAACTGAGGGATACTCATCAGGGTATTGGTCTGGCGGTATATAGCTTGCGGCGTGCAACACGCCCATTATAAGAAAGTGTCAGAAAGCAGGTCATTTAGTGGCGGCAAGAAGTAGTGGGTGTAAACTAACTCGTCTCCTTCATAATGGGAACGTGGTTTTCAGGCATTTACACACGACCCCACTTCTCCATCACTCAATCATTCCCACTTTCTATGAGATCAGGGTGCGTTCAATATGACTTGTATAAATAGGTTCTACCTATTTCAACCAAACGACAACAGTTTAGTTAACAACAACACAGTATCCAGAAAACACCAAAGAACTGATAGCTTACATTCCAAAAGCCAGTTCCACATTCTGATACAAGTCATAAAATAGCCACACCTTCAGAATTAACCATTCTGGTCTCAACACCTTCTTCGCTTCCCTCCCAAAGACCAACCCTTCTCCTTCACTTTGTGACCGAAGCAAGCCTGGAACGGCCATTTCTTGGTTTAGGCCAGGATTGTACAAATTGATCTCTCAAATCTAAAGTACTCCCGTGCAGTGCATTTGTTTAAGGTTTAGGCTCGTTTCTCATCCACACACCCAAATTGACCAAAACCAGCAGAAACAGTTTTTACCCACAAAGAATTGGCGACCACAATGGGAGATTAAAATCACTCGGTTGCAAATTCAATTCTCAATTTCATTTCCATCCCAGTTGGTCTTAGGCCCGATTCAATCGTTAATTGAAACCAATTTCAGTCAAAGATTCTTTTCAGATGTATTCTGGTCATTAGAACCTTGCAGAAGCAATGAATAGCTGGAAGCCAACTACCATGGAAGACATGATTAAAATGCTAGAGGATATGGTTGCCAGCCAAGTCGATATTATCAGGCGGCAAAACGAGACGCTTCGTATCCTGAAGAGTATAATAAGCTGATTGTGGGAAGAATCAGCAAAGGCTTATCCTAAGGATCCCGCCAATTTCAAGAGTAATACGAAGTATGTTAAATATTTGGCTAAATCCTGCGACTCTACCAATGAGGATGCTGACGGAGCACGTAGCCGCATCATAAAGGAGCAGCAGAAGAGCGGCCAATTGGATTCTGCCAACACAGAGAGCCAGGACAATTTTACAAGGCCGGGGGAGGAGACTTTCCAGGTGCGCGATAACATCTGCAAGATAAAGGTAAAGAGACTGCCTATGAAGCCTTGCTGGAAAACATTTATCTCCAAACCCTCGCAGAAGTTCAAAGAGTTGTCCAACAGTCCGCAACCACGACTGCTTTGCCGAAAAGAGAAGCACCTGAAGAGGGGGAAAACTACCAAGACGCTTATGGAAACGAACACTGCGCCAATGAATAATATCCAGCTCAGCCACTACGTGTCGCCATCGCTAACGCAGGCCCCTCAAGAGAAATTACTTTTCAGCAATACGGTAGAACTAAACGGCCAGCTCATGAATCAATGATCGCTCAAGCGTCAGTTCCGCCCTCAAAGAGAGCTTCATCCCAAAGCCTGCAAGTATTTCCACCACAACAACTACTGATGTGGGAGAAGCCAGACTCAAAATATCCACGCCTCCCGTTGCCTATCAGAAGAGTTATAGAGTTACTGGAAATTTGGGTACGAGAGGGAGTAGTCCAACTACCCCCGATAGGGCGTCCACCAACTGATCAGGAGATGCTAGATTCAAGATATTGCCACTATCATAGGTTTATTCATCATCCTACCAACGAATGCAATGCTCTGAAGCGCATTTTCCAGGAAAAGATTGATTCAGGGGAATTACGCCTGGGGACTGGAGGTTCTCCGACTTGCCGCGGATCGACATAGAGATGTTACAGAGACAATAAAGGATGATTGGGGACTTCTCGCGACCAGGATTGCATCACACAATAAAATCGGATTTGCAACCTGAAAATTCAGTTTTGTGGAGAGACCCCTAAGAGAATAGAGTATGTAGCTATATCGGATGAGAGCGAAAGGGGAATGGCCAACACTAATGTACCATCCGCAAGTGCAGTCAACACGTCCCATGGCGTTACATCCTCTACCACCAACACCAGCAGCACCGGAAGCATCCCATATGACGTGACGCCTCTTATTACTAGAGACAGAGCCGCCGCTACTCCTAATATTTCTTCAAGCATGACGCCTCAAATCATCACCAGAACTGCCACCACTTCTTCGTCAGGACGAGAGACTGGAGGAGCCATAGGAAACCAACCTTCCCATTACCATTATCGATTTAATTTGAGAGACAAGAAGTTCTTTCCAAAACTCGAACGGACATGGCCACAACTCAGAAGGGGCCGCTTCAACGTTTCGCTCCAAGAGCCGCTCCGCTTCAACGTTCTCTCCAGAAGTCGCTACTCCTCCCTGCCAAGGATCGTTTGTTGTAGCCGCCACACTCCTCCCTGCTAAGGATCGTGTCCTAGCCGCCACACTCCTCCCTGTCAAGGATCATGATCACAGCCAGCCAAGGTTCGTAGTTATGGCCACTTTTTGATCCATCTCGCCAAAGCTCGTGGTCGTGGATAGTTTACTCGCCTACGCATCCAGCCAATCCCTTTGCTTCCATGGACGCCCATGCAATTCCAGCCAGCCTATTTTGGGTTCCCACGACAATGTAGTCTCTTCTGCTGCCAAGAACTGTTAATGTTCGTTTGTTGATACCAGCCAGAGCTTTACCATAGCAACAACCACTAAAAAGGTAATCCCTACTTCTCCATATTTTAGTTTCACATGGAAGAAGTAATAGAGTCACCAGTACGGATGCAAGATGATATCTTTATCATGGTCAACTCACCAACCATACAAGATAGAAACATGTAAACCAAACTTGGGGAATGAGGCTCTACACGAAATCCCTTCACTGTCAAAGCTCGGGAGGCACGGTCAACCCAAAATTCATATCCACGACAAGGTCATCTATTCTTCAAAGGTGTAACGTAAGGATATCATCACCTCTCCGTCTAGAAGGCGCCTGCAACACTTTACGAGGCACGGATCCCAAGCCTACTCAGAGAAAACAACTTCAGTAACCAAAGAGAAGTGCGACTGGGGACTGCTCACCATGGTCCATCCCGACAACAATCAAGCATTCATGAGATAACTCCATAGACGCTGCTGAAACATTTTTCTTGAAAAGACAGAGGGAGCCACGATTAACGGCATAACTCTCTCACTTCTACCTCTTCGTTGTCCAGAATGTTTCGTCCATGTGATGTTCCAAGCATCCCAGCATCACATCCAGGAGAGTACAATAAGCTTGTATCAAATCCCATAGGCGTGGATTCAAGGCGATGCAATTGAAGTAGGCTACACTTGGGGACTGAAGCCTCCTTCAGGTTTAGAAGTTTAAACGCAGTCACCACCTTACTAGTGAATGCAGTAGAAGCACATCTTCCACGAGAAAATAGGCTCAGGATAATTACACATGGGGACTACCAGCATGGGATGCCTTCACTTCCCTCAACCAGGTTATTCCTGATTTCAACATCATCACTGCCGAAGATTTACGAGCCGCAGGAATTTCTCAACATGAAGCCGTACACGTGCATCAAAGACTCCAAAAGCACGCCACAGAGATATTCACATATCCGGCCACACCATCGGATATATGACCAGACGGAAGTGTAACTGGGGACTGCTCATCGCATCCCATTGCATATAATAGTCCAAGATTCAGAAGATGGTTCAAAGGATGTCGCTTAGAACAAAGTCCTTGAAGACTTGATAGCAGCACATCGGCAACGGAATACCTCTCAACTCATCTATTTCACCCAATGGCTCCGGAAGATTTCGACCATATAAGCATCCACAACAGATCATCGCAATCAGAAAGTCCAGGCACCAAATAACCTAAAGTCAATGATGGACCAATAACGCAACCACAATCTCCAAGATTAGCCCTGACATGATCATTGTCGAGCATATATTTCATTCATCCATCCCAAGAGTGCAATGGATCTTGATACACATTCTGTAGAAGATCGATGGTACTGTTGGGTGGCTACATGCGCAAAATAGAAAAGAGAACCTACCTTGAGTTCTCCTGGATCGCCTTGCTGCTGATTATAACTATTGGAGATTGCTTTGTTGCCTTTGACGCTCGCTTTACCGCCGCTAAAAAATAAAGTCATTCACACCGAGCTAAATGTCCAAGTTTGATCAACTACTCACGGATATTACACTCGGGGATAAAAATACGAAGACGATTGGCACGCCTATGATCGAGCTACTGCAAACGAACGTAAGAAGCAGACGAGCGAATAATGAAAGGGGAGGAAGTTAGCACACCCTTTTATATGCATAGCTCTTTTGGAATTCGAGTAGAGAAGGGTTTTTCTTTTGGACCATGTACGGAAGAAGGCAGTTGGGCCCGTAGCGCAAACGCTCCATGGCACCAACACTCCGTGGCCAAGCTAGCAACGCGCCAGCACGAGGAACACCAGCCGCTCAACCTGCAACGCTCCGTGTCCAAACCAGCGCCAATGCTCCGTGACGCAAAGCTCCGTGGCCAAACCAGCGCCAACGCTCCGTGACGCAAAACTCCATGGCCAAACCAACGCCAATGTTCCGTGATGCAAAGATTCGTGGGCAAACCGGCGCAAACACTCCATAGCACCAATTCCCTGTGGACAAGCCAGAAATACGCCAACATAAGGATCATGGACCACTCATGACTCTTGCCAAATCTCAATTAAATTTTTCCCGGCAATCTCCGCATGTTTTGCCCTTTTGATTTTATCCTTATTTGTCACCATCTCATGCTTACCCCGCAACAATGCCACTGTTATGTGCTAAGCAGGGGACTTAATGTTGATGGTGGTTTTTAGTTCAGGGTTAAAATTGTAAAACCCTAGCATTTGATATGTCTTCACTCAATAAAGAAACGGAGCCATGTAAAAGTGATGAGTGTTCAACCTCTCCACTGGCACATTTATTGAGAAACTCAATATTTTCTCATGAAATTTATCCAGAATGGTGCATGTAGCAACAATCCCAGAAATTCTGTAAATTTCGGCACCCTGCCAATATTATTCAATTAGTATAAGTTTCTTTGAATGCTTTCTGTGCTATGTTCCCTGGCTGAACCCTTAATATTGATATGGCATGATAATTTGCGTTCACTCGCAGCAGAGTAGCACGAATTTCCAAGTATCAAGGTTAAGGTCCTTGCATAAAAGTACTCAATCGGAAAGCATACCCAAAATTAGGGTTAGGCGAACCAGGGTTTTGCGCGCTGCGCAGTATATTAGACTCCACCGGTCGAAATTAAGCTTAGGCGAACTAGGCAATCAATCCGCCATGGATTAGTAGGTGAAAAATCCTACCCAAAATCAGAAAATAAGGAATAAAAGGAGTCGCGGGATAGGAGCAGCAACAAAGGGAGGTGTGGCCATGCCGTAGGCCAGCCGGCGCTACTTGCAAGTGGCCACACCCCATGTTGCCTGACCGACCCCTATTTCCCATCGAACAATCAGGTCGCTCTAAATCTGCCACACGCATTTGGGATGAGGCTGCGCCCATAGTGCTGGTCGGACCTCTTTCCATCGACCAATCAGGTCGCTCTAAATGCGCCACACGCATTTGGAATGAGGTCGCGCCCATAGTGCTTGCCGGCCCTCTTTCCACCGACCAATAAGGTCGCTCTAAATGCGCCGCAAGCATTTGGGATGAGGTCGCGCCCATAGTGCTTGTCGGTCCTCTTTCCATCGACCAATCAGGTCGCTTTAAACCTGCCACACATGAGTTGTGGCTGGGCCCATACTTGCCTGCCATGTTCCCCATAGACCAATCAGGTCATTTTAAATCCACCACACATATACCAGAAGTGTGGCCATGCCCCTGCTTGGCTGGCCTCTCTTATATTAACCAATCAGGTTGCTCCAAACTTGCCACAGTGTTAAAAGAGGCAAACTACGCCAAATGGTCAGAAAGCCATTGGTTTCCCAAAAATCGCGCCAACATGCCAAACGTGCCATGTTGCACCAATAGGCTGAACGACATGCCAACATGCCACTCCGCCACGCCAAACGTGCAACATGCCAAAACATGCCGACATGCTGTAAATATCGCCCTACGTGCTAACCTACCTCATGTTCGTGGCCAACACCATGATGTGCTTAAATTTTGGTTTTCTAGTCAGAAGCACGACTCTGCTTTAGGCGCATTAACAAAAACCCTAATTTCCAGTTGTGGCTCAAGTTACGCCACTTTGGGCCCCACAACATGCCACGAGCCATGCGGGACCCATGAAACCCTAGGAATGGCGCATATCATAGTCACTCATAGTAATTCTTGCTCATGTGGTCGTTTACACATTATGGGATTATTATAGTTCCTTTGGCATGACTATGGCGTCGTTCGCACAAAAAGCGTTACCATGCCTCGGCCGCATGCCACACGCACTAATTAGGGTTTCGGCATGCCAAACCCTAATTTAAGCGAAGTTGTTACGCCAACCAAGCCAAATCATGCTACCCAGAACATTGGGATTGATGTGGCAACTAGAACTAATGTTGCCAAACCATATTTGGGTCTAACACCAATATGCCAAAATCTAGCGGCCATGGCTACGCCAGGCGCTACTTGCACCACCGTGCCACTGGCATGCACAAACTACGCCAACCACACCATTGTGTCATTATCAGACTCAAAAGAATGTGGCCATAATCAATGGCCACCCTTTCTCATGGGTCACAATCTTAGTCGTCCAAATTCGCCACAGAATTAACAGGCATGTGGCTAGTCTTAGGCGACCAGCCAAGACAAGCCTAATAGTATCACATGTTATTCTCCTGCGGTAAGTCTCCTGACTTTGACTTGCCACACATAACAACCTGCTACACATTTTCCACGAAAATACTCGAGACATCAAACATGTCACAAACTGAGGGATACTCATCAGGGTATTGGTATGGCGGTATATAGCTTGCGGCGTGCAACACGCCCATTATAAGAAAGTGTCAGAAAGCAGGTCATTTAGTGGCGACAAGAAGTAGTGGTTGTAAACTAACTCGTCTCCTTCATAATAGGAACGTGGTTTTCAGGCATTTACACACGACCCCACTTCTCCATCACTCAATCATTCCCACTTTCTACGAGATCAGGGTGCGTTCATTATGACTTGTATAAATAGGTTCTACCTATTTCAACCAAACGACAACAGTTTGGTTAACAACAACACAGTATCCAGAAAACACCAAAGAACTGATAGCTTACATTCCAAAATCCAGTTCCACATTCTGATACAAGTCATAAAATAGCCACACCTTCAGAATTAACCATTCTGGTCTCAACACCTTCTTCGCTTCCCTCCCAAAGACCAACCCTTCTCCTTCACTTTGTGACCGAAGCAAGCCTGGAACGGCCATTTCTTGGTTTAGGCCAGGATTGTACAAATTGATCTCTCAAATCTAAAGTACTCCCGTGCAGTGCATTTGTTTAAGGTTTAGGCTCGTTTCTCATCCACACACCCAAATTGACCAAAACCAGCAGAAACAGTTTTTACCCACAAAGAATTGGCGACCACAGTGGGAGATTAAAATCACTCGGTTGCAAATTCAATTCTCAATTTCATTTCCATCCCAGTTGGTCTTAGGCCCGATTCAATCGTTAATTGAAACCAATTTCAGTCAAAGATTCTTTTCAGATGTATTCTGGTCATTAGAACCTTGCAGAAACAATGAATAGCTGGAAGCCAACTACCATGGAAGACATGATAAAAATGCTAGAGGATATGGTTTCCAACCAAGTCGATATTATCAGGCGGCAAAACGAGACGCTTCGTATCCTGAAGAGTATAATAAGCTGATTGTGGGAAGAATCAGCAAAGGCTTATCCTAAGGATCCCGCCAATTTCAAGAGTAATACGAAGTATGTTAAATATTTGGCTAAAGCCTGCGAATCTACCAATGAGGATGCTGACGGAGCACGTAGACACATCATAAAGGAGCAGCAGAAGAGCGGCCAATTGGATTCTGCCAACACAGAGAGCCAGGACAATTTTACAAGGCCGGGGGAGGAGACTTTCCAGATGCGCCATAACATCTGCAAGACAAAGGTAAAGAGACTGCCTATGAAGCCTTGCTGGAAAACATTTATCTCCAAACCCTCGAAGAAGTTCAAAGAGTTGTCCAACAGTCCGCAACCACGACTGCTTTGCCGAAAAGAGAAGCACCTGAAGAGGGGGAAAACTACCAAGACGCTTATGGAAACGAACACTGCGCCAATGAATAATATCCAGCTCAGCCACTACGTGTCTCCATCGCTAACGCAGTCCCCTCAAGAGAAATTACCTTTTAGCAATACGGTAGAACTAAACGGCCAGCTCATGAATCAATGATCGCTCAAGCGTCAGTTCCTCCCTCAAAGAGAGCTTCATGCCAAAGCCTGCAAGTATTTCCGCCACAACAACTACTGATGTGGGAGAATCCAGACTCAAAATATCCACGCCTCCCGTTGCCTATCAGAAGAGTTATAGAGTTACTGGAAATTTGGGTACGAGAGGGAGTAGTCCAACTACCCCCGATAGGGCGTCCACCAACTGATCAGGAGATGCTAGATTCAAGATATTGCCACTATCACAGGTTTATTCATCATCCTACCAACGAATGCAACACTCTGAAGCGCATTGTCCAGGAAAAGATTGATTCAGGGGAATTACGCCTGGGGACTGGAGGTTCTCCGCCTTGCCGCGGATCGACATAGAGATGTTACAGAGACAATAAAGGATGACTGGGGACTTCTCGCGACCAGGATTGCGTCACACAATAAACTCGGATTTGCAACCTGAAAATTCAGTTTTGGGGAGAGACCCCTAAGCGAATAGAGTATGTATCCGTATCGTATGAGAGCAAAAGGGGAATGGCCAACACCAATGTACCATCCGCAAGCGCAGTCAACACGTCCCATGGCGTTACATCCTCTACCACCAACACCAGCAGCACCGGAAGCATCCCATATGACGTGACGCCTCATATTACTAGAGACAGAGCCGCCGCTACTCCTAATATTTCTTCGAGCATGACGCCTCCAATCATCACCAGGACTGCCACCACTTCTTCGTCAGGACGAGAGACTGGAGGAGCCGTAGGAAACCAACCTTTCCATTACCATTATCGATTTAATTTGAGAGACAGGAAGTTCTTGCCAAAACTCGAACGGACATGGACACAACTCAGGGGGACTTAATGTTGATGGTGGTTTTTAGTTTAGGGTTAAAATTATAAAACCCTCGCATTTGATATGCCGTCACTCAGCAGAGAAACGGATCCATGTAAAAGTGATGAGTGTTCAACCTCTCCACTGGCACATTTATTGAGCAACTCAATATTTTCTCATGAAATTTATCCAGAATGGTGCATGTACCAACAATCTCAGATATTCTGTAAATTTCGGCACCCTGCCTATATTATTCAATTAATATAAGTTTCTTTGAATGCTTTCTGCGCTATGTTCCCCGGCTGAACCCTTAATATTGATATGGCATGACAATTTGTGTTCACTCGCAGCAGAGTATCACGAATTTCCAAGTATCAAGGTTAAGGTCCTTGCATAAAAGTACTCAATTGGAAAGCATACGCAAAATCAGGGTTAAGCGAACTAGGGTTTTGCGCCCTGCGCAGTATATTAGACTCCACCGGTCGAAATTAAGCTTAAGCGAACTAGGAAATCAATCCGCCATGGATTAGTAGGTGTAAAATCCTACCCAAAATAAGAAAACGATGAATAAAAGGAGTCGCAGGATAAGAGCAGCAACAAAGGGAGGTGTGGCTATGCCATAGGCCAGCCGGCGCCACTTGCAAGTGGCCACACCCCATGTTGCCTGACCGACCCCTATTTCCCATCGACCAATCAGGTCGCTTTAAATGCGCCACACGCATTTGGGATGAGGCCGCACCCATAGTGTTGGCCGTCCCTTTTTCCATCGACCAATCAGGTCGCTCTAAATGCGCCACACGCATTTAGAATGAGGCCGCGCCCATAGTGCTTCACCGGCCCTCTTTCCATCGACCAATCAGGTCGCTATAAATGCGCCACACGCATTTGGGATGAGACCGCGCCCATAGTGCTTGATGACCCTCTTTCCGTCGACCAATCAGGTCGCTATAAACCTGCCACACGCACATGAGTTATGGCTGGGCCCATACTTGCCGGCCATGTTCCCCATCGACCAATTAGGTCACTTTAAATCCGCCACACACATACCAGAAGTGTGGCCACTCCCATGCTTGGCCGGCCTCTCTTATATTTGTTAGAGCACTGCTCGGTTGAACCCACTAGCGTTGGTATGTCAAGTTAGTTGTCAATTTTAATTGCCAACATGCATTCTTGATTTAGCATACTAAAGACAGTTTCAGACTAGTTTAGGTCTAAGAAGTTGAATCGAAGCTATCTTTAAAGGATGAAGATTAAAGATTGAAGGATACAAGAAGACATCAACAAGTACTTTATCAACAAAGGTATGTGATTGATTTCAATTGGATTCTTTTTCAATTCTACTATTCTAATCTATCGAGATAAATGCTCACTCTATGGAATAATTCTTATGACGGTCAATGTACATTTATGTACATATACTTGAGGTTATTTGATTCATGACTTTGGTGATAATAACCTTTATCCCTATAAAGGATCTCATGTTATAGTGAATGAGCTTGTGAATCCAATGAGCCAAGAATCACTCAATTCTGAGTTATAACGACAAAGTTATGAGTGATTTAAGTTCATTAGTAGGAAACATGCCACGAGCCATGCGGGACCCAGGAAACCCTAGGAATGGCGCCATATCATAGTCACTCATAGAAATTCTTTCTCCTGTGGACGTTTCCACACTATGGCCTTACTATAGTTCCTTTGGCATGACTATGGTGTCGTTTGCACAAAAAGCGATACCATGCCGCGGCCGCATGCCACACGCACTAATTAGGGTTTCGGCATGTCAAACCCTAATTTAGGCGAAGTTGCTACGCCAACCAAGCCAAATCATGATACCCAGAGCATTGGGATTGATGTGGAAAGTAGAACTAATGTTGCCAAACCATATTTGGGTCTAACACCAATATGCCAAAATCTAGCGGCCATGGCTACGCCAGGCGCTACTTACACCACCGTGCTACTGGCATGCACGAACTATGTCAACCACGCCATTGTGTCATTATCAGGCGCCAACAGAATGTGGCCATAATCAATGGCCACCCTTTATCACGGGTCACAATCTTAGCCGTCCAAATTCGCCACATAATTGACAGGCATGTGGCAAGTCTTAGGCGACCAGCCAAGACAAGCCTAATAACATCACATGTTATTCTCCTGCGGCAAGTCTCCTGACTTTGACTTGCCACACATAACAACCTGCTACACGTTTTCCACGAAAACACTCGAGACCTCAAACATGTCACAAACTGGGGGATACTCATCAAGGTATTGGTCTGGCGGTTTACAGCGTGCAGTGTGCAACACGCCGATTATAAGAAAGTGTCAGAAAGCAGGTCAGTTAGTGGTGGCAAGAAGTAGTGGGTGTAAACTAACTCGTCTCCTTCATATTGGGAACGTGGTTTTCTGGCATTTACACACGACCTCAATTCTCCATCACTCAATCATTCCCAATTTCTACGAGATCAGGGTGCGTTCAATATGACTTGTATAAATAGGTTCTACCTATTTCAACCAAACGACAACAATTTGGTTAACAACAACATAGTATCCAGAAAACACCAAAGAACTGATAGCTTACATTCCACAAGCCAGTTCCACATTCTGATACAAGTCATAAAATATCCACACCTTCAGAATTAACCACTCTAGTCTCAACACCTTCTTCGCTTCCCTCCCTAAGACCAACCCTTCTCCTTCACTTTGTGACCGAAGTAAGCCTGGAATGGCCATTTCTTGGGTTTAGGCCAAGATTGTACAGATTGTTCTCTCGAATCTAAAGTACTCACGTGTAGTGCATTTGTTTAAAGTTTAGGCTCGTTTCTCATCCACACACCCAAATTGACCAAAACCAGCAGAAATAGTTTTTACCCACAAACAATATGGTTTACAGATCATTATGTAAGGGGGAGTGGTTTTCATGTGAAATGAAGTATTGATCAAGGGGGAGTGATACATATCACCATAGTATTGTTGCCAAAGTTGCGATACAATTGGACTTTGATATTGTGTAATAATACTATGACACTGTATAACAATGATTGGATCTACTGTTTTTCTCATTGTTATAGATACGGATCTTCAACAACAATGATGCTGAGTTGAACACGTTCAGAATCACTGGAGTACTTGGAGTGACGAAGATTTCGAGTAATGTTGAAGAACCAAAGAAATCAAGCATTTGGATGAGAAGCTACAAAGTTTATTTATTTTTTAATCCATATGCATTGATAGTTTTGTCACTAAAATTGACAAAGGGGGATATTGTTAGAGCATTGCTCGGTCGAACTCGCAAGCGTTGCTATATCAAGCTTGTTTGTTAAGTTTAGTTGTCAAAACTATAAGTCTTTATTTCTAGTCTACTTATAGCTAAGTCTCGGATTAGGATAGAAAGTGTAGTTAAGCATTAGACTTCACGGCGTTCATCAATTGAAGACGAAGAACTACTAAGGGGAGCTTGTGGAACTTCATCAACAAAAAGTATGTGGAGACTTGAACTCATCTATCACTCAAAAGTTTATCTACTCTATCTTCTATTTGAGACAAAAGTCGTATAGCTATATAGACTTCGATTATACACATTTGATATTTTGAGCTGAGTTTAACTTGCTTACATATTTCTCGAAATATGTGTTGGTAAGCTTTCGCTTTATCCAAGTTCATCTTATATTCTTGACGAAAGTCAAAAGATGATCATGTGAAAATCACCTGGTAACATCTTACATGATTTGTGTGAGACAGTCATTTGTTGTAGACTTGGACTGTTTCGTATTGATCATTCGATCACTTGAAAATTACTTTGAAGCTAATAGTTTGTGTGAGACAGCTATTGTCGTCTTCTAAGAATGTCTCAATGATTGAAATGGGAGTTTAGAACAAATAATCGTGATTGGATATAGCACAGTATGTGTACTTATATGATAACTGTTGCAAGTTATTCCAAGTCCGGGAACCATAATATGCATACCCGTATGCGTTCTGGTTGGTTAGTGAAAGTCTGGGAACTTAGTATGCATCCCGGTATGCGTACTGGCGTGAGTCTCAAGTGAAATTCAACTGAGTTGGGAAGGTATGCGTACCCGTTTGCATACTGGCGAACCCAAACTTAGTCCGGCCACTTGGGTATGCGTACCCATTTGCATACTTGAGTAGGTTATTTTGTAAAGTCATTTTGTTCATGAACTAATACATTTATATAATAAGGAATGAAATCTTTTGTAAACCGTGGCTATAATGTTCATGACTTGATTCATGTGAATTAAAATCGATTTTGCTTTAATTGTGTCTTGTATACTTCTATAAGAATATAAACAATTGAACAGCTCTAGAACTAGTTTTCTTTAAACTAGTTATGGTTAAGATGAATAAGGTTGATATGAAAGTGTTCATATGGCTAACTTCGGTTAACTATCGTTGAGCCAACAAAGTATACAAGTTTGGGTACGGTTACTCATATCTAAATGAAATCACTTTTCGTTTGTGTGTAACAAGCTAAGTTCGATCTAACGGTTGAAAGATATTAGCTCGAGTCTAATCAGGTTTTCATCTAACGGTGAATATTGAATTCTTTATTACCAAGGTAGCATTGATTGCAAACCCTGATTTGAAGACTATATAAAGAAGAACTCTAGCAACTGGGAAACCTAATCCCCACACCTCCTGTGTGATACTAGCTGCGGCTAGAGTCGATTCTCCTTTAACCTTAGGTTTTTCCAAAACCCTGTAGGTTAACGACTTGAAGACTTTATTGGGATTGTGAAGCCAGACCCAACTATGTTCTCTGTAGTTGCATGTTCTGATCGTGTTGTTTTCTATTGTGATTGAGTACTATCTTCTCTAAGATTTGCTCGAGATTTAATCTTTGATAGGCAAGATAAAAAGTAGTCACAAACATCTTCGTCTAATCATTTGTGATTCCACAATATCTTGTTCCGCTAACATACGATTAAGATTATTATGAGGTGATTGATATTACTAGAATGTTCTTCGGAAATATAAGTCTGGTGTATCAATTGGTTCGTGTTAACCTTGATTTATCAAAATACGGAAGAAAACTCATAGGTATATCTGTGGGAGACAGATTTATCTTTTCAATAGACTTATCTGTGTGAGGCTGATTGGTTTATCAAGTGTTGGACTTTGGGTCGTAGAAACTCTTAGTTGTGGGTGAGATCAGCTAAGGGAATCAAGTGCATAGAGTCTTGCTAGGATTCAGAGGAGTAAGGAATGCGACTGTACCTTGATCAGTGTGAGATTGGTTAGGGCTCAACTATATTCCAGTCCGAACTTAACTTGAAAAAGCGGGGGTCTAAAAACCACACCCAATATTTCGCTTTTAAGAGAATCAACTAGACAGTCAGACTCAATCTTAATAAAAAGTATATCAAGGAGTTATATCTCAATTTCTCAATTCAATTCTTACTCAAGCAAATAACAATCTGCGAGTCTAATTGAATACAAGAGAAATTAACTTGAACGATACCAAAGACTAATGTTCAAGTATCAATCATTTTCAATCAATAACCAAAGGTTGGATTTACCAAGTGATCGATTCAACGCAGAACTTGTGATATTTCAGTTATATAACAAAATATAATGCGGAAAAGAAATACCACAGACACCAGAAGTTTTTTTAACAAGGAAACCGCAAATGCAGAAAAACCCCGGGACCTAGTCCAAATTGAACACACACTGTATTAAGCCGCTACAGACACTAGCCTACTACAAACTAACTTCGGACTGGACTGTAGTTAAACCCGAATCAATATCACACTGATCCAAGGTACAATTGCGCTCCTTATGTCTTTGATACCAGCAGGATACTACGCACTCGATTCCCTTAGCTGATCTCACCCACAACTAAGAGTTGCTACGACCCAAAGTCGAAGGCTTTAATAAACAAATCTGTATCACAAAGAAAAGTCTACATGAATAGATAAATCTGTCTCCCACAAAAATACCTACAAGTTTTTGTTCCGTCTTTTGATAAATCAAGGTGAACAGGAACCAATTGATAACCCAGACTTATATTTCTGAAGAACAGCCTAGAATTATCAATCTCCTTACAATAATCTAAATCGTATGATGGCGAAACTAAATATTATGTAATCACAAACGATGAGACGAAGATGTTTGTGACTACTTTTTTTATCTTTCCTATCGGAGAAATCAATCTCGAGCCAATGTTACAATTATACTCAATACGATAGAAACAGCAAGATCAGATCATGCAACTACAAAGAAAATAGTTGGGTCTGGCTTCACAATCCCAATAAAGTCTTCAAGTCGTTAATTTACAGGGACTCGAGAAGAAACCTAAGGTTAAAGGAGAATCTCTAGCTTATACAACTAGTATCACATAGGAGGTGTGGGGATTGGGTTTCCCAGTTGTTAGAGTTCTTTTTTATATAGTCTTCAACTCAGGATTTGCAATCAATGCTACCTTGGTAACAAATCATTCAATATTCACTGTTAGATGAAAACCTGATTAGATTCAAGCTAATATCTTTCAACCGTTAGATCGAACTTAGCTTGTTATACACAAATGAAATGCACCTTCATTTAGGTTTGTGTAACTGTACCTAAACGTGTACAACTAGTTGGTTCAACAGTAGTTAACCAAATGGTTAGACATATGAGCACTTTCATATCAACCATATTCATCTTCACCATAGCTAGTTCAAATGACTCAAAAGAACTAGTTAGAGAGTTGTTCAATTGCTTAGATCTTATAGAAGTATACAAGACACAATCGAAGAAAAATTGGTTTTGATTCACTCGAATCGATTCATGAACATTATAGTCACGGTTTCAAATTGCATTCCTTAATATATAAATGTTTTAGTTCATGAACAAACCAATTTTAGAAAGTAATACACTTAAGTATGCGTACGGGTATGCGTACTTAAGTAACCGGATTTGAGTTGTTTTGGTTTTCAAACTCAACAGAAATTCACGGACATGAACTTTCCGCCAGTATGCGTACGGGTACGCATAGTTTGGTAACCGGATTGAGTTGGCTTTGATTTCCAAAATCAACAGAAATTCACGGTCGTGAACTTCCGCCAGTATGCGTACGGGTACGCATACTTACCCAGTCTCCATCAACCATTTAGTACACACAAGTATGCATACATTTGATTCCCGATTTTGGACTTATACACTAATGTGCGAACACACTATATGCTTATATCCAAAGATGGTTACATATTCTAAACTCTCATTTCAATCATTGAAACATTCTTAGACGTTATTCACACTCCATTTTTCATCAAAGTGATTTTCAAAGGATTGAAACAATCAACATGACTTTCGTCACTTGTAAAGATGAACTTCGCCAAGGCGAAAGCTTACCAACACATATTTCGAGGAATAGATAAGCGAGATAAACTCGGCTCGAAATAGTATATAGCAATACGACTTTTGTCTCAAGATAGGAGATAGAGTAGATTGACTTTTGAGTGATAGATACATTCAAGTCTCCACATAACTTTTAGTCAATGAAGTTCCACCAGTTCCTTGGGTAGTTCTTCATCTTTGCAAGATGAACACCGTGGAGTCTAGAGCTTAACTACACTTTCTATACTAGTCCGAGACTTAGCTATAAGTAGACTAGAAATCAAGACTTATAGTTTTGACAGCTATACTTGACAAACAAGCTTGAGATAGCAACGCTTGCGAGTTTGACCGAGCAATGCTTGTTGTAATTTTGAAAGTGGTAGTAAAAGTTCGTTGCTCGGACTTGTAAAGATTTAAAAATAAAAATATATACACAATATTTGTCACAATGGGCGAGAGGTACTGGGACTAGGATTCCGCCAATTTCATTTCTTAAGGTTCAAATAATAATTCTTTTATCAACAATAGCTCAAAAAAATATATTAAATATATCGACTCTAATTTATTTCCAAGATTGATTCTCAAAATATTAGGTGTAAATGTTAAGCATGGGACATCAAATCATCTAAGCTAAGCATGACCCATCAAATCAAATCACAACTAATTAATTTAAATCATAATTTCAATTAAAATTAATGCAAAAGTCATGAAAAGAATTAAATATAATTACCCAAGTGTGAAATAAGGCTTCCTCCATTGCACCAGTGTTGGGATTTAGCTTCTCATATTAATCATAATCTCAAAATACATGTATGTTGCTCAAAAGTTGATTAAAATGATAAAAATGAGTAAAACAGTGAATGTACGACCCACTGGAGGCGTCACAAAAAGAACGATAAGAGACAGGTGTTGCTGATATTTAGACTGCGCTGCGACCCACGTTTGTGCGTCTTAGACACTGGTGATAAACGACTGCCATCGCGAGTCCGTTCTTCGTGTTCTTGGTGTTCTTCATCAGCAGCAGCAGCAGCAACAGAGTTTCATCAACTCTTGATTTCTGCTTCTCTGGACCTCCTCTAGACCCCAAACTCTCGACAGCCTCTTCCCAATGACCGATACTTGTATTTATAGTGTTTTGGAGCAAGAAATCCGACCATTGATTGCGTATATTTTCTATTTAATTCGATTATTCTTTGCTGCCCAAAAATGAGAATACTTACCATTTATAGAATTTCCACACGTTAACTCGCTCCCAAAACGCTCCAAATTAGTTTCTTCATGCCTCAGAAGCTTTCCCGCACCTCCACATCACTCCATGCACATCAGAAACACACTTGAGCTCGCTTACAGTGCGTGTTTCTCTGTTTTGGTTTGGTGAATCGAACCAGGAATTTTAGCCAAAATTGACCGATTCCGTCACCCATACTGTGTTCCTCAACCTATATCACATCTCTATACCAAAATTCAGCCATTGAATCGACCTACCACTACTTCATTTCTTCGATCGAAAATTCTCCTGTGCTGTGAACATTTTTCCCGCCAAAATCGATATTCAAATGAAGAAGAGGGGTGTCCCCCTATCCTGTCTTGGTGTCCCCTTAGCAATTTGGGCTGAAATAATAATTCTTGGGTTGAAATAGTAATTTTTCTGGTTTCCTCCGGGACATTTCTGGGACGTTTCCGGTACATTTCTGGGGCGCCTCCAGGACATTTCTGGGGTGCCTTTAGTACTTTTCTCCGGGGTGTAAATCATCACTTTTTTGAGCAACTTTTTCCATACAAGGGTATTTTCTCCAAAAACACCTAAACAAACATAAAAACACCATAATGAGAACAAATGGGTACTAATAAAATACATAAAAGAGATCAAAATAGACACATAAATGCGTCTATCAAATACCCCCAAACTTATTATTTGCTAGTCCTCGAGCAAATTTTATTCTTGAAAAGTGACCGAGTTAATCTCGGGTGGGTTTATCAGAGGTGTACCCACAAAAACCAATACTCCAGACCCTAGCTATCTACGAAAAATCTTGGAAAGCACTAAAGAACCTCCTTGGTTGGCATACTTATTAATTACAGGAGGAAGTACCCTGACGCGAAATTCCAATTGCTGTATACGAGTTTGCACTCAAGCATACTAAAATTCATATAAGGGACAGAGCTCTACTAAGGTAGTTTCACGATGGACATCATACTCGGAGTCATACTAATCACATGAAAAGATTAAGAAGATGGAAAAAGAAAAATGTAGATGGTTGAAAAGCGAACGGTGTTTCCCATATCTGTCTGAAGGCCTCTGCCAAGATGAACCTAACCTAAATGACTGAGATACCGGTCTGACTAATATTAACACACTGGCATATACAAGGGAACCAGTGGTCAATAACTTAAATCTAGATCAACAAACTGGCAAATACAAGGGAACCAGCAGTTGACTACACATAACAATAACCATTTTTTTTTTAACTTAACGGCATGAATAGATCTTTTTGATCCAAGCGCATGCTTCTTGTCAGCAGATTACACGATAGTTCCCACGGTTCCTGCATTCCACGCTTGCTTAGGCGACGGAAACAGGGAGAACACACGCATATTGCTATCCAAGTGTTAATACTTATTCCGATTGGTCTAACTGGTCCGGTCTATTTTTTTTTTTTTTTTTTGAAAAGGTAACTCAGTCACTCTATTTCACCCTAGCAAAGGTAACAACTTGAATCGTGTGCCCCACCAAATCACTTGAAATAAAAGAAAACTAAAAATAGAAAGTGAAAAGGACTCGACGAGATATGGCGAAACCATCATGTTATTTCTAACACCTGAGCTCTGTGCTTTTATGAATAGACTCTATAGATGTTTCCATCTAGTCAGATTGGTTCCTCAGCTCCTAAAACAAAAATGTTTCCATCCACTTAGATTGGTTAGTGTTATCCTTAATAGGCGTAAATTTCTAGGCTCTGGAGTTTATTTATTGCAACTTAAAACTAACAAAAAGTTTCTTCCCCATCCCCAAACTTAAATCTAACATTGTCCTCAATATTCTAAAGATAAAATTAAAAGAATGAACAAGGAGAAACTGTTACCACTTGAAGAAAAAGAGTTAAGGAAAGATATTACCATGTCGCATGAGATTGGGTTACCTCCCAAAAAGTGCTAAGTTTAAAGTCTTCAGCCAGACTTAGAAAAGGATTGGTCAACTCGAACCATAAAGTAACAGTCGAAATAACTGTGGGTCTTCAAAACCAAAAAGAGCTGACCATAGGAAACTGCAGTGAACCAAGAAAATGGACAAGAAAAGCATGCCCTTACCTAGTTTTCTGAAAACTATCGCTAATTGCGGTTCAGGTTCAGGTTCTATGAAAGGGTCTAAATAGAGTATTTTCATTGGCTGCGTTTCTTCATAGGTTGGATCCAAATTATTAGGTCCTAGAGTCTGGAAAAACTCAAATAAGAACTTGGAATCACAAAGTAATAACCTAAATAATTGCGGATCCTCTAAGTCAATCAGATATGACTTACAAAATTGACCACAATGAGAATAGTGGTCATTCTTAAGCAAATGTGTCGATTCTAATTTCCTAAGGCATTTAGGTTTAGTCTCACAACTTAATATTCGACACATTTGGAATATAAACGTTCCCACAGTTGGAAGAAAACTATTTGGTGGGAAAACAAAGTCAATATGGGGATCATAGCCTGGGAAAACCACATCAACCAGAGGATGGGTTTCTAACGACTGAACTTCTTCCTGGATATCATTAGGTTCGGGAAAACGAGTATGAAGGTAATCTTGTAAAATTGTCGAGGCAGAGATATCAAGTCCTAAGTGAAGGGACTTTCTGAGAGTTAAAGGTAAGGCACTATGAAGGTGATAATCACCCCCAAACTTAGAGTTTTTAGTGTCTCTAGATAGACTAGTAACAATCTCCCTAATTTCTGGATCATTAGATTCTTGAAAATGGTCAATTGATTCTTCTAATTTATTATCAGGTAGTGCATCTTTACTCATCTCTACGGGTCTATCTTCTTCTTCTTCCAAGACTATTGTTTCTAAGTCGCTAGACTCTAAAACAGTATTTTCGAAATGAACCCGTTCCTCTAAACCACTATCGGCTCCGTAATCAAAAGGAAAAACTACATCGTCTAAAACGGTGGTATCCCTAATCAAATCCTCGTCCTTTTGAATAGGTGAATAATCATAAAAATTATTTGGATTTGAACTAGAAATAATATAATCATTATAAAGCTCAATTGGATTAATAGATTCCTGATCACTATGCCTACATATTTCAGATTCTTCATTACTACTATCCTCATCATCATAATAGTACAAAGATGATTGAATCTTATCTAAATAAGTAGTGTCTTTTATTCTAACCTCGTCCTCTAGATTGGGAAAATATTCACTATTGATATCAAGGGTAGAATTGGAAACACTATTTTGGAAATTTAGATTATTTCGAGCAGCATTAGCTAACTGTTCATTTTCTGCCTCTAAACGTGCTTGAATTTCACTGAAAGTAACACTTATACATTCACAAGTCTCATTGAATATCTTAGACCGTTGTGTACTCTCTTCTCTTGAACTAACTGCACGTTCATACTCCCTTCGAATTTGTTGGTAGGTTTCTTCTAGAGATTGAACAGGTTTAGAAATGTCATAATCAGGACTAGTTTTTAAGTAATTTTCCAAAAACGCATGACTAATACTATAATATTCCTGATTTTCTTGCTCGTAAGACCAATTCGTGTGTGGATAGTAATTGGGCTCACTATGGTATGAACCATAACCTTGAAAAGGTTGGCGTTCCCAACTACTATTCCCACCATGGTCATAAAAATGATGATGTCCATATTCAAATTCAGGTCGATACTCATTGTATTGGCTTCTATCATACCAGTTCGACATTCTTAATTGCAAGGGAATTCTACACAACCACAAACAAGGCCGACTCGACTCCACCAAAACAAACCTAAAGATTTCTAGCAAACAAAAAGCATGATGGCTCCACTTAGATTGTTTCTAGACCAGCTTCTATCTTTCGAAAGGGAATTCGTTGCAATTTGAGCAAACCCCTCTGGAATCAATCTGATCAAAGTAAGTTGAATTGAGGAGAGGGAAGCTCAGTGGAGCTTTGATACCCAAGGCCTCACCGCTATCACAAGGCGGCGCAGTAACGCATTCAACTCACAGAAACCATCATGAACTTTAGAGTGTGCTTAAAGAGCAACCAATATTTTTCGAACGAGTTTCCTATTAAGCTCGTTACCCTATCGGTCTCGTTCTATTCCAAATTTTAAGATTGGGTTCGCGTTAGGTTTCGTTTTCCTAAGGCGGGCAAGAAGGGAGCGGTGATTAAATCCGAACCCTTATCTTGTTTAGGCCAGGCCTTGCCCTTTACTAGGAAAATAAAGACAGTCCGGTTAGTCCTCAAACAATTATCACCTTAAGGCAGACAGTAACCCGCTTGCAGGAGATTCGCGGGTGTTTCGATTGGACTTACCTCCCGTACCAGACGGGCGATGAACCGTTGTCGTCGACTCGGGCCACGACTCCTATGCCGTGTGCGAACCCGAGGGGCCGAGACGATATAGTAATCGTCGTCCTTCCCTGCACACAGTTTATATAATAATAATTATTTTTTTTAATAATAATACCCTTCCGTAGGGTTAAAAAAAACAAAGTCCAATTGTTTAAAGTACAAAGTCCAAAATAAATAAATAAAAAAATTACAGTTTTCCTCACACACTCTAAAAAAATTACAAATTAAAAATTAAATCCTAAAATTGTCCTTTTTCTCTTCTCTTTTCGCTTTTCGCTTTAAGATTTTTCCTCTCCAAGTCCTTAGTTTTCACTTTGAACCTGCAAAATAAAGACAAAAAGAAACGTAAAAAGGAACAAACAATTCTAAAAAAAATAAATCAATCTATATACAAGTCCGCGTCGGCGACGCCATTTTGTTATAATTTTGAAAGTGGTAGTAAAAGTTCGTTGCTCGGACTTGTAAAGATTTAAAAATAAAAATATATACACAATTTTGTCACAATGGGAGAGAGGTACTGGGACTAGGATTCTGCCAATTTCATTTCTTAAGGTTCAAATAATAATTCTTTTATCAATAATAGCTCAAAAAAATATATTAAATATATCGACTCTAATTTATTGCCAAGATTGATTCTCAAAATATTAGGTGTAAATGTTAAGCATGGGACATAAAATCATCTAAGCTAAGCATGACCCATCAAATCAAATCACAACTAATTAATTTAAATCATAATTTTAATTAAAATTAATGCAAAAGTCATGAAAAAAATTAAATATAATTACCCAAGTGTGAAATAAGGCTTCCTCCATTGCCCCAGTGTTGGGATTTAGCTTCTCATATTAATCATAATCTCAAAATACATGTATGTTGCTCAAAAGTTGATTAAAATGATAAAAATGAGTAAAACAGTGAATGTACGACCCACTGGAGGCGTCACAAAAAGAACGATAAGAGACAGGTGTTGCTGATATTTAGACTGCGCTGCGACCCACGCTTGTGCGTCTTAGACACTGGTGATAAACGACTGCCATCGCGAGTCCGTTCTTCGTGTTCTTGGTGTTCTTCATCAGCAGCAGCAGCAGCAACAGAGTTTCATCAACTCTTGATTTCTGCTTCTCTGGACCTCATCTAGACCCCAAACTCTCGACAGCCTCTTCCCAATGACCGATACTTGTATTTATAGTGTTTTGGAGCAAGAAATCCGACCATTTATTGCGTATATTTTCTCTTTAATTCGATTATTCTTTGCTGCCCAAAAATGAGAATACTTACCATTTATAGAATTTCCACACGTTAACTCGCTCCCAAAACGCTCCAAATTAGTTTCTTCATGCCTCAGAAGCTTTCCCGCACCTCCACATCACTCCATGCACATCAGAAACACACTTGAGCTCGCTTACAGTGCGTGTTGCTCTGTTTTGGTTTGGTGAATCGAACCAGGAATTTTAGCCAAAATTGACCGATTCCGTCACCCATACTGTGTTCCTCAACCTATATCACATCTCTATACCAAAATTCAGCCATTGAATCGACCTACCACTACTTCATTTCTTCGATCGAAAATTCTCCTGTGCTGTGAACATTTTTCCCGCCAAAATCGATATTCAAATGAAGAAGAGGGGTGTCCCCCTATCCTGTCTTGGTGTCCCCTTAGCAATTTGGGCTGAAATAATAATTCTTGGGTTGAAATAGTAATTTTTCTGGTTTCCTCCGGGACATTTCTGGGACGTTTCCGGTACATTTCTGGGGCGCCTCCAGGACATTTCTGGGGTGCCTTTAGTACTTTTCTCCGGGGTGTAAATCATCACTTTTTTGAGCCACTTTTTCCATACAAGGGTATTTTCTCCAAAAACACCTAAACAAACATAAAAACACCATAATGAGAACAAATGGGTACTAATAAAATACATAAAAGAGATCAAAATAGAAGCATAAATGCGTCTATCAGTGCTCTAACAATCTCCCCCTTTATAAATTTTAATGACAAAACTATCAATACATATGGAATACAAAATAAATAAACTTTGCAGCTTCTCTTCCACATGCATGATCTCCTTGGTTCTTCAATATTACTCGAAATCTTCGTCACTTCCAAGTACTCCAATGATTCCAAAGGTTGTAAGTTCAGCATCATCGTTGTTGAAAATTCGTAGCCATAACAATGAGAAAACAAAGGCTCTCAATCATTGTTATATAGTGTCATAGTATTATTACACAACATCAAAGTTCAATTTTATCACAACTTCGACAACAATATTATGGTGATATGTATCACTCCCCCTTAGTCAATACTCCATCTCACATGGAAATCACTCCCCCTTACATAATGATCCGAAAACCATATGTATTTGTAGTGTGAACTACACATTAATTCTCCCCTTTTTTGTCAATAAAATTGGCAAAGGCACGAAAACTAGTGGGATCCTAATGAAATTTGCATAGAGACACTTCATGACCAAAAGAAAGTACATATCAACTTTTTAGATGCAATCATATAGCCGAAGCTAAATGCATTCATCAAGGAGTTTATAAAGATACAAGATAACCCCTATAATATTCCACAGCCGCACTCCCCACAAAGATTTGGCAATTAAGCACAAGTTCAATTAAGAACTCTCCCCCATAAAATGTCATTCCCGAAAGAACAACAAGAGCGACCTTACTTTCACAAGAAAAGAAGGATTTCGTTGGACAACAACAAATCACATAAGAATATGAATTTGTATCCAAAATACTCAAATAGATTAACCACAAGAGAACCCATGATTAATTTAATCGGAAATGCTCAACATAAGAAAACTTACGGAGCCACACAATATATACATAAAAAATATGGATCAGGGAAGATCAATACTGCGGAATAGACAAGGATTCATTCTATTTTCCATTACTATTTGACAATGACATACAATAGACATAATCCTTTTAAACAAAATCTTTATTATCAAATAATGACATAAAGGCTTTAACTTTTGTAAGTCAAAAGTTCATTCAATCTTTTATCAATACTTGCATATCGACATATGAAGGACTTAACTTTTGACCACGTATGGGACAATCATAGTTCACGGACGCAAACACACATATTCCATAACAATTTGCAATATATAAAACCATAAAGATTAATCTTGCAAAAATCATCTTCCAAACAAACTTTAGAATTTAAGCAAATAAATCTAAAAACATTGAAGATGAAAATCGTTGGACATAGCTATGTGTAATCACAATAATGGCTATTACAAACTCTAGTTATTCTTCCTAAGAACACAAGAATAAAATTCTCATAAGAAGACTTCCTAGAAAAAATAAAATCAACAAGCTAAAGAACAAGGATAGACTCTTAAACCATCAAATCCGAACACGAAATGAAATCAAATAAACGTTTCGGAATCCTCACGAGCCTTAAGGTCTTTGACCTTGTGATTGACAACATCTACTGCTTCTTCAGAGAAGATATTCTCATTGAGAAGATCTTTAACATGTGTCTTTATGAGACCAAGGTCAGAAGTAACCTTTTTCAACTCAGTTCTTAACACATCAAGACTCTTCAAAGCATCAACGAGCTGCAGTTTTGCTTCCTCAAAATATTTAAGAAAATGTTGAACCACCTCAACAGAAACCATATCCTCATTCTCAACATCCCGGTGGTCATAGGAATGTTAACATGAGGCATTAGGATGATCATCTTCTACTAGGGTTCTTTTCTTCCTTCCCCTTGACTCGAAACCAATACCTTTGTCAAGAAAACCTTTTCCAAAAACGCTAGAGTTAGAAGAAGACATTCTTGACAAACCACAAACTATCCCAGAGTATGCATACGTGACTTAAGGGTTTTGGTATTTAAATGGTTTATTAGGGAAGGTAACTTTTAGGGTTTCTAAAAATTAATTCGTGACAGTAACACGAGTACTTGTACGAACACAACTTGACCCATCAACAAAGGTACGCAACCGGTCGTATTTCTACGACAAGACAAAATTTCTGCTATGTGAAAATTATCACTAGAATTTTTGGCTCAATAAATTTTATATCTCAGTAGAGAAACAATTTTAGAGCACAAGAGTAGCAGGCAACATAGTTGCAAAGAAAAACTTCTTCGGAAACGAGAAAGCAAAACGAAGAACCTCTTTAGACACAACTAATACTTAAGCAAAGTTGTCTGCAGACAATAGTTTAGCTATAAACGATAAGAAAATAGCTCAACTAAACAGAAAACAATTTTGACAGAAGTATACCTGATTATTGACATAACTTACCCAACAGGATTTTTATGAGTAATTTCTCAACCCTTGTGATTAATTAGCACAAGAATGAGCTCTCGGCTCATTAAATGAACGAAGTTCATGGTTGAGTTTCTTTTTCCTTTCAAGTCTAGGAAAGAATCTCTTTTGACGTGAAAAATTATCATAAAACTTACTGTCATCAAAATATGAGACGTAGTTGGAGTTCTTACCAGAAGAATTCTGACTAGAGGCGGTTGACAGCCTGTTGATGATTTCTTTATAACCTTCAATTATCACTTTTAGGTTATTTCTCATATCATCATTTTTGCTCCCTTCTCCTGACACTCTATTCACATCAAAAGTAACATTATCTCCCTTTTTGACAGGAGAAAATTCATGATCTCTTCTTAGACGATTTTTGTTGAGACGTCTATTATGCTTCTGAGGATTTGAGGAACTCATAGAACTGACTTTCCTGGTAGAATACACAGGGTGAGTACTGAAACCAATTGGTTTAGACATACGAATGTCAGTTACACCTTTGAGGATTAAGTCTAAGGTGTGTTGAAGTCGAACAATGAAATTATTATGCAACCTAGAGTTTCTCTTTTACTTAACAGGCCCTTTTGAATCACAAAAGAGACATACTTTCTGATCATAAGAGTGATTAGAAGGTACCGCCTTAACATCATCGTTTGGAGATTTCTTCCTTCCATGTGATGTGCAACATCTTTGATTAGAAGAGGCTATAGGCACATCTTCTCCAGTGGAAGGGAATTACGATTTTACTTATGGAATTGGAACTTTCTCAGTTGTAGCAGAAGTTGATGGTATACAGGACTTTTTGGAACATCCTTGAATCGAGAGTTTATTCAGGCGATGTCCAATTTCCAAAGCATCCTTTTTGAGACTTGCCTCAAGTAGGGTACGTGAAGACTGATCTTCAGCGTTTTTGGAATCACAGCCTCTTACTATACCGAGAAGAACATTGACATTGTTTTTCAACCGATTAAATCTATCAGCTTGGATTCTAACAAGTTTTAGAATCAGATCACTCTCTTCAACTGTTTCCCTTTCGTTGGGGATAGACTCTTTTGATGGGTAATTGGGATAACACATGTCAGTGTCAGTCTGTTTCTTCAGAACACTAGGTTCATCTATATTTGAGATTGACAAATCTTTCTCTTTAATAGACATTGTTGAAACATAACTTTTGTTTCTGGTGATGCGTTTATCAGAGAGATTACTATCCATAGAGTCAAATCGCTACAAACACAGACTTATGATGTCTTTAAACGTGTTTGCCTGCTCTGATACCAATTGAAAAAGTGGGGGTCTAACAACCACACCCAATATTTCGCGTATCAATCTGTATGGACTAACTCTAATATACTTTTAAGAGAATCAACTAGACAGTCAGACTCAATCTTAATAAAAAGTATATCAATGAGTTATATCTCAATTTCTCAATTCAATTTTTAGTCAAGCAAATAACAATCTGCAAGTCTAATTGAATACAAGAGAAATTAACTTGAACGGTACCAAATACCAATGTTCAAGTATCAATTAATTTTAATCAACAACCAAAGGTTGGATTTACCAAGTGATCGATTAAACGCACAACCTGTGATATTTCATTTATATAACAAAATATAATGCGGAAAAGAAATAACACAGACACTAGAAGTTTTGTTAACGAGTAAACCGCAAATGCAGAAAAACCCCGGGACCTAGTCCAGATTGAACACTGTTGATGGTGGATTTTATTTCAGGGATAAAATTATAAAACCAATATCTTCTGCGCTGTCACCTTGCAAAGGGAAAAGTCGTTTAAGAAATGATGAGTACAAAAAACCTCTTCACTTTATTTAAAGCAATTCAATAAATACACGAAATTCACCCAGAATGGTGCGTGCAACAACAATCCCAAATATTATGATTTGTATAGTATTTTTCGTGCTTTGTTCTCAGCCGAACTCTCATCATTTGACATGATGTGATGATTGAGTGTTCACTCGCAACAGAATAGCATGAATCTCCGTGCCAATATTGAGACATGCGTGAAATACCCACACATGCTACATCATTCTCTAACAAACAGAATCTCGTATCGACGCGCTTTTGGTTAGCCCGATCGAGCATGCTTAAGGGAAATCTAGACTGTCCATGTGAGTCTCAGAAATGATCACGGCCGCACAAGTTGGCCGCATGATTTAACCGGCCTAGCAAAACCCTGACAGAAATAGGCGATCACCGTGATGACCACCGGCGGGCCCACTAATGCCCCAGTCGTTCGAACATCACACACACTTCTCCAGCGCCGTTAAACGCCAGCCCAAAGTAAGGTATCCGCTCTTCTTGGAGAAGCTCAAACGAGCATAGACTGTCCAGGGTAGTCTTAAAACCGTCCAACTTCTCCAGCCTGGTTGGACGGATTAGATCATCCCATGGATGATTAGGGAAGCGCTAACGCACACGTTGCCGGGCCCACTTTTCCCTCACCCGATCGGTTTTCTCACGATGAGGCCATGGAGCAATGAAACGTTTGCTCAAACCATGGCGGGCGTGATACTTCTAATCGCGGAATTCCACTAGTGTCTTAAATTGATCACAACCATCCAACTTAGCCATCCTATTTGGATGGCTTAGATCGCATTTAGGACCATCAAGAAGGTGCACATGCGTTCACCGTTAGCCCAACGTTGGCCCCACATGATCGATCTCCCCAAAGGAGGTCCACAGCGTGCCAAACCGCTTGGTCAAAGTCGTGTGGGCGTGGCTGTTTCAAAACCCTAATTAGGGTTTGCGGCAATGCACATCTGTCGTAAATTGATCGTGACCATCCATCTTCACTAACCTAAACAGACGGTGTATATATAGACTCAAGAGGTCCCAAGGATGCCAACGTGATCACCGTGGGCCCACCTTTGCATGTGACCGGCCGGCCTATGCAGATTAGGGCCCGGCATCTCGAAATGCGCGCCCCAAAGGTGGCATGCCATACGGCTTTTGAACTCTTTACGGCATTGTATTTCTGTCGCAAATCGATCACAACCACTCATATTTTCCGCTCAAGTTGAGGCCTAGATCGAATCTTTGTGGGACCGAGAGGTGTAGGCATGCACGCCAGTGAGCCGTCTCCACGCATGCCCAATCGGCCCACTCAAAATAGCGTCAATGCTTGGATTTGATCAAGCCAAAGAGGGATGTTAGCACACCTATAAAAACCCTAAATTCTTTCAACGGCAGCAAACATGCATCGTAAATCATCTCGCCCGTCCAACTTTTCCAGCTTGGTCGGACGGCTTGGATTAAAAATTAGGCAATCACTGAAGTGCCTCAATGGTCGCGGTCTACCACTCTGTCACAGGGAGTGATTAACCAGATGATGGCCCACCCATGTGGCCTTCAAACGATCACTCTAAGATGGTTGGACGTGCTGCTATTTTAACACGCTTAATCCGCGACTTACTCAATCAAGCTTAAAAACAGCGATGCTTCATGCATATCGATTGTTTTGAGTTGCTTGCTAAAAAGCGATGCATTACATGCATCGAGCATGCACGATGTTTCATGAATATGAATTCCATAAATAACCTGGTTATTTAACCTAATAGTACCACATGCTATTTCTTTCGGCGGGTCCCACGAATTGACTCGCACATTCGAGACATCAAACATGTCACAAACTGGGGGATACTTACTGGGGTATTGGTCTGGCGGTTTACAACGTACGGCGTGCAACGCGCCCATTACGAGAACGTGTCAGGAGGCATGGACGGTTAATGATGATGAGGGAAGTGGGAAAAGGCGTGATCGTGTGACAATCACCCACACGACCCCACTACTCCATCACTCCACTTCCTCCACTTCCTACGAGATGAGGGTTGCGCTCAATGACTTGTATAAATAGGTCCTTCACCTATTTTCAAACGACAGAAAAAACCAAGTGTTGTCATCAGTATCCAGAAAACACCCAGAACTGATAGCTTACATTATGCAAGCCAGTTCAACATTCTGATACAAGTCATAAACAACCAACACCTTCATAATCTTAACACCTTCTTCGCTTCCCTCCCTAAGATCAACCACATCTCCTTCACTTTGTGACTGAAGCAAGTCTGGAACGGCCATTTCTTGGTTTAGGCCAGAATTGTACAGATTGATCTCTCGAATCTAAATTACTCTCGTGTAGTGCATTTGTTTAGGGTTTAGATTCGTTTATCATCCACACACACTCAAATTTACCAAAACCAGCAGAAATAGTTTTCACCCATAAACAACTAGCGACACAGTGAGAGATTGATCTCTCGGTTGCAAAAAATCATTTTCCCTATCCCGTTTTCAATTTCCTAAAATTCCCAATTTTCAATTTCATTTGTCAATCTTTATTTCAAGGTGGTAGAGCTCAGGTCCGGGTCAGCAACAAACCCTGATGCCGCCGGCGCTGAAAATGCCCTTGATAACAACTTTCCTTCCAACAACATCAGTGTACCACCTGTCAGCATGATCAACACCAACAGCGTAGGAAGCGTTCCCTCAGGCGTTACACCTACGATCACCAGCTCCAGAGTCTCTGCCGCCACACTCCTCTCTGTCGAGGATCGTGATCGCAGAAAGAACCAATGCTACTCGATTTGTAGATATCAGCCAGAACTTCATCATAGCAACAACTACTACAAAGAATATTTCGTCCATGTGATATTCCAAGCATCCCAGCATCGCATCCAGGAAAGTACAATAAGCTTGTATCAAATCACAGAGGCATGGATTCAAGGTGGTACAATCGAAGTAAGCTACACTTGGGGACTGAAGCTTACTTCAGGTTTAGAAGTTTAAACCCAGACTCCGCCTTACCAGCGAATGTAATAGAAGCACATCTTCCATGAGGAAATGAGCTCAAGATAATTGCACATAGGGACTTTTGTCACGCTGCTTACTCACGGGAGAGCCTGATACACTCAAAGCCCAATCATGCGCGAAGGACATGCCTAGCGGAGACAGAGCTAAGTAACTATCCTTAAACTAAATGTTTTTTTATCTATTAGGCATATCAAATAAATTTTAAATCTCTTAGTGTTGAGACGTGAAAATTCCTCAACACTCATCACTGTGTTGCCAGGCAAACTGCCTCAACACATTTTTCCTATTAGTGTTGAGACGTGAAAATTCCTAAACACTCATCATTGTGTTTCCAGGCAAACTACTTCAACACATTTTTTCTCTTAGTGTTGAGACGAGAAAATTCCTCAACACTCATTACAGCGTTGCCAGGCTAATTGCCTCAACACATTTTTCCTCTTAGTGTTGAGACGTGAAAATTCCTCAACACTCATCACTGTGTTGCCATTTAAACTTCCTCAACACATTTTTCGTCTTAGTGTTGAGACGTGAAAATTCCTCAACACTCATCACTGTGTTGCCAGGCAAACTGCCACAACATATTTTTCCTCTTAGTGTTGAGACGAGAAAATTCCTCAACACTCACCACTGTGTTTCCAGGAAAACTGCCTCAATACATTTTTCCTCTTAATGTTGAGACGTGAAAATTCCTCATCACACATCACTGTGTTGCTAGGCAAACTGCCTCAACACATTTTTCCTCTTAGTGTTGAGACATGAAAATTCCTCAACACTCACCACTGCGTTGCCAGGAAAACTGCCTCAACACATTTTTCCTCTTAGTGTTGAGACGTGAAAATTCCTCAACACTCATCACTGTGTTGCTAGGAAAACTGCCTCAACACATTTTTCCTCTTAGTGTTGAGACGTGAAAATTCCTCAACACTCATCACTGTGTTGCCAGGAAAACTGCCTCAACACATTTTTCCTCTTAGTGTTGAGACGAGAAAATCCCTCAAAACTAATCACTGTGTTGCCAGGCAAACTGGCTCAAAACATTTTTCCTCTTAGTGTTGAGACGTGAATATTCCTCAACACTCATCACTGTGTTGCCAGGCAAACTGCCTCAACACATTTTTCCTCTTAGTGTTAAGACGTGAAAATTCCTCAACACTCATCACTGTGTTGCCAGGCAAACTGCCTCAACATATTTTTCCTCTTAGTGTTGAGACGAGAAAATTCCTCAACCCTCACCACTGTGTTGCCAGGCAAACTGCCTCATTACATTTTTCCTCTTAGTGTTGAGACGTGAAAATTCTTCAACACTCATCACTGTGTTGTCAGGAAAACTTCCTCAACACATTTTTCCTCTTAGTGTTGAGACGAGAAAATTCCTCAACACTCATCACTGTGTTGCCAGGCAAACTGCCTCAAAACATTTTTCCTCTTAGTGTTGAGACGTGAAAATTCCTCAACACTCATCACTGTGTTTCCAGGAAAACTGCCTCAACACATTATTCCTCTTAGTGTTGAGACGTGAAAATTCTTCAACACACATCACTGTGTTGCTAGGCAAACTGCCTCAACACATTTTTCCTCTTAGTGTTGAGACGTGAAAATTCCTCAACACTCACCACTGTGTTGCCCGTAAAACTGCCTCAACACATTTTTCCTCTTAGTGTTGAGGCGAGAAAATCCCTTAAAACTCATCACTGTGTTGCCAGGCAAAATTGCTCAACACATTTTTCCTCTTAGTGTTGAGACGTGAAAATTCCTCAACACTCATCACTGTGTTGCCAAGCAAACTGCCTCAAAACATTTTTACTCTTAGAGTTGAGACGTGAAAATTCCTCAACACTCATCACTGTGTTGCCAGGAAAACTGCCTCAACATATTTTTTCTCTTAGTGTTGAGACGAGAAAATTCCTCAACACTCACCACTGTGTTGCCAGGAAAACTGCCTCAACACATTTTTCCTCTTAGTGTTGAGACGTGAAAATTCTTCAACACTCATCATTGTGTTGTCAGGCAAACTTCCTCAACACATTTTTCCTCTTAGTGTTGAGACGAGAAAATTCCTCAACACTCATCACTGTGTTGCCAGGCAAACTGCCTCAAAACATTTTTCCTCTTAGTGTTGAGACGTGAAAATTCCTCAACACTCATCGATGTATTGCCAGGAAAACTGCCTCAACACATTTTTCCTCTTAGTGTTGAGACGTGAAAATTCTTCAACACACATCACTGTGTTGCTAGGCGAACTTCCTCAACACATTTTTCCTCTTAATGTTGAGACGTGAAAATTCCTCAACACTCACCACTACGTTGCCAGGAAAAATGCCTCAACACATTTTTCCTCTTAGTGTTGAGACGTAAAAATTCCTCAACACTCATCAGTATGTTGCTAGTCAAACTGCCTCAACACATTTTTCCTTTTAGTGTTGAGACGTGAAAATACCTCAACACTCATCATTGTGTTGCCAGGAAAACTGCCTCAACACATTTTTCCACTTAGTGTTGAGACGAGAAAATCCCTCAAAACTCATCACTGTGTTGCCAGGAAAACTGGCTCAACACATTTTTCCTCTTAGTGTTGAGACGTGAAAATTCCTCAACACTCATCACTGTGTTGCCAGGCAAACTGCCTCAACACATTTTTCCTCTTAGTGTTGAGGCGTGAAAATTCCTCAACACTCATCACTGTGTTGCCAGGCAAACTTCCTCAACACATTTTTCCTCTTAGTGTTGAGACGTGAAAATTCCTCAACACTCATCACTGTGTTTCCAGGAAAACTTCCTCAACACATTTTTCCTCTTAGTGTTGAGACGTGAAAATTCCTCAACACTCATCACTGTGTTGCCAGGCAAACTGCCTCAACACATTTTTCCTCTTAGTGTTAAGACGTGAAAATTCCTCAACACTCATCACTGTGTTGCCAGGCAAACTGCCTCAACATATTTTTCCTCTTAGTGTTGAGACGAGAAAATTCCTCAACCCTCACCACTGTGTTGCCAGGCAAACTGCCTCATTACATTTTTCATCTTAGTGTTGAGACGTGAAAATTCTTCAACACTCATCACTGTGTTGTCAGGAAAACTTCCTCAACACATTTTTCCTCTTAGTGTTGAGACGAGAAAATTCCTCAACACTCATTACTGTGTTGCCAGGCAAACTGCCTCAAAACATTTTTCCTCTTAGTGTTGAGACGTGAAAATTCCTCAACACTCATCACTGTGTTGCCAGGAAAACTGCCTCAACACATTTTTCCTCTTAGTGTTGAGACGTGAAAATTCTTCAACACACATCACTGTGTTGCTAGGCAAACTGCCTCAACACATTTTTCCTCTTAGTGTTGAGACGTGAAAATTCCTCAACACTCACCACTGCGTTGCCAGTAAAACTGCCTCAACACATTTTTCCTCTTAGTGTTGAGGCGAGAAAATCCCTTAAAACTCATCACTGTGTTGCCAGGAAAAATTGCTCAACACATTTTTCCTCTTAGTGTTGAGACGTGAAAATTCCTCAACACTCATCACTGTGTTGCCAAGCAAACTGCCTCAAAACATTTTTCCTCTTAGAGTTGACAGTGAAAATTCCTCAACACTCATCACTGTGTTGCCAGGAAAACTGCCTCAACATATTTTTCTCTTAGTGTTGAGACGAGAAAATTCCTCAACACTCACCACTGTGTTGCCAGGCAAACTGCCTCAACACATTTTTCCTCTTAGTGTTGAGACGTAAAAATTGTTCAACACTCATCATTGTGTTGTCAGGCAAACTTCCTCAACACATTTTTCCTCTTAGTGTTGAGACGAGAAAATTCCCCAACACTCATCACTGTGTTGCCAGGCAAACTGCCTCAAAACATTTTTCCTCTTAGTGTTGAGACGTGAAAATTCCTCAACACTCATCACTGTGTTTCCAGGAAAACTGCCTCAACACATTATTCCTCTTAGTGTTGAGACGTGAAAATTCTTCAACACACATCACTGTGTTGCTAGGCAAACTGCCTCAACACATTTTTCCTCTTAGTGTTGAGACGTGAAAATTCCTCAACACTCACCACTGTGTTGCCCGTAAAACTGCCTCAACACATTTTTCCTCTTAGTGTTGAGGCGAGAAAATCCCTTAAAACTCATCACTGTGTTGCCAGGAAAAATTGCTCAACACATTTTTCCTCTTAGTGTTGAGACGTGAAAATTCCTCAACACTCATCACTGTGTTGCCAAGCAAACTGCCTCAAAACATTTTTACTCTTAGAGTTGAGACGTGAAAATTCCTCAACACTCATCACTGTGTTGCCAGGAAAACTGCCTCAACATATTTTTCTCTTAGTGTTGAGACGAGAAAATTCCTCAACACTCACCACTGTGTTGCCAGGAAAACTGCCTCAACACATTTTTCCTCTTAGTGTTGAGACGTGAAAATTCTTCAACACTCATCATTGTGTTGTCAGGCAAACTTCCTCAACACATTTTTCCTCTTAGTGTTGAGACGAGAAAATTCCTCAACACTCATCACTGTGTTGCCAGGCAAACTGCCTCAAACATTTTTCCTCTTAGTGTTGAGACGTGAAAATTCCTCAACACTCATCGATGTATTGCCAGGAAAACTGCCTCAACACATTTTTCCTCTTAGTGTTGAGACGTGAAAATTCTTCAACACACATCACTGTGTTGCTAGGCGAACTTCCTCAACACATTTTTCTTAATGTTGAGACGTGAAAATTCCTCAACACTCACCACTACGTTGCCAGGAAAAATGCCTCAACACATTTTTCCTCTTAGTGTTGAGACGTAAAAATTCCTCAACACTCATCAGTATGTTGCTAGTCAAACTGCCTCAACACATTTTTCCTTTTAGTGTTGAGACGTGAAAATACCTCAACACTCATCATTGTGTTGCCAGGAAAACTGCCTCAACACATTTTTCCACTTAGTGTTGAGACGAGAAAATCCCTCAAAACTCATCACTGTGTTGCCAGGAAAACTGGCTCAACACATTTTTCCTCTTAGTGTTGAGACGTGAAAATTCCTCAACACTCATCACTGTGTTGCCAGGCAAACTGCCTCAACACATTTTCCTCTTAGTGTTGAGGCGTGAAAATTCCTCAACACTCATCACTGTGTTGCCAGGCAAACTTCCTCAACACATTTTCCTCTTAGTGTTGAGACGTGAAAATTCCTCAACACTCATCACTGTGTTTCCAGGAAAATTTCCTCAACACATTTTTCCTCTTAGTGTTGAGACGTGAAAATTCCTCAACACTCATCACTGTGTTGCCAGGCAAACTGCCTCAACACATTTTTCCTCTTAGTGTTAAGACGTGAAAATTCCTCAACACTCATCACTGTGTTGCCAGGCAAACTGCCTCAACATATTTTCCTCTTAGTGTTGAGACGAGAAAATTCCTCAACCCTCACCACTGTGTTGCCAGGCAAACTGCCTCATTACATTTTTCATCTTAGTGTTGAGACGTGAAAATTCTTCAACACTCATCACTGTGTTGTCAGGAAAACTTCCTCAACACATTTTTCCTCTTAGTGTTGAGACGAGAAAATTCCTCAACACTCATTACTGTGTTGCCAGGCAAACTGCCTCAAAACATTTTTCCTCTTAGTGTTGAGACGTGAAAATTCCTCAACACTCATCACTGTGTTGCCAGGAAAACTGCCTCAACACATTTTTCCTCTTAGTGTTGAGACGTGAAAATTCTTCAACACACATCACTGTGTTGCTAGGCAAACTGCCTCAACACATTTTTCCTCTTAGTGTTGAGACGTGAAAATTCCTCAACACTCACCACTGCGTTGCCAGTAAAACTGCCTCAACACATTTTTCCTCTTAGTGTTGAGGCGAGAAAATCCCTTAAAACTCATCACTGTGTTGCCAGGAAAAATTGCTCAACACATTTTTCCTCTTAGTGTTGAGACGTGAAAATTCCTCAACACTCATCACTGTGTTGCCAAGCAAACTGCCTCAAAACATTTTTCCTCTTAGAGTTGACACGTGAAAATTCCTCAACACTCATCACTGTGTTGCCAGGAAAACTGCCTCAACATATTTTTTCTCTTAGTGTTGAGACGAGAAAATTCCTCAACACTCACCACTGTGTTGCCAGGCAAACTGCCTCAACACATTTTTCCTCTTAGTGTTGAGACGTAAAAATTGTTCAACACTCATCATTGTGTTGTCAGGCAAACTTCCTCAACACATTTTTCCTCTTAGTGTTGAGACGAGAAAATTCCCCAACACTCATCACTGTGTTGCCAGGCAAACTGCCTCAAAACATTTTTCCTCTTAGTGTTGAGACGTGAAAATTCCTCAACACTCATCACTGTATTGCCAGGAAAACTGCCTCAACACATTTTTCCTCTTAGTGTTGAGACGTGAAAATTCTTCAACACACATCACTGTGTTGCTAGGCGAACTTCCTCAACACATTTTTCCTCTTAATGTTGAGACGTGAAAATTCCTCAATACTCACCACTACGTTGCCAGGAAAACTGCCTCAACACATTTTTCCTCTTAGTGTTGAGACGTAAAAATTCCTCAACACTCATCAGTGTGTTGCTAGTCAAACTGCCTCAACACATTTTTCCTTTTAGTGTTGAGACGTGAAAATTCCTCAACACTCATCACTGTGTTGCCAGGAAAACTGCCTCAACACATTTTTCCTCTTAGTGTTGAGACGTGAAAATTCCTCAACACTCATCACTGTGTTGCTAGGCAAACTGCCTCCACACATTTTTCCTCTTAGTGTTGAGACATGAAAATTCCTCAACACTCATCACTGTGTTGCCAGGAAAACTGCCTCAACACATTTTTCCTCTTAGTGTTGAGATGAGAAAATCCCTCAAAAATCATCACTGTGTTGCCAGGAAAACTGGCTCAACACATTTTTCCTCTTAGTGTTGAGACGTGAAAATTCCTCAACACTCATCACTGTGTTTCCAGGCAAACTGCCTCAACACATTTTTCCTCTTAGTGTTGAGACGTGAAAATTCCTCAACACTCATCACTGTGTTGCCAGGAAAACTGCCTCAACACATTTTTCCTCTTAGTGTTGAGACGTGAAAATTCCTCAACACTCATCACTGTGTCGCTAGGAAAACTGCCTCAACACATTTTTCCTCTTAGTGTTGAGACGTGAAAATTCCTCAACACTCACCACTGCGTTGCCAGGAAAAATGCCTCAATACAGTTTTCCTCTTAGTGTTGAGACTTGAAAATTCCTCAACACTCATCACTGTGTTGCCAGCCAAACTGACTCAACATATTTTTCCTCTTAGTGTTGAGATGTGAAAATTCCTGAACACTCGCCACTGTGTTGCCAGGCAAACTGCCTCAACATATTTTTCCTCTTAGTGTTGAGACGTGAAAATTCCTCAACACCCACCATTGTGTTGCCAGGAAAACTGCCTCAACACATATGTCCTCTTAGTGTTGAGATTCCTCAACACTCACTATTGTGTTGTCATGCATACTGCCTCAATACATTATAGTGTTGAGGGCTCCACCACCTCAACACTCGTCTTTGTATTCAAGGGTAGCTGCACCAGTACTCCGTGGCCAAGCAAGAAGCGCGCCAGCACAAAGATTGCAGATTGCACATACCTCTTCCCAAGGGTCAATCGAATTTTCCTGGTAATCTTCTCATGTCTTGCCCTTTCGATTTTTCATCCTTGTCTGTCACCATCTCATGCTTACCCCGCAACAATGCCACTGTTATGTGCCAAGCATGGGACTTAATGTTGATGGTGGATTTTAGTTCAGTGCTAAAATTGTAAAACCAGTATTTTATGCGCTGTCACCTTGCAAAGGGAAAAGCCGTCTAAGAAATGATGAGTACAAAAAACCTCTTCACTTTATTTGAAGCAATTCAATAAATACACAAAATTCACCCAGAATGGTGCGTGCAACAACAGTCCCAAATATTCTGTGAATTTTATTAGCATTATTGATTAGTGTATGATTTGCCTAGTATTTTCCGTGCTATGTTCTCAGCCGAACTCTCATCATTTGACATGACGACTGAGTGTTCACTCGCAACAGAGTAGCATGAATCTTCGTGCCAATATTGAGACATGTGTGAAATACCCACACAGGCTACATCATTCTCTAACAAAGAGAATCTCGTATCGACGCGCTTTTGATCGAGCATTCTTAGGGGAAATCTAGATTGTCCATGTCAGTCTCAGAAATGATCACGGCCGCACAAGTTGGACGCATGATTTAACCAGCCTAGCCAAACCCTGGAAGGAATAGGCGATCACTGTGATGACCACCGGAGGTCCCACTAATGGCCCAGTCGGTTGAACATCACACACACTTCTCCAGCGTCGTTAAACGCCAGCCCAAAGTAAGATATCCGCGCTGCTTGGAGAAGATCAAACGAGCATAGACTGTCCAGGGCAGTCTTAAAACCATTGCAACTGTCCAACTTCGCCAGCCTGGTTGGACGGATTTGATCATCCCATGGATGATTAGGGTAGCGCTAACGCATACGTTGGCGGGCCCACTTTTCCCTCACCCGATCGGCTTTCTCACGATGAGGCCATGGAGCAATGAAACGTTTTCTCAAACCATGGCGGGCGTGATGCTTCTAATCGCGGAATTCCACTAGTGTCTTTAATTGATCACAACCATCCAACTTAGCCAGCATATTTGGATGGCTTAGATCGCATTTAGGACCATCATGAAGGTGCACATGCGTTCACCGTTAGCCCAACGTTGGCCCCACATGATCGATCTCCCCAAAGGAGGCCCACAGCGTGCCAAACCTCTTGGTCAAAGTCGTGTGGGCATGGCTATTTCAAAACCCTAATTAGGGTTTGCGGCAATGCACATCTGTCGTAAATTGATCGTGACCATCCATCTTCACCAGCCTAAACGGATGGTGTAGATATAGACTCAAGAGGTCCCAAGGATGCCAACGTGATCATCGTGGTCCCACCTTTGCATGTGACCGACCGGCCTATGCAGACTAGGGCCCGGCGTCTCGAAATGCGCCCCCCAAAGGTGGCATGCTATAAGACTTTTAAACTCTTTGCGGCATTGTATTTCTGTCGCAAATCGATCACAAATACTTATCTTTGCCGGTCAAGTTGAGTGGCCTAGATCGAATCTTTGTGGGATCGAGAGGTGTAGGCATGCACGCCAGTGAGCCGTCTCCGTGCATGCCCGATCGGCCCACTCAAAAATAGCGCCAATGCTTGGATTCGATCAAGCCAAAGAGGGATGTTAGCGCACCTCTAAAGACCCTAAATTCTTTCAACGACAGCAAACATGTGTCGTAAATCATCTCGTTCGTCCAACTTTGCCAGCTTGGTCGGACGGCTTGGATTAAAAATTAGGTAATCAATGAAGTGCCTCAATAATCGCCGTCTGCCACTCCGTCACAGGGAGTGATCGACCAGATGATGGCCCACCCATGTGGCCTTCAAACGATCACTCGAAGATGGTTGGACGTGTTGCTATTTTAAGACGCTTGATTCGCGACTTACTCAATCAAGCTTAAAAACAGCGATGCTTCATGCATATCGATTGTTTTGAGATGCTTGCTAAAAAGCGATGCATTACATGCATCGAGTATGCACGATATTTCATGAATATCAATTCCATAAATAACTTGGTTATTTAACCTAATATCACCGCATGTTATTTCTTTCGGGGGGTCCCACGAATTGACTCGCTCATTCGTGACATCAAACATGTCACAAACTGGGGGATACTTACTGGGTATTGGTCTGGCGGTTTACAGCGTGTGGCGTGCAACGCGCCCATTACGAGAACGTGTCAGGAGGCATGGACGGTTAACGATGATGAGGGAAGTGGGCAAAGGCGTGATCGTGTGACAATCACCCACACGACCCCACTACTATATCACTTCACTTCCTACGAGATGAGGGTTGCGGTCAATGACTTGTATAAATAGGTCCTTCACCTATTTTCAAACGACATAAAAAACCAAGTGTTGTCATCAGTATCCAGAAAACACCCAGAACTGATAGCTTACATTATGCAAGCCAGTTCAACATTCTGATACAAGTCATAAACAGCCAACACCTTCATAATCTCAACACCTTCTTCGCTTCCCTCCCTAAGATCAACCCCATTTCCTTCACTTTGTGACCGAAGCAAGTCTGGAACGACCATTTCTTGGTTTATGCCAGAATTGTACAGATTGATTACTCGAATCTAAAGTACTCTCGTGCAGTGCATTTGTTTAGGGTTTAGATTCGTTTGTCATCCACACACACCCAAATTTACCGACACCAGCAGAAACAGTTTTCACCCATAAACAAACACACACTGTATTAAGTCTCTACAAACACTAGCCTACTACAAACTAACTTCGGTCTGGACTGTAGTTGAACCCCAATCAATCTCACACTGATCCAAGGTACAGTTGCGCTCCTTATGTCTATGATCCCAGCAGGATACTACGCACTTGATTCCCTTAACTGATCTCACCCACAACTAAGAGTTGCTACGGCCCAAAGTCGAAGACTTTAACAAACAAATATGTATCACACAAAAAAGTCTAAAAGAATAAATAAATATGTCTCCCACAAAAATACCTACAAGTTTTTGTTCCGTCTTTTGATAAATCAAGGTGAACAGGAACCAATTGATAACCCAGACTTATATTCCCGAAGAACATCCTAGAATTATCAATCACCTTACAATAATCTAAATCGTATGATGGCGAAACTAGATATTGTGGAATCACAAACGATGAGACGAAGGTGTTTGTGACTACTTTTTTATCTTGCTGTTGATGGTGGTTTTTAGCTTAGGGTTAAAATCGTAAAACTGCACATCTGACATGACGTCACTATGACCATTAGCACATTTATTGAATCAATCAGCATGCCTACGTAAGAATTACCGGGGTACCTTTTTTTTACATGGGTCATGTTCCACGGCAGAACCTTTAACATTGATTGGCATCATCTATGTCAAACCCTAATTCTCATGCAACCGCGCCAAGGCATGCCAACCATGCCAGCCGCACCACTGTGCCAATGGAAAACCATGCCAGCCACGTCTCCGCGCCAAGGCATGCCAACCATGCCAGCCGCACCATGTGCCAATTGCATGCCATGCCAGCCACGTCTCCGCGCCAACGCATGCCAACCATTCCATCCGCACCACTGTGCCAATGGCATGCCATGCCAGCCACGTCTCCGCGCCAAGGCATGCCAACCATGCCAGCCGCACCACTGTGCCAATGGCATGCCATGCCAGCCACGTCTCCGCGCCAAGGCATGCCAACCATGCCAGCCGCACCACTGTGCCAAAGGCATGTCGACCATGCCACATGTGCCAATGGCATGCCGCGCCAGCCACCTTGCCGCGCCTAAGCCATGCCATGCCGGCCTTCCCTTCAGGGCTGCTAAAACGAAGGCGTGCGACAATCAACGACCACTCTTCTATCTTAGATGCAAATCTTAGCCGTCCAAGGTCACCAACTAACGCATGGTAACCTTTGGCCCAAAACCTAAGTTTGGTCGCGTCTAAACCGTGCCAAGGCATGCCGACCATGCCACATGTGCCAATGGCATTCCACGCCAGCCACCTTGCCGCACCTAAGCCATGCCATGTCGTCCTTCCCTTCACGGTTGCTAAAACGAAGGCGTGCGAGAATCAACGACCACCCTTCCATCTTAGATGCAAATCTTAGCCGTCCAAGGTCACCAACCAACGCATGGTAACCTTTAGACCAAAACCCTAGTTTGGCCGCGCCTAAACCGCGCCAAGGCATGCCGACCATGCCACATGTGCCAATGGCATGCCGCGCCAGCCACCTTGTCGCGCCTAAGCCATGACATGCCGTCCTTCCCTTCACGGCTGCTAAAACGAAGGCATGCCGACCATGCCACATGTGCCAATGACATGTCGCCACCTTGCCACGCCTAAGCCATGCCATGCCAGCCTTCCCTTCACGACTGCTAAAACGAAGGCGTGCGACAATGAACGGCCACCCTTCCATCTTAGATGCAAATCTTAGCCGTCCAAGGTCACCAACCAACGCATAATAACCTTTGGCACAACGCCAAAACCCTAATTTTGGCCACGCCAAGGCATGTCGGCCCCGCCACATGTGCCAATGGCATGCCAGCCACCTTGCCGTGCCATACCATGCCGGCCTTCCCTTTGCGGCTGCCAAAACAAAGGCTTGCGACGATCAACGGCCATCTTTCCATATAAGATGCAAATCTTAGCGGTCCAAGGTCACCAACCAACACATGGTAACCTTTGGCCCAACGCCAAAACTCTAGTTTTGGCGACGCCTAAGCCGCGCCAAGGCATGCCGGCCATGCCACATGTGCCAATGGAATGCCAGCCACCTTGTTGCGCCTAAACCATACAATACCGACCTTCCCTTTACAGCTGCCAAAAACGAAGGCTTGCGACGATCAACGGACACCTTTCCACCTAAGATGCATATCTTAGCCGTCCAAGGTTACCAACCAACGCATGGCAACTTTTGGCCCGACACCAAGCCATAGTTTTGGTCGCGCCCAAACAATGCCAAAACCCTAACTTTTGGCCGCGCCTAAACTATGCCATATTAAAGCCATGTCGGCCATGCTTTCATGCTACTGGCTACCAAACGTAGGGTTGCAATAATCGACGGCTACCTTTCCTCTCAAGATGCAAAATCTCGACCGTCGAAGGTCACCACCGAGCCGGCAAGTCTCCCAAGCTCAACTTGCCAAACAACAACAACATGCTATATGTTTTCCACGAAAACACTCGAGACATCAACACATGTCACAAACTGGGGGATGCTCATTGGGTATTGGTTTGGCGGTTTACAGCGTGCGGCGTACACTACGCCCGTTACAGGACAATGTCATAATGATGAGGCGGTTAGTAAATACATGGAGTAATGGTGAAACGCTTTCCTTCATTATGGAACATCAGTTCCAGGCGTTACCAGTTACCACCTCCTCCCATTTACTCATCCGTTTCCATTCCTTACGAGACCAGAGTACGTTTCACTTCGACTTGTATAAATAGGTCTTACCTATTTCCACCGAACAACAAGTTCTGGTCAGGAGCATACAACACTCAGAAAATATTTGCTAGCTTTCCATCTGTTAGCTTCCCACTTTCTGATACAATTCGTAAAACAACTACTCTTCCGGAATCAACTATTCTGGTCTCAACACTCTCTTCGCTTCCCTCCCCAAAACCAACCCTTCTCCTTCACTTTGTGACCGAAGCAAGTCTGGAACGGCCATTTCTTGGTTTAGGCCGGATTTGTACAGATTGATATCTCGAATCTAAAGTACTCCCTTGCAGTACATTGTTTGGGGTTTAAACTCGTTTCTCACCCACACACCCGAAATTACCAAAATCAGCAGAAATCGTTTTCACCCTCAAACAATTGGCGACCACAGTGGGAGATTAATCTCTCGGTTACAATATCAATTTCCAATTCCCGATCTTATACTTCAACCCGGACATCAAGGTGGTAGAAGCAAACGAGCCGCTCAGGGATCAACGACTCAGTTACCAGACGGCCTAGTTACCAGTCATGACACGTCAAGGGATGACTGGGGACTTCCCAGAGTTTAGAAGCAAACGATCCGACCAGGGATTGACGACTCGGTTATCAAGTAACTCAGGGACGAAAGGGGACTTTCCACAATCACGGTGGTGCTTCCCACAAAACTCGGACTTACACCCTGAAGATTCATTTTTCATCAGGAGATCCGAAAAACCGAGTAAGTCTTGCTTAGACAAAATACATGGTTTACTACTTCAAGTTTTCACGGGAATGATGAAACCGATAGCTATGTTATATATCATCCAATGCTCTCTACTGACACACAACGCTCACGGTTCCATGGTTTTCCTGGGATGTTTGCGTCACTTGCAAACGAAACCAAGACAACATTATTCTAAAAAAATTCATTCCCAGAAGAATAATCCAAAACCCTCATAGATAATAGTTATCCATCAATTCAAATCAAACCATAAACCAGGCACTTTGTTTGCCTCTCAAAAAAAATAATAAACAATCACCTACCCGTACGTGCCTACTTTGCATACTATTCATGAGGTAGCCGACGTTACTACGGTGATATTCGAAGAGGATTTGTTTGTGACGAAGTATTTCTACAAGTTTATGAAAGGCATGCCCACGGCTAGGGTTTACACCAGTTCAGAAGAACAATATTTCTACAGATTTATGGAAGGCATACCTACGGCTAGGGTTTGCACCAACACAAGAAAACAAGAAAACGAATGGAAAGAGAAACGATGGAGTACATAGCTGGAATATGCTTGCCCACTTTATTGCTACCGCGCTACCACTAACACCAGGACGTGAGAACAAAGATACGAGATAAAAAGGAAAGCCAACCCCTTTCATAGACACTTTTGGAATTTGAATGAGGAAAGGATTTCCTATTTGAGTTACATATGGAAAGAGGCAACTGGGACCGCAAGAACAAGTCTGCACCACGCCAAGCCAACATTCCGCGCCATAGCCAACAGTCCGCGCCATACCAAATCCAAGCCAGAGTCCACGCCAATCCAGCGCCCGTTCCAAGCCGATCCAGCGCTAACAACATGCATTTTTCCAGCGCCAGCAGCTTGCATCTTTTCCAGCGCTGACAGCTTGCGTCCTTCCAGCACCGGCAGCTTACATCTTTCCAGCGCCGGCAACTTGCATCTTTTCCAGCGCTGACATCTTGCATCTTTACAACAGTTTTCATCTTTACAACAGCTTGCATTTTTACAGCAGCTTGGATCTTTACAGCAGCTTGCATCTTTACAACAGCTTGCATTTTTACAGCAGCTTGCATCTTTCCAGCTAACAGCTTGCATCTTCCCAGCGCTAGCAGCTTGCATCCTTCCAGCGTTGCACTTGAACGCCCAGTAAAAGGAAATCAACGATCCAATTTCATCACACGTAAATATTAAGAACGACTTCTCCAAAATCGAAGCAAAGAAAATCAGTAACCCCCCTGAGTTCACAAAGACTCTCTTCCTATCAGGAGATGCATGATTTCTGAGGACTTCGCCCAAAAAACTGTGCAGTCTATGATGAAACATTTAGTTGAGATTCTATGTTCCCCAAGGCACAATGTCAAGACATATTTGCAGCCCTCAACCGCACTGCATCAGGAAAGCAGCTGTTTTCATCCAGGAAGCAGTTCCCAAACCCCAACCTCTCTTGGAAAGCATGATTGATAGATGAAACTGGGGACTCCTAACCACTGTTCACTTGAAGGGTGTCCAGTTTGACGGCACACTGATTGACGCAGCCTCTCCGCTTCGACGTTCGCTTCAGCAGTCGCTCTGCTTTAACGTTCGCTCTAGCAGCCGCTCCGCTTCGAAGATGAAGCTTCAGCGTTTTTGCTCCATAAGTTTCAGCGTCCTCTCCAAGAACCGAAGCCACTTCAACGCCTCCTTTCTTCCAAGGATCGTGTCGTAGCCGCCACTTCTTCTTTCTAAGGATCTTGTCGTAGCCGCCGCTCTTCCTTGCCAAAGATCGTGCTGTAACCGCCACTCCTTCCTTCCAAGTCTCTTATGATCACATCTGCTGCCAAGAATTGTTGTCGCCTGTTTGTTGATACCAGCCAGAGCTTCACCATTGCAACAATCACTGTAAAGCCCACCGATCACACAAGATAGAAACATGCAAGCCACACTTGGGGACTGGGAATCTACACGGAATCCCTTCACTGTCAAAGCTCATAAGACACGGTCAACCAAAGGTCATAGCCACGACAAAGTCATCTTCTCTTTAAGGGTGTATCGTAAGAATATCATCACCTCTCTGTCTAGAAGACTCCTGCAACACTCTACGAGGCCGCGGCGGATCCCAAGCCTGCCTAGAGGAAACAACTTCAGAAACTAAAGAAAAGCGCGACTGGGCACTGCTCATCGCAGTCCATCCCGACGACCATCAAAGATTCATGAGATAACTCCAGAGACGCGGCTGAAACATTTTCCTGAAGAAACAGAGGGAGCCATGATAAGCAACGCAACTCTATCATTTTCAACCTCTTCGCTATCCAGAATATTTCATCCATGTGATATTCTGAGCATCCCGGCATCACATCCAGAAGAGTACAATAAGATTGCGTCAAATCCCGTGGACGTGGATTCAAGGCGATGCAATGTAAGTATGTTACACATAGGGACTACCAGCATGGGACGCTTTCACTCCCCTCAACCAGGTTATTTCTAATTTCAACATCATCACTGTCGAAGTTTTACGCAAGAATTTATCAACATGAAGCCGTACATGTGCACCGAAGACTCCAAAAGCATGGCACAAAGATACATTCACATATTCGGCCATGACCATCAGATCAAACATAAGTATAACTGGGGATTTCTCACCGCATCCCATTCTATAGGATAGTCCAAGATTCAGAAGATGGTTCGAAGGATGTCGCTTGGAAAAAAAGTCCTTGAAGACTTCGATAGCAATACATCGGCAACGGAACGTCTCCCAACTCATCTATTTTATCTAGTGGCGTCGGAAGATTTCGACCATACAAGCATTCGCAACACATCATCATCACGATCAGAAAGTCCAGGCACTAAACAACCTAAAGCCGAGGATTCAACGACAACGCAACCAAAATCACCAATATTAGCCCTAACATGGTCGTCGTCGAGCACATATTTCATCCATCCGTCCTAAGAATGCGATAAATTTTGGAATCCATTGGAGAGACACTACAGACGAAGGCGCGGATCCGGACGGGCAACAGAAAACAGAAGAAGGTCAATATCTATTTTCATGCGGACGGAGTTTCTAGAGTTTGAACAAAATAAAGATTCCTTCTTGCTCCATGAAACAGATGACTGGCGGGACTATACCACCTCGAGCCCGCAACATCCCTCCTGAATTCTTCCTGAATTTTACTGTCGAGCTGTTTCACCTCCTGAACGAGCTCAAAACCTAAATATTCCCGCGTGGGGGGATATGAAATTCTTTTCCGTTCATAATGGGGGGGGGGGGGCGACCGTCAAAATCCGAGTTCGTACAAGAATTCTACAGCGATTCTAGTAATGGGCGCTAATTAGGGTTACAACATGCTAAAATCTGAAGAAAGTTGTTACCTTCCCGAAGCCAGTCGTCACCTTCCCAAGGAACTGAAGCAAGTTGTTATCTTCCTGAAGCCAGACATCACCTTCCCAGGGAACTGAAGCAAGTTGTTATCTTCCCGAAGCCAGTCGTCACCTTCCCAGGGAACTGAATCAAGTTGTTATCTTCCCGATGCCAGTCGTCACCTTCCCAGGGAACTGAAGCAAGTTGTTATCTTCCCGAAGCCAGTCATCACCTTCCCAGGGAACTGAAGCAAGTTATTATCTTCCCGAAGCCAGTCGTCACCTTCCCAGGGAACTGAAGCAAGTTGTTATCTTTCCAAAGCAAGTCGTCATCTCCCCACGAAACTAAAGCAAGTTGCCATCATTCCACGGGCCCGCAATTCTTCCTGAATTTTACTGTCGAGCTGTTTTCACCTCCCGAACGAGCTCAAACCCTAAATATTCCCTCGTTGAGAGATAGGAAATTATTTTCCGTTCAGAATGGAGGGGCGTACCGTCAACATCCGAGTTCGTACGAGAATTCTACAGCGATTCTAGTAAAGGGCGCTAATTAGGGTTTCGGCATGCCAAACCCTAATTCAGACAAAGTTGCCATCATTCCACAGAACTGAAGCCGGTCATCATCTTTCTACGGGACTGAAGCCAGTCGTCATCCTTCCGAACAACGCATGCGGCTCCATTCCAAGCCGAACAACGCATGCGGCTCCATTCCAAGCCAATCCAACGCACGCGGCTCCATTTCTAGCCAGTACAGCGCATGCGGCTCCATTCCAAGCCAATCCAACGCATGCGGCTCCATCCTAGCCAGTACGACGTCTGCGGCTCCCGTTCCAAGCTGATACTAACATTCTTCATCTTTGCCGACAACCGCTTCTATCATTTCACGGTCTAGCCAACAACACCCCGGGTAGAATTCACACAAGGCCGCCAACGCGAGAATCACGAACTATCCTTACCTCTCGAAAAAGGTTAGCCGGGTCTTCTCGACCATCTTTTCACGACTTGTCATTTCGAGTTTGACCTTGTCTGTTACCATCTTATGCTTACCTCGCAACAATGCTCATGTTCCGAGCTAAGCAGGGGACTTAATGTTGATGGTGGTTTTTAGCTTAGGGATAAAATCGTAAAACTGCACATCTGACATGACGTCACTATGATCATTAGCACATTTATTGAATCAATCAACATGCCTACGTAAGAATTACCGGAGTACCTTTTTTTACATGGGTCATGTTCCACGGCAGAACCCTTAACATTGATTGACATCATCTATGCCAAACCCTAATTCTCATGCTACCGCGCCAAGGCATGGCAACCATGCCAGCCGCACCACTGTGCCAATGGCAAACCATGCCAGCCACGTCTCCGCGCCAAGGCATGCCAACCATGCCAGCCACACCACTGTGCCAATGGCATGCCATGCCAGCCACATCTCCGCGCCAAGGCATGGCAACCATGTCAGCCGCACCACTGTGCCAATGGCATGCCATGCCAGCCACGTCTCCGCGCCAAGGCATGCCAACCATGCCAGATGCACCATTGTGCCAATGGCATGCCATTCCAGCCACGTCTCCGCGCCAAGGCATGCCAACCATGCCAGCCGCACCACTGTGCCAAAGGCATGCCCCGACCATGCCACATGTGCCAATGGCATGCCACGCCAACCACCTTGCCGCGCTTAAGCCATGCCATGCTGGCCTTCCCTTCACGGCTGTTAAAACGAAGGCGTGCGACAATCAATGGCCACCCTTCCATCTTAGATGCAAATCTTATCCGTCCAAGGTCACCAACCAACGTATGGTAACCTCTGGTCAAAAACCCTAGTTTGGTTGTGCCTAAACCACGCCAACGCATGCCTACCATGCCACATGTGCCAATGGCATGCCACGCCAGCCACCTTACCGCGCCTAAGCCATGCCATGTCGAACTTCCCTTCACGGCTGCTAAAACGAAGGCGTGCAACAATCAACGACCACCCTTCCATCTTAGATGCAAATCTTAGCCGTCCAAGGTCACCAACCAACGCATGGTAACCTTCATCCCAAAACCCTAGTTTGGTCGCGCCTAAACCGCGCCAAGGCATGCCGACCATGCCACATGTGCCAATGGCATGCCGCGCCAGCCACCTTGCCGCGCCTAAGCCGTGCCATGCTGGCCTTCCCTTCACGGCTACTAAAACGAAGGTGTGCGACAATCAACGACCACCCTTCCATCTTAGATGCAAATCTTAGCCGTCCAAGGTCACCAACCAACGCATGGTAATCTTTGGTCCAAAACCCTAGTTTGGCCGCGCCTAAACCGCGCCAAGGCATGCCGACCATGCCACATGTGCCAATGGCATGTCGCGCCAGCCACCTTGCCGCGCCTAAGCCATGCCATGCCGGCCTTCCCTTCACGGCTGCTAAAACGAAGGCGTGCGACAATCAACGGCCACCCTTCCATCTTAAATGCAAATCTTAGCCGTCCAAGGTCACCAACCAACGCATGGTAGCCTTTGGCCCAATGCCAAAACCCTTATTTTGGCAACGCCACATGTTCCAATGGCATGCCATCCACCGTGCCGCGCCGTACCATGCCGGCCTTCCCTTTGCGTCTGCCAAAACAAAGGCTTGCGACGATCAACAACCATCTTTCCATCTAAGATACAAATCTTAGCCGTCCAAGGTCACCAACCAACACATGGTAACCTTTGGTCCAACGCCAAAACTCTAGTTTTGGCCACGCCTAAGCCGCGCCAAGGCATGCCGTCCATGCCACATGTGCCAATGGCATGCCAGGCACCTTGCCGCGCCTAAGCCGTACCATGCCAGCCTTCCCTTTACAGCTGCCAAAAACGAAGACTTGCGACGATCAACGACCACTTTTCCACCTAAGATGCATATCTTAGCCGTCCAAGGTTACCAACCAACGCATGGCAACTTTTGGCCCGACACCAATCCATAGTTTTGGTCGCGCCCAAACAATGCCAAAACCCTAACTTTTGGCCGCGCCTAAACTATGCCATATTAAAGCCATGTCGGCCATGCTTTCATGCTACTGGCTACCAAACGTAGGGTTGCAATAATCGACGGCTACCTTTCCTCTCAAGATGCAAAATCTCGACCGTCGAAGGTCACCACCGAGCCGGCAAGTCTCCCAAGCTCAACTTGCCAAACAACAACAACATGTTATATGTTTTCCACGAAAACACTCGAGACATCAACACATGTCACAAACTGGGGGAAGCTCATTGGGTATTGGTTTGACGGTTTACAGCGTGTGGCGTACACTACGCCCGTTACAGGACAGTGTCATAATGATGAGGCGGTTAGTAAATATATGGAGTAATGGTGAAACGCTTTCCTTCATTATGGAACATCAATTCCAGACGTTACCAGTTACCACCTCCTCCCATTTACTCATCCGTTGCCATTCCTTACGAGACCAGAGTACGTTTCACTTCGACTTGTATAAATAGGTCTTACCTATTTCCACCGAACAACAGGTTCTGGTCAGGAGCATATAACACTCAGAAAATATTTGCTAGCTTTACATATGTTAGCTTCCCACTTTCTGATACAAGTCGTAAAACAACTACTCTTCCAGAATCAACTATTCTGGTCTCAACACTCTTTTCTCTTCCCTCCCCAAAACCAACCCTTCTCCTTTACTTTGTGACCGAAGCAAGTCTGAAACGACCATTTCTTGGTTTAGGCCGGATTTGTACAGATTGATCTCTCGAATCTAAAGTACTCCATTGCAGTACATTGTTTAGGGTTTAAACTCGTTTCTCACCCACACACCCGAAATTACCAAAATCAGCAGAAACCGTTTTCACCATCAAACACTTGCCTATCGGAGAAATCAATCTCGAGCCAATCTTACAATTGTACTTAATACGATAGAAACAACAAGATCAGATCACGCAACTACAAAGAAAATAGTTGGGTCTGGCTTCACATTCCCAATGAAGTCTTCAAGTCGTTAACCTACAGGGTCTCGAGAAGAAACCTAAGGTTAAAGGAGAATCAACTCTAGCTTATACAACTAGTATCGCACTTGAGGTGTGGGGATTGGGTTTCCCAGTTGCTAGAGTTCTCCTTTATATAGTCTTCAAATCAGGGTTTGCAATCAATGCTACCTTGGTAACAAAGAATTCAATATTCACCGTTAGATGAAAACCTGATTATATTCAAGCTAATATATTTAAACCGTTAGATCGAACTTAGCTTGTTATACACAAATGAAATGCACGTTTATTTAGGTTTGTGTAACCGTACCTAAACGTGTACACCTAGTTGGTTCAACAGTAGTTAACCAAATGGTTATCCGTATGAGCACTTTCATATCAACCATATTCATCTTCACCACAGCTAGTTTAAATGACTCAAAAGAACTAGTTAGAGAGTTTTTCAATTGCTAAGATCTTATAGAAGTATACAAGACACAATCGAAGCAAAATTGGTTTTGATTCACTCGAATCGATTCATGGACATTATAGCCACGGTTTGCAAATTGCATTCTTTATATATAAATGTTTTAGTTCATGAACAAAACAATTTTAGAAAGTATGCGTACTTAAGTAACCGTATTTAAGTTTGTTTTGGTTTTCAAACTCAGCAGAAATTCACGGACATGAACTTTCCGCTAGTATGCGTATGGGTACGCATACTTTGGTAACCAAATTGAGTTGGTTTTGATTTCCAAACTCAACAGAAATTCACGGGCGTGAACTTCCGCCAGTATGCGTACGGGTACGCATACTTAGCCAGTCTCCATCAACCATTTTGTACACAAACAAGTATGCATACATTTGGTTCCCGGTTTTGGACTTATACACTAATGTGCGAACACACTATATGCTTATATCCAAAGATGGTTACATATTCTAAACTCTCATTTCCATCATTGAAACATTCTTAGAGGATGTTATATAGAGGTTATTCACACTCCATTTTTCATCAAAGCGATTTTAAAAGGATTGAAACAATCAACATGACTTTCGTCACTTGTAAAGTTGAACTTGGCCAAGGCGAAAGCTTACCAACACATATTTCGCTAAATAGATAAGCGAGATAAACTCGACTCGAAATAACAAGAAGTCTATATAGTTTTACGACTTTTGTCTCAAGATAGGAGATAGAGTAGATAGACTTTTGAGTGATAGATACGTTCAAGTCTCCACATACCTTTTAGTCGATGAAGTTCCACCAGTTCCTTGAGCAGTTCTTCGTCTTTGCATGATGAACACTGTGGAGTCTAGAGCTCAACTACACATTTTATCCTAGTCCGAGGCTTAGGTATAATTAGACTAGAAATCAATACTTATAGTTTAGGCAACTAAACTTGACAAACAAGCTTGAGATAGCAACGCTTGCGATTTCGTACGAGCAGTACTCTAACATAACTTGGAGTAGGCTAGTGTCTGTAGCGTCTTAATACAGTGTGGTGTTCAAATCTGGACTAGGTCCCGGGGTTTTTCTGCATTTGCGATTTCCTCGTTAACAAAACTTCTAGTGTTTGTGTTACATCTTTTCTTCATTATATTTGTTTATATAATTGAAATATCACAGGTTGTGCGTAGTTCAATCAATTAGATAATCCAACCTTTGGTTGTTGATATAAATTGATTGACACTTGGATATTGTTTTTTGATACCGTCCAAGTTATTTCTTATATTCAATCGGGCTCGCAAATTCCTATTTGTTTGATTGCAGATTGAATTGATAAACAGAGATATAACTCTTGGATATACTTTTCTTAAGATTGAGTCTGACTGTCTAGTTGATTCTCATGAAAGTATATTGGAGTTAGTCCATACAGATTGCTAAGCGAAATATTGGGTGTGGTCGTTAGACCCCCACTTTTTCAAAGGTTATGGAGATTTTTTTTCTTATGACGTATCTTCAAGGTAAATAAGATGTCAAGCAAATCTCGCCAATTAGGATATACTTTTTTAAAATGTTACAGAGATGCCTAATTGATTGTACCTCACAAAAACAATCTAAACAAATCAAATAAGAGTTTATATATCATTTTAAGAGATCAATAAAATCTGAAACGAAGAGTACTTTCTGATTTTTATCTATCATGTTGATGATCTACAATTTTAGAACTATGATAATCAATAAAGAACAAGATTCAGATTTAAGAACTATTAGGCAAAAGATAGTCGGACCGGGCTTAACGAATCCCTTAGGGAAGACTATAAAAGTTGTAATACAGTTTCACAAGGAAACCTGTCTCTTTAGAGGACAAGTCTAGTCGTAAGTAGGACATATAAGTACCAGGATTTAGGTTCTAGTATGCGGCGAATCCTTTATGTATATTGATGAACATGGCTAGGTAGCTTACAAGCAAAGATGAGTTCATGAACTCATTTCCATGTTTACGACCAAGCAGACTTAGTTCTCCATATGGATTCATCATGTAAGCATGTGAGTGTTATAGTATTTTTCGTGCGGTAAATAAGAAGTTCGTTGCTCGGACTTGAAAAGATTTTTAAAACAAAAATATATACAAAATTTGTCACAGGATCAAGAGATACTAGGACTCAGGATGTCACCAATTCTTATACTCATGCGATTCAATTATTAATTCTAGACAATTAAAGCTTATATTGATAACAAATTCGACTCTTACTTTGCCAAAATAGATTTTGTAAAGTATTATATGTAAATCATAAGCATGATGCATCAAGAATCTCATGGATTAAGCATACATCATCAGACAAAATCACAAATAATCAATAAAAATCATAATTCCATTCATAATAGTGCAAATAGTCATAAAATAATTAAATAAAAATTACTCATGCATAAAGAATGGTTTCTTCCATCATCCCAGTATTGGGGTTTAGCTATTCATATTAATCATACACTCAAAATATTAATTCAAAGATCAAAGTGTGATCAAAAGAGTCAAAAGTTATAAAACAGTGGTTCTGTGACCCACAAAATACGTCCAGAAAGAAACGATACCAGGGAACTGCAGTAAAACAACGACACTCCGCTGCTGCTGTTGACGCTGCGGAAAATAAGACTGCTCTGTGTAGTCTGTTCTTCGTGTTCTTCAAGGTCCTCTAATGGCAGCAGCAGCAGGTGGGAATTGCTGTTAATCCTTCTTCTTCGCTCCTCTGCGTCCCAAACCTTCCCCAAACTCTTGATAAACTTTCTATGACCTAAACCCACTCTTATATAGTCCTCAAATCCCCAAAAAATCTCTACTAACAGCGACCATTCTTTTTATTCTTCTCCGCATGCAGTTGAGAGAAAATCTCTCCTGTGACTCTCTACGCGTGTTGTTAGCTATGAAATAGCAACCAAACTATTCTTAGGACTTTAACATGACCAAGTGTGTGTATTTCCAGCGTGAAAGTCTCCCAAAAATCTCTCACAAAATATTTGAAGCTAAACAGAACTTACGTGTCCTGTTTGAGCTTTGATCTCTTCTTCCGGCTTATCCAACCCAATTGGTTGGGTTAAATTGCTTGTAACAGGCCTGTTTAGTCATATCACACCCAATCCAACCAAAGTTAACGATTGAATATCCCTAGAATCACGTCAGAATCCGATCTCCAAATCTGCCAGTTCTGTAACATGCTTTCCCGCCAAAAATGCATTTTTGAAAACGTGAAGAAATGTGACCTTCCCCTATCCAGTCCCGGTCTCCCTTTAGCAGATGCCTAGAAATGGGTCACCCCTTAGTAATTAGGTTACCCCTTATCCAAATTGAGAGTCCGTATAGTAATTTTCTCCCGCGAGCGCAAATACCACTTTTTTAGTCAATTTCGCCGCAAAAGCTTATTTCTCCAAAAATACCTACAGGGACATAAAAAGCCATAATAAATATAAAATCGAGCACTAATAATATATACAATTGAGATTATATAAGACACAAAAATGTGCCTATCAGTGAGAAGTTTTCCTTGAATCACAAAGAATGTGCAACCGCATATTAGTCGAAATAAACGTTGTGCACCAAGTGGTTAGCCCAAGAACAATGGTTAAGTTGTTCGTGAACCTTCAAGCATAAATTGAAGTTTAATAACTCTCAAGGAAAAAATAGTTTATGAATATTTTGTCATCACAGAGTTCAGAAAACTTTTGTATTGATAAGTTCGCGAACTGTTCAAATTAGTTCGTGTACTCAATTACAAAGAGTATCCATAGACCTCTTAAATAAACCAGTTCATGTACTAGAGAAATCAAAAGTATCCAGTAACATCTCAAAATCAACCAGTTCGTATACGCGAGTTAATTGAAGAATATTCATCGAGTCTTATTATTTATAGGTTACAAGTTCCCGTACTTAGAAAATCAGTTTGTGAACATAAAACTAACTTGACGACTCCTTATGAACTAAATACACAATTGCGATATGTCGAGAAATAAATTGTTCTCAACATATTATGCGATAAGTTTTATATTACTTGAAATTTAGTATTCAAGTTTTACCAAGTAGAGCTTGTACTCGAGATTTCTTCTTTGCAATGTTCATCACAATACTAAATTCAACATGTCTCAATGTCTAAAATATGAGTATATAGGATAGTCAGTCTTCACATGCCTTTGTTGATGAAGCTTCCATAGACGTCCGTTGTTCTTCAGTCTTCAAGGTTGATTGCTAAATTCTGATACTCATCTACCATGATATATTCCAAATCCAAGACTGACGTTAATAGACTATAAATCAAGATGTACTTTTGATCAACTAAATTTGACAACAAGTTTGACATACCAAAACTTGTGAGTTTGACCGAGCGATGATCTAACAAATCTAATGTCAATATACTCATTAACAACCAACATTTCATCAAATATCCACTTATATTTGACAAAGATACCTTGATAATTTAGATACTAATTTTGGCATCGCAGGTTTGAACCTATTAGCAAACAATTTGGAAAGAATCTTATAAGCAATACCTAATAGACTTAAAGGCCTTAAACCCGTAGGAGTAAACGAGTCTTCCTTCTTAGATACTAAAGGCTTAAAAACACAATTGAGTTTCTACTTCCATGACCCAAAAATTTGAAAAACCCATCCACAATTTTCATAAAATCTACCTTAATCACATGCGAATGAGATATAAAAAACATCATAATTAACATACCCTTAAGAGATCATATTCATATAAAGAAAAAGTAAAAGATGAAGAAAAACAACAAACAAGATCATCCACAAATCTTATACCAAATGATTAAATAAAATAAAAAATATTCCCTCCGTTTCAAAAAAAGTGATATTTTCATTTTTTCAATTTAGCCTATTTTTAGGCAAAAATGAAAATATAAAAATATCTCTTTTCCTGAAACGGAGGTAGTAAGAACAACAAACATGATGAAAACAAAATATCATCAACAGATAGAACTCCACGGGAACAAAAGATACTAAAAATATCCCAAACTAAACCATAAAGTATTGTCAAATTTTTGTTTAAATTTTCAGAAAAATCGATTTGAATGATGTTGTATTCCAGTGATTTGGATCCCCATGTCCTATTTTACTTACCTTGCCTGATACCTGAGTTGGTGTGAAGTTAATATTTTTAGAGGAAAAAGAAAATAATGTGTTTTCGCATATGTTTTACTTTTTTCATTGCAAAAATATTTCCACACTAATCTTTGCACTTTTTATTATATTATTGGATGGATATTATTATATGAAACTAGTTGGAAGCTTAACAAGCTAAGCTCCAACGACATGCTATTACATTAATTGAACAGGTTGCTCTGCTAACCTACCAGCGAGCCTCATGGGTAACCTAGCCAAGAGAACCGAAACGGCGGGAGGGGGCTGAGATTGTGTCACAAGGGAGACAAACTAACACTACCTTCCATGTTAATTCCTGCAATATTACGCCATTGGGGACTCGAACCTGGGACCTCCTGAAACGCATTCAACTTTGGGGAACGGGGATTATCAGCTGAGCTAGGGGCCCGTTCTCCCAGCATTAGGACATCTTTGCATAGTGTGATAAATTATATTTCTTCGTTCTTCTATAGTGTTTCCGAGCAGTAATTCTCCCAGCATTATGACATCTCTAATCCCTCATATATTTCCCTTAAGTTTTTGTATTGTGTGATTAATAATATTTCGTCCTCCTTGTATATTGAACATAGTGTTTCCGAGTGGAAATTCTCCCAGCACCCCACTTGAATAACTGATGCGCTACTCCAACGATCCTTAGCCGCTTCGAAAACAGACCTCTCCTAGGCTTACAGTGGTGTATGAAGAGACGTTGACTTAGCAACTGTGTTGTACTAAAAGAAATGATCAAAGCTTTGTAGTGCCGGTGGCGGTGACCTTGTTTTATTATTAGGCAAAGAGTTCCATAGAATTAAGTGCCAAACAGAACAGTTGATAGCAGGCATACAAAACCCCCCTCCTACAAGACTTCATTCGATAGCGCACTACTGGATCTCTCGAAAACAACTAAATATGCGTTAACTCAGAAGGCTTAATTACAATCGATATATCTCTCCCGCCCAAAACTCGAGTAATTAGCTAATTTTGCTGTTCCCACTGATCCTAGACCATTTTCAGGACCCATGCATACGGAAAAAGACATAAATAATGTGGGAAATATATCAAAACAAACCAAACAGCAAGACTTTATATTGCGCTTTAAGTTTTCAAATGAATGTTTCTCTTGGCAATATCATTATACACAAGAACACGTTTTTCTTTTTTTTTTTTTTCTTACTTAAAAGGTTTATGTATTGAAAAGAAAAATGTAATAAGGCCTAAGAGCAACTGCAGTGGTGCGATCAAAACCAAAGATCAAAGATCAAAAAAAAGACCAAAATTTGGGTTTAGTCCGTGGTGTGACGCAACGGTACATGATTAAAATTTGGTCAGGCGGACTTTAAAAGTCCGCCCCATTAAAATTCCATCAGGCGGACTTTAAAAGTCCGCCCCATCCTTTATAAATTTTAACAGGCGGACTTTAAAAGTCCGCCTCACTAAAATTCCATCAGGCGGACTTTAAAAGTCCGCCCCTCTCTTCGCAAATTTTAACAGGCGGACTTTAAAAGTCCGCCTCACTCTTTTTTTTTTTATTTAATTAAAATTTCATCGGGCGTAATTTAAATCTCCGCCCGTTAACAAGCGTACTTTAAATTTACGCCCAGCAACAAGCGTACTTTAAATTTACGCCCGACTATATTAGAATTTGGGATTTGGTCGCGACCATATTTGGTCTGAAATTTGATCTTTGGTCCAAATTTGATCTTTACTCCGTCCCACTGTGTTACGATCTCATCCCATAAATTTGGTTATACTCGCCCACTGTGGATGCTCTAAGCCCCCATTTTTGAGTATTACAACTTATCTACTGTCTGTTATCACCTTCCAATGTGTAATGAACTCTTTAAAAAATATGAACTTAAATATGTTGTGATCTAGATCTCCTCCATTTGTATATCAACTGTTTTATCTCTAGGATAGTTTCTCTCTCTGTTTTTGGTCTTTTTTGCGCCATAACTCTTCTATTCCTCTCATTCCAAAGTGCCCAACATATTGCAGAGAGCAGCATTGGTCATATTTTGCGTCCTCTATTCCTGCCTCTTCTATATTTCCAAGCTTGTAATTGCATTATCAAAGAACCCGCTTGGACCCATCTAATATTGAATCCTCCAACGAAATAATTCCAAATTGTCTGTGCATAAGTACAATGTAGTAGGATATGATCCACCGTTTCTGGATACATATTGCATAGAGCACATGTTGTATTCTGAATTTGACATCCTCTTCTTACCCGATTATCAGTTGTAGCAATCGAATTTTGAACTGCAGTGAATAAAGAACTGAACTTTTGGAAGTCCTCATTTTCACATCCTCTACACAAGAACATGTTCTCAAGAGACAAATCAGGGAAGTCCTCATTTTTTTTTCTTGATAAAATATAATCATTATTACTTATTTCGACACGTGCAAATTACACGCTTCCAACTGTTGTTGTTCCACAAAATTTCAAGTCTCAGAAAATGCCACGTTCCCCAGCTCTTGTGATAGGTTTCCAGTATCAGCCCTAATCAATACAATTAGCAGCAAACTCTCTCTTTAATCCAGTGGTTTTGGTCGTGTCTTGAGTAATCCAATGCTCATAAAATTTTGTTGTCAACTTTTATTCATCTAGTCTAGCTAGCTAGGCTATCAAGATTGGACGTATCAAAACAAATGTGACCTCTTATTTACGTCTACTTACTCTGTATCAAAAAATTAATCTCAACCAAATTTAGAATAATATAGAATTACATCCAACCTAATTCTAGTATAACCAAACATTTCATTGATACTAAATGCCCTGACTTTTCATTTGTGGGAGGTGAAATTTTTTTTGCATCCACTTGCTAACCCTAATAACAAAAGAAAGAATATTTAGAGTTAAGACTTACCTTTTCTACAAGCATATCCATGTATGAAATCCCAGCATGCAAGTCATACGTGTAAGATTTTCATACATGGTTCGGGTCAATCCACTTAATGATCCGGCTATATCTCCATGTCTTCCCCATAATGCCAATTTCTTTAAATTCCTCTTTATTTGCCTCTTCTTTTCATTTTTGTCTCCTGCATGTTAATTTTAAGGTTAGACAAATTTTCTGGCTGAGCTAATACAATATCTCATCTGATAGAGTGGTAAAGTTGTTAAATACTAGTAGCTACTGTTTAGACTTCAAAAATTGGATCGTCAACTTCACTGTTTGATCTAACAAGAAGAAATCATTTTGTGTACTGGTTAACTCTCCAACAACGTAATTCATAAATTCAATTATAATTGAAATACTTTTTTAGTATCTCGCTTTAATATGTTGCTAAACTTAACAAGTGACAACTATAATTAAACCTTTATGTGCCGTTTTCGATTAACACGAGACTTTTATGCGTGTCTTTATGCGCTCTTTACTGTTTTAATTGGCGGTAACTGTTATCCAGCGTGCCGCCAAAAAATATAAAACATATTGCTAAGCTATAAAGGGATTATAATTAGGGTAAATAACATGAGAAATTTTGAAAAATTAAAATTACCAGACCAGCAGAACCACCACCACTACCAAAAGCATATTTGAACTAGAATCATCACTAGATGTGATGAACCGGGTCTTAGAATGTGGATCCTAGTTCCCAAGTGATGAAACCGGATAAAATGAATATAGCCCTTTAAACTAATGGGACTTACAAATTTTGTAACCGGTTTAACGCGAAAATACCTATTTTCTTTCTTCAAAGTGTTGTTGTTCTTCTTCTTCCTCTCTTATATATCTCAAAAAAAAAAAAAACACATAACATAAACTCTCTCTCTTCTTCTCTGAAACCTCTCTAATCTCTCTCTGTGAAATTCTCTAAATGCAAATAACACAAACCATTTAATTATCTGGATTCTTTCACAACATAGAGAAGAAGTTTTCACAGTTAATCTCTTCTTCTTCTCTCTGTCGCTAAACTTCCATTTTTGTTTACAGAGAATAACTTATTTTGTCTGTGAAGAAAACAAACCAAAAACGATCTCTTTGTTGATATGTGTATGATTATGTGTGTTGATGTTTCTCTTGTTACAAGTAATCTAGAATATGCTCACTTTTTTTTTGTATTGTCGCAGGTTTTTGAAAGTTGATCTATTTTGATGTTAAGAATTGAAGTATTACTGGTATGTTTTAGATCTAATGTTTTTCATGTTTTTGATTTCTCGATTTTGTTTCTTTGATTTTGTAGTTATGTTTATCTGATTTTGAATTTTTTTGGCTGTTTTTTCTTGAATAGCATGATTTGTTGAAAAGGAGAAGTTTTTAAAGATGAAAAGAAGTAGAGAGGATGTTTTTCAAGTGAAAAGGACAGTAATTTCCTCTAGAGGCGAACCGTAAGTTTTCTAATTAACATTTATTTTTGTGTTTAGTCCTTTGGTTATTATCTGATAATGTTATCAGATTATACTTGTTGATCATGTTTTGATGTTATCTGAGCTTCAATTCTGTTGGTAATTGTCTATATTGTGTGAAACTTGTGATTCCAAAAAGATTATTATTTTTTTTTTTTTTTGATTCTGTACTTTACTGATTCTTCGTTAGAGTAGGTTGAATTGATTTTGTTGCGGATTTGTGCAAAAGTTTCTCTAAGTTGTTAGAAGATTTATAACCTAGATATGGATTAGGGCATGCTTGTGATTGAACTAGCAGAATATAGCTTAGGTTTTTAACTATTGGACCAAAGATCCTTCTTTTGCTCTAGAAGGACCGGTTCTTACGATGTATCTGGATTGCCTTTAAAACAGTCGTTAACCTCGGGTAGCACGGTTAAAAGCCATTGGATTATTTCTTGTCACAAAGATTTGATTTTCAGTGAATGCTTTGATTAACTTTCTTCTGTTTTTCTTGCTGTGTGGTTCTTTATGGATAATGAAGCTCCGGGCAACAACAGGGTCCCGGAGGCATGTCACAGAAACTAACAACCAATGATGCTCTTGCATACTTGAAAGCTGTGAAGGACATATTTCAAGATAAAAGGATGAAATATGATGAATTCCTTGAAGTAATGAAAGACTTCAAGGCTCAGAGGTAGGCTATTTTTCTTCCGTCACATTTTCTTTCGTTCTAATTCTTCCATACTAATAACATTTTGTCGACTAATACTCCTGCAATGCAGAATTGACACCACTGGTGTTATAGCAAGGGTCAAAGATTTATTTAAAGGCCACCGAGACCTTATATTGGGGTTCAATACCTTTTTGCCTAAAGGATATGAGATTCACCTTGTAACGGAGGATGAACCTCCTCCGAAGAAGCCTGTTGAATTCGAGGAAGCCATCAATTTTGTAAACAAAATAAAGGTAAAATTTACTAAGTCACTCTTTGTCATTTTGAGTCCTTTAACCAACTCCATCTTAAGTATCTTGATCTTTATATTTTTTGCTCATCTTTTTCATTCCTTCAGACAAGGTTCCAAGATGATGATCATGTGTACAAGTCATTCTTAGATATTTTAAATATGTACCGGAAGGAGAACAAGTCCATTACAGAGGTTTACCAAGAGGTATTTTTACAATTTCGTTTATCTTTTATTCATAATTTTGATCGTTGTGAGATTTTATTTTATTTGAAAGGAAATGAGTTTTAAGTTTTTCCACTAGTCTCAGAATACCAAGTTGTTTGCTTTTGCAGGTTGCAATTCTTTTTCAACTTCATCCTGACTTGCTCGATGAATTCACACATTTCTTACCAGATACTTCTGGCACAGCCTCTATTCATCATGCTCCATCAGGCAGAAATTTTCCTCGTCGGGAGAGTTCTATTACACCTACTCTGAGGCCAATGCAAGGGGATAAGGTATCTTTCAGGCCCTCCCTCTTTCTATGGTGCTGGAGACTGTTGTCTGTTATGTTGTGCCTCAGTAATCAGTATGTAACCTGTTCTTTAAAATTTGCATTTGGTCAGAAGGATAGGACTATGACTTCCCACCTCGACCGCCACCGCAGTGTGGACCGTCCTGATGACCAGGATAGGCGTAGACGTGATAAGGAGAGAGAGAGGAGAGATGATAGGGATAGAAGAGACCGTGGTAGGGATTATAAGGATCTTGAGCATGATAGAGACTTCGAGCAGCGGCCCCACAAACGGAAACCTGCACCAAGGATTGAAGACTCCAATGATGCGTTACATCAAGGTAGGGATGTGTTGAAAGATTTGAACTACGTTTCATTATATTTGTTTTTTAAAGATAAAGAGATAATATTTGTTGAAAAGTAAGTATTTCATAATGCCATTAGAGGATATAATACACATACTTAACGACAACACAGAACAGTTGTAATGAACCCCTACGAAAAGCTAATCTGGAAAAATCGAAGTTTATTATTCCTCTGCAGCTCCTTAATGTTTGAACTCGAAGGCATTTATTTGCTTCCTCTAATTTCAGTTGTATCCATCATGGTGTGTAGCTTAGCCTTAGCTTTCTTTTAGAGCAGTATTCTCTTTTTTCTTGTTTTGTTCTGTTGCAGCTTTGGTCTGTTGCATTCACTGTATTTGAATAATGATTTTATTTAATTCTCGTTTGGGTCACTAATCAAATCTTTTCTTAAATCATGTCAGGTGACTACATTCAAGAATACACTTTCTGTGAGAAAGTGAAGGAGAAGTTACGAAATCCCGAAGATTACCAAGAATTCCTAAAATGCCTTAGTATTTATAGCAATGAGATCATTTCAAGAGATGAACTTAAAAATTTGGTAAGCCTTGGGCTGCCATCGTCATTTACTATCTTAGAGAAAGATATTGGTTATCTAAGGGCTCCTGAGTCCTGACATTGTGTTTTAACTGAATCTACACTGTCTCTTTTAGATTGGTGATTTGCTCGGATACTTTCCTGATCTTATGTCTGGGTTTAACGAATTTCTGGAACAGTGTGAGAGGAAAGGGGGTAAGGGTTGGCAGCTTAATGTTTGGTTAGTTCCGAATTTTCCATCTACTAAATGTTCTAACCCAAACCCTTTCTTGCAGATGGATACCTTACTGGCTTTATGAGCAAAAGTACGTATATTAAATTTTCATTCTCATATTCATTTGTTCCTTGTTGGAGTCTTCAGTTGGTTGATGATTTTGGAACTGTTTTCCAGCAATATTGAGAATTTTGAAGCTGGAACCCTTTAGCTTTATGTTAATTAATTCCTTGAATATCTAGGTTTTTGCTTCACCCGAGCTCATGAAGCCTTTGATTGATTGCAGAATCCTTGTGGAATGAGAATTTACCTAGACATCCTAAGATTGAGAACAGGGATAAAGTACGAGACCGTGAAAGGGAGGAGAGGGATCGAGAACGAGAAAAGGAAAGAGTTGATAGAAATTTATCAGCAGCGGGTCACAAGGTTACAACCCCAAACAGGGACAGCAGGGGGGAGAAGTACATGGCGAAACCCATATCTGAGCTTGACCTCTCTAACTGTCAACGTTGTACCCCAAGTTATCGGCTTTTGCCGAAGAATGTAAGTCCGTCTCTACCTTGGTCTTTTGCTTTATGGTTACCTTTTAGGATTGCTTTTTTTGTCAGGTTTGTCATTTGCTTTATGGTTACCTTTTGCTTTGTGGTCACCGATTCTTGTTTCTTTTGCAGTATCCAATACCTTCAGCCAGCCAGAGGAGTGAGCTTGGAGCTCAAGTATTGAATGACTTTTGGGTATCTGTAACTTCAGGAAGCGAGGATTACTCTTTCAAACATATGCGCAAAAATCAATATGAAGAAAGTCTGTTTAGATGTGAAGATGACAGGTAAAAAATCCTCAATTTTTTATGTAATGAGGTTATTACTTGTTCGTAAATGACATCAGACATTCTTCATAACATGACTTGGAAGCCTGAGTGAGCATATATTTCAATACATGGTCAGTTCAAATCCTCGCTGCCAAAGCTTGATTTGTTTGGTATTTAATTCATGCTCTGTGATTATGTTTATGATGATAGATTCGAACTGGATATGCTGTTAGAGTCTGTTGATGCAGCCACTAGGCGTGTGGAGGAATTGTTGGATAAGATTAATGACAATACTATCAAGCCAGAAAGCCCAATACGTATTGAGGATCACTTTACTGGTTAGTTGATCAAACCACACTTCTATTTGACTCCTACATCTCCATTGATCTTATACCACTCTGGTTTATCTTTTTAGCTCTAAATCTAAGGTGTATTGAACGCTTATATGGTGACCATGGGCTGGATGTGATGGATGTATTACGTAAAAATGCTAGTCTTGCTTTGCCTGTTATATTAAGCCGCTTGAAGCAAAAACAAGAAGAATGGTCCAGGTGTCGCACAGATTTCAATAAAGTTTGGGCTGAAATTTATTCCAAGAACTATCACAAATCTCTGGACCACCGTAGCTTCTATTTCAAACAACAGGACACGAAGAGCTTGAGTACTAAAGGTACCTGAAATCTCCGAATTGCTTACATGAAAGCTTGTCTCTTTACATTCATTTGTGCTTTCTTATATCTTTATTATTCTATATTGTAGTAACAAGCAAACATTAAGATGCATCAAACATTTAATTACATTATTTTCACAAGTTGTGTGCTCAACTTGAGTTGCCCATATTCTTATGTTGGAGATTTATATATTTCCTCAAAGTCTTTAAATTTTCCCCAGTCCCAGACAGGATTTCTGGTCTTGTAAATGAATCTGGGGAATGGGACAATCTTATATTGGCCCTGGGTTAGACCCTTCTTGTCTCCAGCCTAATGATTTTGTTATCTGAAAAGCAATGTTAGGTTGATAATTTAAGTGCTTTCTAGTTTTTATGTTGTATACTCCTTTTTATCTTGGACTAACTTGTATGCTTTTCATCGTGCAGCCTTGATTGCAGAGATTAAAGAGATTAACGAGAAAAAGCATAAGGAGGATGATGTACTTCTTGCTATTGCTGCTGGGAACAGAAGACCTATCATTCCAAATCTGGAGTTTGAGTACTCTGACCCAGATGTACATGAAGACTTGTATCAGCTTATCAAATATTCATGTGGGGAGGTTTGCTCGTCTACAGAACAGCTGGATAAAGTCATGAGGCTGTGGACGACCTTCTTGGAGCCCATGATGGGTGTCCCTTCTCGTCCACTTGGTGCCGAGGACACAGAGGATGTTGTGAAGGATAGAAATGGTGTTACCAAAAGTGTACCTAGTTTTGATGAATGTAATGGCGATGCTACCCTTGGAAGTCCCAAGCAAGTGAACTCTCCTAGACATGGAGATGACAAAGATGGTACTCATGGTTCTCGTAGGAGTGAAAGCACTCCTTCTGGTACTTCTCAGCTCGGAAAAGGGCAGAATAATGTGTCCATGCCTGAAGAAGCATCTGGAGTTGATGTACAAGCTCCTCTTAAAGAACAACCAGCAAGTTTAAATACCTCCCTTGCTATTAAATCAGAGCAAAGTAGTGGCAAGGCCACCATTGAAACTGTCTCAGGTTGGTTTATGATTCCTGAACTATGAGTTTCTATTTTTCATTTACGTTTTCTTTTACATAATTCTCAAATTTTGTTATTTGTACATTTATTAATTCTGGAACTGTTGTTATCTTTTATCTGCAAGGTCTTTGCACGACACCTTCCAAGACTGCTCATGCTGCTGTTGAGAATGGGCTCGAGTCCCGGCTCAATAATGAAGCTTTACCTGCAGAGGTATTGGTTTACCATTAGTTGCATTGGATTTTCTCAGTTGTATTAATATATCGCGCAGTGGTACAAATCGTATTAACAACTTAATTTAATGGCGAGAAATAAGGGGACTTTAGTCCACCAATCTGCTTAATCTTTCTTTTGAAAACTATTGAAAAACTACTTAACCTTTCCAGTTTTGAAGGTTAAACATTTGGAATTAGTAACTTTTTTGTTTTATGAACTACTGCATTTTTGTAATAGAAGATGTTAGGTTTCTTGTGAAAGAAACATTCGTACTCATGTAGGCTTTGCTGCTCCTATTTATACAGCAGGATGGTGACAGTAAAAGACCAATTTTATCAAATGGCATGGCAGAAGGTTCCAAAGTGCAAAAACATCATGATGATTCTGTTGTTAACTTCAAAGTTGAAAGAGAGGAAGGTGAACTATCACCTGCTGGAGATTTTGAGGAGGATAATTTTGTAGTCTACGGAGATGCTAACAATGGAGCCGTGTCTAAAGCAAAGAATAGTGCATCAGGTGTACAGTATCAAGTTAAAAATAGTGACAAAGGAAGCTGTAGGGAGGTGCGAGCAGTAAATGAAGCAGATGCTGAGGATGTAGGTGACGGTGAGGAAAGTGCGCAAAGGTCTACCGAGGATAGTGAAAATGCTTCTGAGGCTGGTGAAGATGTTTCAGGCAGCGAGTCTGCTGATGGTGAGGAAGGCTCTCGTGAAGAACATGAAGAAGATGCAGAAAATGATGCAAAAGCTGAAAGTGAAGGCGAGGCAGAAGGGATGGCTGACGCAGATGATGTTGACGAAGATGGCACGGTAGTGCCATTTTCTGAACGTTTTCTAATGACAGTGAAGCCTCTCACAAAGCATGTACCTCCGGTGTTAGGTGACAAGGAAAAAAAAGATTCTCGAATTTTTTATGGAAATGATTCGTACTATGTGCTTTTCCGCCTTCATCAAGTAAGATTTGCTCTTTTCATCTTGGCGGCTCTTAGAGTTATTCATATTTGGTCAGTTGATCTCATCAATCTAGCTTCTTGCAGACACTTTTTGAGAGAATATTGTCAGCAAAGATAAATTCGTTGTCTTCTGATAAGAAATGGAGAACTTCGAAGGAAACTGGTTCTCCTGACCTATATGCAAGGTGCGTCTAAATTTCACATTTCATCGTCTGTGTAGCTTATAGAAGCTCAATGCTTTACTTATTTGCAATACTTTTTGATTTGCAGATTTCTGAGTGCTCTATACAGCCTGCTCGACGGATCCTCTGACAACACTAAGTTTGAGGATGATTGTCGAGCTCTTATTGGGACCCAATCATACGTGCTCTTTACGTTGGACAAATTGATATGTAAACTTGTGAAGCAGGTATATTTTATTAAGTTAAAATTATTTTTATTTTTTGTAACTTCAAATTATGCAAACCTAATTTGTAATAATGTTGCAGCTTCAAACCGCTGCAGCTGACGAGGTGGACAGCAAGCTTCTTCAACTACAGACATATGAAAATTCAAGACGACCAGGGAAGTTTGTTGATTTAGTTTATCACGAAAATGCCCGTGTTCTTCTTCATGATGAAAATATATATCGGTTTGAATGTGTATGTGTCTCCAACCCTTTCCTATATGCTTTAATCTTTATGATTTTGGAAAGTTGACCGGGAAACTGATTTTGATAGGTTCTCGTTTGTGCTTTATTATTTGCAGACTTCCAGTCCAACTCACTTATCAATCCAGTTGATGGACTGTAGTCGTGAAAAGCCCGAAGTCACCGCTGTTTCTATGGATCCTCATTTCTCTTCTTATTTGCACAGTGACTTCCTCTCAGTTCTTCCTGACAGGAAGGAGGCGCATGATGTTTTTCTTCCCAGGTATGGGAAACTCATTAATGATTAGCCAAAAGCTTTTGATGTTTCTTTGGTGGTTTAATTTCATTACGGTGTTGCAGAAACAAACGAAAATACGCATGCGGGGAAGAAATTTCTGGTGCATACAATGCCATGGATGGAGTTCGAGTTGTCAATGGTTTGGAGTGCAAGATATCTTGCGTTACATCCAAGGTATGCATCATACATACACCGTCAGGCCGCTCTTTAGATTTTATTCTTAAGTTTAGGACAATGTGAGTAAGTCATTAATTTATTTTATATGAGAATCTTGAAGTATTTGTAGTTGATTTAGGTAATTCAGTGGCAAAAGTAACCTGAACCGATACCAATTATATTACTAATGTTGGTTCCTGGCTTGTTGCTTCTCCTGTTTAACTGCCCACCTATGTTGACACCTTAACTATTTGACTTATGAAATGTTTACATGGGGCAGGTCTCTTATGTTCTAGACACCGAAGATTTCTTCTTTCGGATTAAAAGAAAACTGAAAAATGTAACAGAGGGTACCACCAGCTCAACATGTCACGAGCAATCAAAGCCCTTAAATCGTTATGCTCTAAGAATAGAACGATACCAAAAGTTCCTGTCTGGATCCTAATGTATATGCTTAAGGTAAAACTTTTTCAACTCTCTCTGGAAGAAACAACTATGTTTTATTCGGATTTGTATTAATTATAAAGTATTTTTTTGTAAGTGTGCAGATTTCAAGAGATGGGATGAGGTAAGCCAAAGCTGAAAAAAGAAGTGTATGATGTAGTGCAGGCTGGTGTCAGAGAAACTTCGCTGTTGAGAAGGCGTTCCCTTGCTTCCTTGAATTCCTCTTACCAGCGAAGGAATATACAACTTTTGAAAGAGGTAGAGAAAGCAAAGTGTAGCTCTTGAAAAGTGTAGTATTTTTGTAAGTTGGTTTGTTCTAGTGTTGTTTTTAAAGGTTTTTTTTTTTTTTTCCGTTCTTGGTGTACATAGGTTGATCAGCAAAATACCATGTAAAACATGAGAGAGATGTATGTTCATTTCATTTTGCCTATCCTCTTCCTTCGCTTTTGATGGTAAAATCATAGGCGAGCCTGAAGACGACTCAATACTTGGGAGTCAGGAAGAGAACTAGGGTCAGTGTGGCCTTCTCTAATTAATAATAAGTGAAAGAAAACCTTTAGCCCAGAAATTTAGCATATTTCAGCTTTTTATAATCTTCTGAACTCGTAAAACAAAAAAAAATTGATTCTTTTGTTAAATGAAAATGGCAGGATCTTCTGGAACTGGTTGATGATTATTTACCCACACCCTAAGATTGGTATTTTGGACCATGCAAATAGATCTTCCCCCCACCAAAACAAAGCTAAGTACAAGGTTATGAAACAATGGTTGAATATTATTTCTTCTTTCTCTGTTATGAATCCAATTTTTTTTTGGAAGCATACATTGAATAAAAGGCTTAAATTGTGATTACACGGGGAAATTGGATCCCCCTAGAGTCACTTAAAATAATCTGATTGATGCAAGGTGGGGTTGCATGGTCCAGTTTCCTGCTTGGCTTCCGTCCGCGGCGAAGTTTGCTAGACCGTCTGCCGCTTGGTTTCCTTCCCGATATGAGTGTTGGATATCGCAATAGGGTATTTGGCGCATATGTTGTTTTATTTCGGCGATCATTTCTGCAATATACCAAGGTGTTTCTGTTGGGGTCTTTATGAATCGCATGAGATTTTCCGAGTCCGTTTCAAACAACACCTTGTTCCGCTGCCTTTCCGTAGCCATTCTAGTTGCCAATACAGTTGCCCATGTTTCTGCTGTGATTGCATCCGTTATACCTAAAGGTTGTGCAATAGCCATCAAAGTGTTCGCGTCTGAGTTCCTGCAAATGACCCCTGCTCCTGCCATCCCTGGATGTCCTCGAGCAGCTCCATCACTGTTTATTTTAATCGAATCTTGTTCTGGTCTAATCTATCTTACGAAAATTGTTTTTGTAATTCTGTGGTTATTTGGTGTAATCCTGGGTGTTGGGTCCCCTGGGAGAATTGGTGCGGTTATCTTTTTCGCCCATTCAAATTCGTGTTGTTGTTGTAGGGCGTGCCGTACAATGCCCTCTGGAGTGGAGTTGGTTTGTCTGAAGACGAGTTCATTTCTGGCTTTCCAAAGTGACCAGAGGAGATAACAAACAGATGTGATGGTAGAAGTATGAGTAGGACCTTGGAGGATTTGGGTTATTGTTGTTTGAGTTGTGACATTAAATGTTTGGTTATTGTTGGTGGGTTGATGTGTTGTTATATGATTGGACAGCCTGTCCCATGTGTCTAATGCAACTTGGCAGTGAATAAGCATGTGTACAACAGATTCTGGGGCGCTTCTGCATCTTGGGCAAATGTTGGAGTTGGTGAGGTTGATATGGTATAAGAGAGAGAAGGTTGGTAGTCCTTCATTAATAGCTTTCCACAAGAAAAGCTGAATTTTTGGTGGACATGGTAAGGTCCATAGAAATTTGGTATTTGGAAGGGGGTTTAGTTGAGAGAGATTATCTTGTTGGATTAGACTATTGTAACCAGATGCGGTTGTGTATTTTCCTGATTTTGAGAGCGGCCAAATGATTCTTCTATCTGGGGGTTGGTCAGTTGGTAGGTGAATATTTATTATATGTTGGATAGCTGAATGCGGAAGGGTACCTAATTGGTCATGTCTCCAGTTATGGGTAACAGGGTCAATGATATCTGTTACGGTTTGGATTGGATAGCATTGGGAAGGATCAAGGGTTTGATCGTAAGGTATCCAATTTGCTTGGATTGGGGTGTCTAAACCGTTTCCTATGCGATGAAATATGTGTTGTTTGAAGAGAGGTATTAGAGATGCCATTTGTTTCCATTGCGGGCTGGCGTAATTAGAAACAGAGATTGTACTTTGGAAAATAGGTCGATTATTGAGGTATTTCTTGGAAAAGAGTTCGGTGCAGATTGAGTGAGGCTTTTCATGGATGTTCCATAATCGTTTCATGAATAAGGCTTTGTTGTGATGGCTACTTTTCCTAATTCCTAGCCTCCTTGGGCAATCGGTTTGTTTAGTTTGATCCATCGTAAAGGGTGAAGTTTTTTAACAGAGGAATCATGGCCCCAGAAAAAGTTTCTTGCTATCCTATCAATCTGGTTGTGTACATGTGTGGGGAATATTTGTGATTGCGTGAGATGATTAGCTGTAGGAGTTAAGGATGTTTTAATAAGAACTAACCTTCCAGCATGATTAAGACATTTTGTCATCCATCCTTGAGCCTTTCGAGCCAACCTTTTAAGTAATGGTGCAGATATGTGTCGAGATGTTCTTCCATGTTTAAATTGAACTCCCAAGTATATAGGGGGTGTGGATGCGGATTGCATGTTGAATAATTGGTGGAGCGACTCTATATGATGAGGTGGAAGTCTCGGGTGGTGAATGATTGTGGATTTTGCGGTATTGATGTATTGTCCTGCTGATGAGTTGTATGACTGAAGTATTTTTTGGAGGTTGTTATTACTTTCTTGAGATGCCTTGAAAGAGATGAGAAAATCATCTGCATACATCAGATGTAGGACTGGTGGAGCTTTTTGTGATATGCGGAGTCCCCCCATCATCTTTTTGGCTTCCATATTGCCCAAGTTTGTTGATAATATTTCTGCATATATAATGAAGATATAGGACGAGATAGGATCTCCTTGTCTGATTCCTCTTGATGGGGTGATGAAACCATGAGGGGTTCCATTAACGTTGATTGAGTAGGTGACTGAGGAGATACATAACATAATATAATCCACAAATATGGTTGGAAAACCTAATTTGGAAAAGGTTTTTTTAATGAAACCCCAATCTAGACTGTCATAAGCTTTCTCAATATCTAGTTTCATAGCGATTTTGGGATCTTCGGTGATCGGTGAAGTTCTGATGTAGTGAAATAGTTCTCCTGCAATTGTTATGTTATCTTGTATAGATCGTTGTGGCACGAAGGCACTTTGGTAAGGACTTATTAGGAATGAGAGGAGGGGTCTTATACGATTGACTAAAAATTTTGATATCACTTTGTAGGTGACATTGCAGAGATTGATAGGTCTAAAATGAGAAGGTTTTGTTGGTGTGTCCACTTTTGGGATGAGAGTAATGTTTGTATGATTCATGAGCGGATGAATATTCAATGATTCAAAAAAGCTTCGTACCATGGCTATTAACTAAACTTGTGTAGTTTCCCAAAAAACTTTAAAGAACTTACTGGTGTATCCATCTGGTCCAGGAGCACTTTCAGAATTTATTGAGAACAAAGCTTGTTTGATTTCTGCTATCATGACTTCTGCTGAAAGTTTGTCACATTGAGCTGGTGTTAATCTTGGCGTGATTTCCGCAAATAACGTCTCATCTATTGTTGTAGGAGGAGCTGTGTATTGGTTGGTGAAATGATCAAGGATGATCTGAATTACTTGATCCTTTTCGCTTACCCATTTATTTTGAGGATCCTGGAGTTGCTGAATATTATTGCGACTTCGATGGATAGTTGCTTTCGTGTGGAAGAACGTCGTATTATTATCTCCAGATTGAAGCCATAGTATCCTGAATCTTTGCTTCCAATATGTTGCATGGCATTCAAGTAAGTTTAAATGTTGACTACGAAGTTCTTTCTCTCGTGTTATCCAGTACTCAAGATCGTCCCCATATGTAATCGCGCACTGATGCTGGGCCCGTTGGATTTGAGCTGTTGATTTCTTAATCAAGTTTGGGAGATGACCAAAGGTTTCCTTGTTCCATTCCATAAGAATTTGTCCAGTTGTGATTAGCTTTAGCTGTAGATTTAGAGTTGGTTCCGAATCGTTCTGCTGAGACCAAGCTGATTCAACAATTTGCTTAAGATGCGGGTGGGTAAGCCACATATGTTCAAACTTGTAAGTTTTTTGTCCTTGTCAGTCCATTGTTTTGGTGTGCAGAAGGATGGGGGCATGATCCGATGCGATTCGCGGAAGATGCGTAACTGCTACATGAGGATTAGAGGTACGCCAATACGGTGTTACCATTGCTCTATCCAGTCTTTCCAAAATGTTGTCTTGGCCTTGATTGTTTGTCCAAGTGAAAGGATCTCCACAGAATCCTAGGTCGATGAGTCCCATTTGATCAACCATTGTGAGGAGTTGACTATATGTGACCGGTCTGCCACCTTTTTTTTTCCGATTGATCCATTATCTCATTAAAGTCACCTAATAACGTCCAGGAAGTGGAGTTGGTGATGTTGGAGAAGATGGATGGAAAATCTTCCCACAAATCAATCCTAGCGTCTGTATGAGGAGGGCCGTAAATCCCAGTGCAAAGCCATGGCTGCTTCGGAGAAGGAGGAGTGACTAGAGTATGGATGTAACTTTGGGATTGGAACAGTACTCTAATGTTGATGTGGTTTCTCCACATGAGGCAGAGGCCTCCTCGTCTTCCAGCTTTAGGAACAGTTGATAGGTTTTGGTATTGGAATGATTGAGCAAGGCCCAATATATGCCTTTCAGTTGCTAAGGTTTCTGAAAGGAAAAGAATGTCAGGTTTGTGTAAGGAAATTAGTCCCCTCGGATGTTGAATTGTGGTTGGGTTATTAATTCCTTGACAATTCCATGCCAAGATATTCATTTTTGGGAGTGATGTGAGAGGAAGTTGGGTGATGAAATAAAGAGAACCTAATCCAAAACAAGCTTGGTTTCCTAAAGAGAATGAATAAGAGTATTAAGATGAGATTTTAATAAGTTGCTTTGTATTTCGGTGGGCTTTAATAAAATTGTTTGATGAACTGAGTCTGGGTATAAGGAAGGAGGAGAAGGTTGAATTGTTGATTAATGATAAATTGGTTGGACTTACTTGGGGGTTCCATATATCAAAGGAGCATGGGTTTGGGACAGAGGATATCATTTATTTATATTCGTCACAAACGAGAGAGGCGTTAAGGGGTTGAAATAAAACAACTTATACTAAGAAAACCAAGAAAACTAGAACAAGGAAATCTTTGAAAACAACACATTGAAAATTAATCTCACGAGAATGTTAAATTCAAGGAAGACAAATCCTAGCTTACGGAACATGAAACAAAAATTCCTAAACGAGAAACAAAAGAGAATTCCGATACGAAAAACATATGAGAATAAAGATACATTTAAGAAATTTCCACATAAGGATAATTAAATCCAAATCAAGTCATCAAACACTAAATCTATATTAATAAAATCCACTACAAAAACAAAAGAAAATCACTAAACCATATACAGCCAGAAGAACGCAGCAGAGCACATGAAGATACTAAAAAAATATAACAAGGATTCAAAGAAGGATAGAGGCAGGGATTAGATAGCAACTCCACACTAACATAACTCCAAACTAACATTTCGATTACCATTTATTTAGCAGGGATTGAATAGAGACTCCAAATTAACAATTCAGTCACCAATTCATTTTTCATTTTTCATTTTTTCATTTTTCAAACGGCATAACACTAAGAAGAAGATTATTATCACAATTTCGGAAGGAATTACCCAACTCTAGGTAATTACTAAAGACCTCACTTTATCACTTTTTTTGACACAAAAGCAATTTAAGAAAGAATTACACATTTTAAAACTAGGAATTCAGAACAATTGCATAAAACAAAGTCACAATTTCAAACGAAATTACACAACCCCAGATTAAACTTAACAACTCACATAAATTCAAATGGATGACTACCGCAATGTCAGAAGAAACTACACCATCCTATATTAATCCTTGCAAACTAAAGGATACAAACTGTCTCTATCCTAGAAGAATAACACAAAACAGGGGGAGGGATCACATCTAATTGCAATTCATTTTCAATCCAATTAACAGCAGGAGACCTAAAGGAGTCAATAAAATTTGGAGCAGCAAAACTAAACAAACAACAAAGTCCAAGAGAACCCCCTACTCAAGACAAGAGAGCAAACAGAACAGCACCTAGAACAATTGGAAAAAAAAAAACCTAAGACCAGATATCAATAACCAATCCAAAGATCAAAGAATACAGAGGGGAAGAGAAATCTAAAGGGTTAATTTTGCAAACCCAATTGAGAACCTCTGAATCGAGATCACATACCGATCCAATTGAATGACCCTAATTGCCAACCCTAGGTCTAAACTCCAAAGAAGAATTACTAAAATTTAAGAACGGGGATCTAATCAAAGCAATAGAAAATCAAATTTAACAGTAAATCATCAAAGCGATTAGTTCCAGCTACTAAAAAATCATAAAATTAACCTATTGACAGAGATCAGGATAATTCTAAAAGAAGAAAAAATGGTGAAAAAAACCTCGCCCCGTCGACATGCTCTCATGCCTTAAACAGATTCCTCTGTTCATCCCATGCTCTTGATCTATCTTCACCCCCAAGCGGTCCTGTGGTTTACTCGGAATGGAAAAAAGTTTTCATGTCGTCCTTTTTTTTCTTGTCATGAATCCAATGGTTTAGTGTTAGTTATATAAAACAAAGGCAAGTACAAAATCTACCCCACCAAACAAGTGAACATGCCTATGGATGTTGTGAATAAATGTGAGAAGAACTTAACCTTTCTACTCAAAAAGAAAAAAAATAAATGTGAGAAGCAGAACTCCACCCTCTCTCCATGCTCAAGGTTACTGTGCTTATACTCTGGCTTTATCTAAAGACATCTGAAATGAAAAATGAGATTTCGTCTGTTTATGTTGTTCCACACATTTAGAAAGAAAGATGAACAATCAATCAACCCATCACACACACAATGCACGTCTGGAAGTGGAAGTGGAAGTGGAAAGACTTGAGTGATTCTCTGGAATCTCTGCCAATACAATGGACGTGGGTGGAAATCCAAATTACGATAACACTTCAGTCATTTTTGTTTTTTTCCAAGCAATGAAAGGGTATTTTTGTAATTGAGAACTATCTGTTTAGATTTTTGTGTTAAATAGAATGGTAGTATGATTTGGACAATCCAGAAGTAATCAGAGGAGAAAGAAAGAAAGAATAAAAACTCAACCCTCAAACTCATTTCAATCAAAAGGCGTTTCTTTCTTCCAGTTATCCACTCTCTGTAAGGGTTATCTTCCGAAAATTAGGGTTTTTCGTATTTTTCAGAAATTTTGAGAGCAACTCCATCATGAGTTCTGAGTCCACCATGAACGCTTCTGCTCCTGCATTGCCTAAGGATTTCGGCAAGAAAAAAAGGGTAATCCATCAATTTCTTATCTTTATATTTGCATTTCCCCTTGATTTTGATTTTGAATTTGATTTTAAGGTTTTCCATGATTGCTGTTTTGCAATTCAGGGTAATAGGTTGGCAAAATTGAAGCAGTGTAAGCTTGATGCAAAGCGTGAGCAATGGCTATCTCAAGGTGTTTTTTTGTTTGTTAAATTATGTCTTTTCTTAATTGTTTTCATGAACAATATTGGATCAGTGAATTGATGGAATATCCATTCATGCAGGGAAAAATAAGGGTAAAAATGGGACTCTGCCATCTCCCGTTATCAATCAGAATCATGAAAAGGAAGAGACTCCATCAAAGAATTCTGAAACTAGGTCAAGAGGTGGGGAAGATTCCAGTTTGCATGATAGTGATTTGGAGTTTCTGACTTATAGTCCAACAAATAGTAGTGTTTCAGGAAGTAAAGATTCAAGGAAGAATCTTCACATTGGAGGAAGTAGCAGCAGCAGCAGTAGTTGCGGAAGTTGTTCGGTCAGCGTTAGTGATGAAGAAGATGTTCGAGGTGAAGATGATGATGATGGATGTCTTGATGATTGGGAAGCTATAGCGGATGCGTTGACAGCTGAGGATCTTAAGGTTCAAAACCCTAGTTTGGAATTACCTTCCGGATCTGCTGATGATCTTGGTAAGGAGGGTCGAGTTGGTGCTCTGAAACCAGATTGTAGCAAGAAGATAGGTCAGAAAGTGGTTACGAATTGTCGTGCATGGAGACCTGATGATGTTTTTCGTCCTCAGAGTTTACCCAATCTCGCGAAGCAGTATAGTTTCCCTATGAACTCGGAAAGGCACTTTGGTCGTGGAGGTATGAATCAGGGTTGTCATGGTATAAGTTCACAGCCTTCGTCCTGCCCCATTTGTTATGAAGATCTGGATCTTACGGACACGAGTTTTCTTCCCTGTTTGTGTGGATTTCACCTTTGCCTTTTCTGTCATAAGAGGATTTTGGAAGCGGATGGACGTTGCCCTGGTTGTAGGAAGCAGTATGATTCTGGAAACGGAGAGAATGGTATTGGTGGTGGAGCTCAAAAGTTCCGCTTGGCTCGTTCTTGTAGCATGACAGGAGCTTAGGAAGAGACTCATTTTGTTGTTGGCGGTTTTCGGAAACATATGCGAGGTTCATCTCTGCTTTTGTGGGCGTGTTTTATGCATTATCATCAGTTATTAGATCTTGAATTCTGGTTGAGATAGATGTGAATATAGGGTTTAGACTAGAGATAGGCGATCGTTTTGCAACCTATATAGTGTTGATGTAGAGGAATTAAGTGGGTGTGTTGATAGATAAAGTGGTATAACCATAGGTACTTCAAATACTTCAAAATTTACGAATATATTTCATATCCTTTCTTGTTTTTTGTTATTTTAAGATGTTTTTGATTTTGTGACTTCATTTAACCTGTTTGCAAATTGTGGTGTTGTTTCAGCGTATCTCAAATCTACCCTGTGCTAATTATTTTTTTTTTGTGTCATTTAAATTTTTATAAATACCGTGCATTTCTAAATATCGCTTATTTTTATCTATGTATTCTACTTTTTATGAAGTTGCAGGAAGATATTATCTTGTCATACTGCATATATGGTAAAATGGACTGCTTATGAAGGTACGAATATTGTTTTAGTTCCCACCGGCATGAATGAAATCACCACTGCCATGCATATCTAGCAATCTATTATACTGGTACTCCATTTGTTGCCTCTTTAATTTTGAAGAGATCCGAAAGGAGAGTCGGTATCTATTTTCTAATTTGCTGTGATGGTAAAATTACTATGTTTCTGCTCACACATCGCAAAATTGTTACATCTTTGTTAAGATATAGAACCTTTAAGGGAGTACTGTTGGATCGCTTTCTCTAATTATTAAATGGTAACCAATACAATAAGACTGAAATGGAAGAGAAAATAGTTATCAGTTCTCTATAGACTATCATGTGACATATAATTCTTTATCCTTAATTGTAAGGATGGATTTTATTGTACACATGTTTTTCTCTTTTAATATGTACGTGTTTCCTCTTCAAAAACAAATAATGAAAAACCTCCATTTCTTAGAAACTACAAACTGGAATTATGTGGAGCAACTGATTATGTAGAGCAATCGACTTTGAGCTTTCTAAGTGCTAGTATGCATTATATTTCAACTTATTGCATCAGTTGTTGTCATACTGGGAAGGCTCTAGGAAATACTATAGAAAATTGGGTCTGAATCGACTAAAGCTGAGTTGCCTCAAGGTACTTTAATTAACAAATGTTGATCATAGCTTTGAATCATACGCCTCTTTCGCCTTATGCAATGTCGTTCTCAATCACCCTCACTGACTTTGAAAGTAGTATGCGTTACTAGCAAGGCTAGGAGTAAAAGAAATAAGGTGTATTATGATAGAGACGGTTGGTTCTCATTTGGGTTAAAGAACTAGAGATTATTCTGTAAGATCATGCCGACGAATTGAAAATCTATGCATGAATGGGTAACCATTTTTTCTAGTCATCTTTTGGAAGTAGATGTTTGGAATTGATGAGTACTGTTTTTGTGGCTTTCAGATACTGTTATTGTTCAGGATCTAGTTTTACTATAATGCTCTGTTTCCATGGGTAAACAGGAGGGCAGAAAACCCAGGGTTTATTTGTTTCAGTTCCTTCTGGGAAATGTGTAATACCCTTTGAGCAGGTTGAGTGCAGTCCTATTTTAATCAAACACCATCTAGTGAGTGCGGAACAACCATGTTAAAACCTTTAAATCTGCCCTCAAGAAATGTTCGTTACAACTTAGTGATATATTGTTATATAGGCTGCTGTAGTGTAGTGGTGTAAACAACAAGAATAAATGTATACTCAGTATGCTTGTTGCATTTGTTTCCAGCCGCTTTACTTACATTTCTGTTTTGGTGTGAGATAAACAAGGTTGTACCATTTTTATGGTTGAAAGTGTCTGCCTTTCAGGTTTTGTGAGAGTTTATTGGAACTTTTAAGCCTTAATTCTGGGTGTTCTAGTATTTTCAAAAAGATAATTCTGGTGTTCTTTCTGGGACTCGTTGAGTCGAGGACATCTACTTTGTCAGAGAGGTGGTGTTAACTCTTTTTTGGCTTTTCTCATCTGTGTTAATTTTTTTCCTTGTACTGTAAGTTAAGTTTGAGTCCATATTCAATGGGTGTATTCATGTAGAACAGAAGAGTTGGCATACTTTCATCAGAGAGTCACAGACATCAATATGTACCAATAACATAGCTACCTAGTCCTTGTGACGCTGATTTGGCTAAGATGCCAACTACCTTTGGTTCTTTCTAGCTTGTGGAAAAACAAATTAGTACATTTAAGCCAGAAAGTAAAATACAAGAATATATTGTCCTCTCATTAATCTTTACACCATGAAGAACTTTTAGCCGGAGGTTTTGCTCTGAGAGGTGATTTAGACCTAAAGTATTTAGATCCCCTTGTTTTAGCCCATAAGGCATCTGGTTCCTTAATTAGTCTTCAAGCTACTTTTGCTAGTATTGCAAGGTTAAATTTATGTGCATTTCTAAAACCTAAGCCCCATTTTTGAATTGGTTTACATAGATTTATCCAAGCTTTTGGATATAATCCTTTTCACCCGAGTGTTTTCTTCACCAAAAATCTCTTTGTATTGCATTAATTTTATTTGGAAGGAAGAAACACTCCATTTGAAAAGTTTGTATACTGGCAAGAACAACTTTGTTTAGCACCGATCTACTTGGTTGTGAAAGAACAATTCCTTTCTGACCTTTAGATTTAGCTTCCATTTTTTCTAGGATATGGGTTCAACAGTTTTTATCTCGGATCTATCCATAAAAAGTGGAGCTCCTAAATATGGGTCTCTAAGATTGATACGTTTAATTTCTTATAATTTTGGACATCATTCTCTGATGTTTGGATTCCACTTTCTTATTAAAGAAAACTCCAGACTTATCGAAGTTTATAAATCGGCCTGAAGCCTTACCGAAGATGTCTATTGTTTTTATTAAATTCCTACATTCAACTAAATCAGCTTTCACAAAAAGCAGACAGTCATTTGCGAAGAAAACGTGAAAGATAAGATCACTTTTGGGGGTTATATTAACACCATGAATAAATTTTTTGTTTTCTTGAGAGAGAAGAAGCCTTGAGAAGAGTACGGGGAAAGAGGTCACCTTGACGTAAACCTTTGGATGGGTTAAAAACATCTCATGGCGTTCCATTTAAAAGAACTGAAATAAAAATTATAGGAATGCATTGTTCTAGAAGAAGACAAACATCCTCATTAAACCTAAACGTTTTCAGAACAATGAGAAGAAAATTCATGTTGACTATATCGAAAACTTTTGACATATCTATAAATCTTCGGTCCACGATTCAGCATGCGCTTCATAATTGAGGTTTTATAAACATTAGTGGCAACATTTCAAACAATTCCATCTAGTGTCTAAATTTCTACTCATTATATGTCCCAAAGCTAGTAGACTTGTATCTACACGAGCCGTTCGGCCAGAAACTCTTCTTCCCCAGCTGGAGAAGGGAAAAATGCGGTTTCGTCCAAAAGTCAGTCCAAAAGTACGGTTTAGTCCAGCCCGAGTCAACTAGGTACAAATTAGTCTAAAATATGGGAAAGTACACTAATAACCTTATCATTTACAATTTAGTCAAAATATTTGCATTTTAGTCCACAGTGACTTATGATGATGTCAGCAATTTTAATTAACATAAAAACAATTAAAAAACAATTTATCTTTTGAAACGTTTGTCCAAAATTCGCAAACTTTATATATTCGGAAAGATCTTTCCGAGAGCTACAAAAAGAGTACCTATATGACTATATAATTCTCATTTTTAATTTTTTTTTAATTTACACTAATGTATAACCATGTAGACATCTGCAAAAATCCAGAAAATCCAACATCCTTGGTAGCCAACAACCACTCTAGTCTACACAGACTGACAAAACTATCAACCACGCCAAGCTTTAGTTGATTAATAGCCGGATTTGTAAAGTTTGGTTTAGCAGTTAACCTGTATCAAGGACAAAACAATAAAACATAAGAATTCGCAGCTTGAAAAAGAAGTGATTAACCTTGCACCAACAACCACATAAGAGACAAAGCAAGAAAATGAATAAATTAAAAAGTTAATCAGTTACTGACTTAATCCCTTTGGGCCTAATCGCACAAACTTAATATGGCTTCAAAACATCCCAGTACTGTGATTTACTAAACAATCGCAATTCTAATACTTACACATAATATGCAATATATCCACGAAACGGGACAATAGTGTACAACTATGCACACATCTACAAAAACATAGAAATCCAACATACATACCCATAGAACAGTCCATATATCAATGAGACGGGACAATGATATACAACAATGTACACATCTATAAAAAAAACTACAAAATCCAACATCCATACCCATAGAACATGTTGTATATCCAGAAGACGGGACAATGAACTATTTACACATCTACAAAAACATATATAATCCAACATCCATACATATTAGAACAACCGTTAAGTAATAACGACATTAAGAAACCGAACATGCTCACCTAAAGAAGTTCTGATTCAGTTAAGTACAAGAAAATATTTTCATATCCAACTTCTAATGAAAGAAATTTCTTTCAATCAAAACATGCGTACAACTACGTACACGTTAATAATCAACAGGTGTACAACCATATACACATTAACAATCGACAAGTGTACAACTATGTACACATTAAGATGCCCCTACAACTATCACATGCCAGCTAACAATAAAAGTGACACTTGGTGGGGAAAAACTAACCTTGTTGCTGAACTCCGCCCATGAAGTCTCATTAATCCTCCATGAATCAAGATAGCTTCTACTTTTTGCATCTGTGATAAGCTTGTCTTCCCTAAAGTTAGATCCAATATTTTTCTTCCACAACGTTTTCTCTACATATTGGGGCGCCACAAGGTCTCACTTTCATTCCTCATATCTAGGATCAGACTTTAAAAGTTGTTTAGAAGTAGTTCAGGAAGTAAGAACAATCTTCCCGCCTCCACTCACTTGATCACTTGCTTCTGCAGTTAACTTATGAAAGCGGCCAACAAAGCTTGGAGATTGGGGAGCACAACCTTGGAAAATTCAAACACATTCTTACGTTGTAAAATCATCTAAAGTTTCACCTGCAGCGGCATCTTGCACAAAAAATATCCAGCAAATTATATACATAACGTCTATGTGAGTTCCTTGACGGGGCAGAAAGCTCTTTACTAGTGTTTTCGTCCCATAAATATGTATGACCAATAGTAGGCCAGAAAAGAAAAGCATGACATTATTCACACTCTGAATTGGATCTATAAAGGGTGCATTATGATGTACACATGTAATTTCTGTCACATGTGTACAACAATGTACACTTATATTATAAGTGTACTAATATGTATACATGTAATTTTTGTCGTAACCAATAGTCAGGGACTCATAGCATCACTGCTTCGTCCAAGAAATGAAAAAGATTGTTCACTAAAATTTGATTAAGAGTCTTAGAGTGAGATATTATGCACACATGTAATTTTTGTCATATGTGTCCAATAATGCACACTTAAATCATAGGTGTACCAATATGTACACATTTAATTTCTATCATACCAACAATCTGTGACTCTTCACTTGTAGACGTAGTTGAGCACTAATCAAGCTATACATGATTTTCTAAACCGATTTAAGTGACACTTTATTTTGTTGTTAACAAATACAAAACTTAGGTACATGATTAGAATGTCATGTGATATTTGCCACGATGGGAAATAACAATTTGAATTCCACTCACCAAAAGCAGATTTTGAGAAGTTCATCAAGGTTAGGATCAGATGACAGCTACTAGGATACCATTATGGATATTCATCTCAATTGATTTAGCTTGCTAAATCAATAGAATTATAACCCCACACATGCGGTGAAGTTACCAAGGGCGTAAAGGAAAAAAAAAATCGCTTAGTGCTAAATCTCATCTTTACATGGGAAGAATTACTTGATAAAATTAATTCCTTAGGTTGCTCAACGTAGAACCAAAATAATTCATAAGTCCCATTTTTCTTTTTGATTTCTTTTGATCAACATTCACTTCAAAAAAATAAATCATCAAAAAGATGAACTGGAAATTAAATAAAATTATATCTGAAAACCTAATAATAACTAGAAATTAATGCATAAATAAGATTATGCGATCTATATCCACCATCTTGATTTCTTTCACATGTGCACAACAATGTACACATGTATTAAAAAGTGCACAACATTGTCCACTTGTATTACAGGTGCGTTATTATGTACACATGTATTTTCTATCACATGTGTACAACAATGTACACTTATATTATAAATGTAATGATATGTACACATGTAATTTCTATCATAACCAAGAGTTAGTGACTCATACTGACTCGACATCAAAGAAATGAAAAAGGATTGTTCACTAAAATTTCATCAAGAGTCCTAGAGTGGGCTATTATGTACACATGTCACTTCTATCACATGTGTACAACAATGTGCACTTATATTATAGGTGTACAAATACGTACACATGTCATTTCTGTCACAACAAACAGTCAGTGACTCTTCAATAATAGTTAAGCACCAATCGAGGAATATATGATTTGATAAATCAATACAAGTGGCTCTTTATTTTGTATGCATACAAATGATAAGTCAAGACCATAAGGTATCCCATATGACCAAATCTCAAAACCTACATTACTAACAACAGTTTCCGGTCTAGTATGCATAGTAATAATAAAAAGAGCGGCTTTCCAAACACCAGTAGTGGCTCAAGAAAGAAATCCAACATTTGGAAGTGAAGGATTGAATTTTACTAACCTGTTACTGTACATTTTTAAGAGAGTCTTCACCTCCCAATTAAACTGTAACAAAGACAGCAAGTAAGTGAAATGTAAAAACTATCCAAATTACAACAGTAGATAGAATGACGATTAAAGAAGAGATTGCAGTCGTCAATAATAGTAGACTATTATACATTATCCTTTTGATCTCATGGATGCAAATCAACAAGTCAAACCAACCTCTTGTATTTTCTAAAATCATTTTCACATTTTCACTGAACCTACTTAATCTTTACAATATCTTATGGATTGTTTTAAAAGCTCAATCTTTGTTAAAAGAAATCTGCCATGGATGCTGATTTATTTTTATTTTCTTTTCCCAACGGTTGCTGCTCTAGCTAGGGAAGATGTATCGGCCTCGAAGAAGAGATCATAAAATGATGTCTCTGTTAATGAGGGATCCAAAGTCCAAAATGAGAACAGCAAAAAAAAATCCAATAGCAACTTCATAAAACTGAAACGAGAAATAGTTTTAAGGACAAAAAACATCAAAGCAAGAAGATATCATAAAATGCACTGATAAAGATTAAAAAAAAATTCAAATGACATGAATCCCTTGGTCACTTATGAAAACTCGACGCGATAACTAAACAAATGTTTAATGAAACCCTTCCAAAAGTTAATTAAACTTAAAGTAATTGGAACGAGTGGAAAGAAAGATTTTTACTGGAGTAACGGAGATTAGAACTGTCAAAAGTATAAGCTCCCGGTTTAAAACATAAGACGTTATCATCAGCATTAAAAATCCAATGCATACAATATTCTCCTTTAATACTAGTTTAAAACATAAGATGAAATCATCAGCAAAAAAAACCAATGCATAACATATGTATTTTCCCTTGATGCTACTAGTCCAACGATGATATATTTAAGATTTCCATTTGGTACCTTATATTTTGTGATACGAGAACTGAGATATGTCAAATTTAATTAGCATATGCTCACGGAGGATATAAGAAAAATCCAAAAAGGTCCAAAATAAGAAAAAACTTTCCATTAACAGGAGCATAATCGAGTATATCCTACTGTGGTTATAATTATAAATAAGGGCATTCGCTTAGAATTCTAATAGGAACATGTGGTTACTTAGACAAGGTGAAATTCTCTATTGACATGGATTCTTATTTAGCTATAATACTAGATGCAGGGAAGTAATACTACTCTAAATGACCAAATCAAAAAGATGGAAAATAAAGAATCAGTAAAAAAGTCAAGCTCAAATAAAAAATTAAAATACAAACATTAAGAGGTTAGGTATGATTTGTGATTACCTGTGTCATGTCTAAGATGGGACACATTCAGATGGTTTCCATTAACGGAGAACAAGTGCCTGGAGAGAGATCTCTGCATATATATATATAGATTATAATGAGATAAGCATAGATCTATCTAATTACTAACTGATAAGAAACTCGAACTGAAATCAAAGTAAAAAATTCTGAAATCGACTTCGAAATCGATAAAATAATAATAGTGATCAACGGTAATTAGGTTTCCAAATCGCTTACCATGATGAAATCTTCAAATTAATTTGATGAATTAAATCTCATCAACTTTTCGCCTCAATTTCAAGTGACGGCTATATAGGTTTTTTCAAGATGCATCGAATATTTCTTTGATTATCATATTTAGTTTCAGAGATTTCATTTTCATGGAGATGACGAGATTAGGATTCAGATTTTTTTCTTCAGTCGGGAGATCTGTTTAAAATGAAATTAAAAAAATGGAAATTGTATCACGATGAAGAAATAGCTTACGGGGTATTTTTGCCATCAAAAGAATTCAGATTTGGACTGAATCGTTCATAAATGGACTAACTCGTTTCAAATTTGACAAATTTGGATCTTTTAGTACCAGGCTTAAGAGGGCAGGACTAAAGCGTCCTAAGTCCAATATCTTCGGGACTAAATGTAAATTTGTACGCTGGAGAATCTTCTCTACCCGTCACCATACATCCTTGCTCCTTGGTCATTATTATACCTAAGGTCGTGTTTGGCCCCTTGGAAATCCCTATCCTAGGTTGGGTTATCAAGAAAATACATTTAAATTATGTTTGTCTTGTTCTAATTCTAGTCTAGGATATGAACAACTAAATCTTCCTTGATTTTAGGAAGCTAAAAAAGCAAGGTTATGCTATTCTCCAAAATAGCCAGGATACCAATATCCTTGCATGGGTTAGACGGTTATAAAGGTAGTTATTTTAATTAATCAAAATATTTTCAATTTTTTTTAACTTTATTGTTATGTTTTTATTTTTTTTCTCCGACAATTTTATCCATAATACATAATTATTTTATAAAAATACATATTTAAAATGTGAAGAGACAAACATAATACATGATAAACCCGTGATGGATCTAACGGAAAAACAAACGTCATCTTTTCCAAGTTAGATAATCCCACTCAAGTTAGAAAAAAAAATTCCCTAACTAAGCTTTATGTAGTCAAAGCTCCCAAACACGGCCTAAAAGTCTAGGGGCCAAAGTCCAATCTCTCCTGGCCTCTTCATCGAACCTAACCTCTCTACATGACCTTTGGATACTACTGAAGGTCCTATTATTCAAGTGCTCTCAGATAATCAAAATGGTCCAAAGTCAAAACACCAAAGAGAAATTTTTACATTTTCTAGTCAATTAAATCTCAACCGTCCAACCCATCCAAACATTTTGATCCGACAATTTTGGATCAAAGATTTTCCATTTCTCTATAAGTCGGAGACAAACAGAGATGGCGAAAAGTAAGTAAAAAAATAGAGGAGAATATAAAATCAACATTCTCTCTTTTCCAACTAACCCTTTTTTTTCTCTCTCCAAAAAAATCTTTGTTCAGAGAGAGAGAGATTCTGATCGGAAAACCTTACTCCGGAAAACGGAAAAATGATGAATCTAACGAAACTCATCTCTTCCGCCTCATCATCGTCAGCGGCATCAAGATCTAAAACCCTAATTTCATCATCCTCATCGTTTCTCAACCGTTCATTCTCCACAGATGATTCGAAAGTTTTAACGATTGAAACCTCGATTCCGTTTACTGCACATAACTGTGAACCGCCATCAAGAACAGTAGAAACAACAGAGGAAGAATTGCTAGGTTTCTTCAAAGAAATGGCGTTAATGAGACGTATGGAAATCGCAGCAGATTCGTTGTATAAATCCAAGTTGATTCGTGGATTTTGTCATTTATATGATGGACAAGAAGCTGTAGCTGTTGGTATGGAAGCAGCGATAACTAAAAAAGATTGTATTATAACAGCTTATCGTGATCATTGTATCTTTTTAGGTCGTGGTGGAACTTTAGTTGAAGCCTTCAGTGAATTGATGGGGAGAAAAGATGGATGTAGTAAAGGGAAAGGTGGATCTATGCATTTCTATAAGAAAGATAGTGGGTTTTATGGTGGACATGGGATTGTTGGTGCACAAGTTCCCTTAGGGATTGGGTTGAGTTTTGCTCAGAAATATAATAAAGATGAAGCTGTTACTTTTGCTATGTATGGTGATGGGGCGGCCAATCAGGGGCAATTGTTTGAAGCTCTTAATATTGCTGCTCTTTGGGATTTGCCTGCCATTCTAGTTTGCGAGAATAATCACTGTAAGTAATCCCATTAGCGTTTTAAATATGAAATGAAATTCAATTTGATTGGTAGGTGGATTATGAATTCAATTGATTTTCATATGCTTTATTGCATTTGATTGGTATATATATTGGCGCTTTTGTGTCGTGTGTAAGAATTGTTAGTTAAAGTAATTGTGATGGGTTTGCCCCTGCATCAAATTGAGTACCATAATTAAGAATGAGATAGTTTTCCAAGCTTTGTGGTGTTTTTGATTGTGCACATGTTCTGAGTTTTACTTTTTTTATTTGATTTGGATAGATGGGATGGGAACGGCAGAATGGAGAGCTGCGAAGAGTCCTGCTTATTATAAGCGTGGAGATTATGTTCCTGGTTTGAAGGTGCAGTGCAAGTTATTTATACATTCAATTGTTATTTTATTTTAGGTTTTATTTTTAATTTTTAATTGGTATGTTGAAATGGATATTATGGTATTTGTGCAAATGTTCATCCATTGATTTCATCCCTAGTTATTGTTGTATGTGCGCACGAAGCTGATAGAGTGTGAGTGGAAATTTGGTTGACATAGAATTATTAGTGGTTGGCATTCTTGCTTGTTCCTATGTTATGCAGGTCATCTACTTAGGATAGGCTCTCGCTAACTGTATTTGTTTTGTTTTGAAACACAAACCTAGGGAACTTATGCTGATATTTCATTGCTTTTGATTTGGAGAACATGAAGTGTTAATGCTGGGTCAAAGGGTTAACTTGGAGAGGAAGTGTATTAAATGGGCATGCTTAGTTTAGGTCCCTAGGAATAGGAATACCTCAAAATGGGGTTTATGGTCAAATTGGTGGTAACTGTTGAGATGATTTTCTTGTTCATGTGCAGTATGTGTTTTCAGGCTCTGAAATCAGCCTAATCTTTTAAAAAATGATGTTTCTCCCTATGTTCATAATTCAAAGCATAACAATAGTAGAAAAGTATAATTAGTTGGTATTTACATCCATTCATCCTTGTAATAACCCATCCAAAGGAGTTAAGAGTGAGAGAAAATTCAAACAGGAAACCAAGCAATCCCTTAAAAGATATATGTATGATGAGAAAAAGTATTTGGTTTATGAAGGAGTTTCCCTGAAAAGATTGTTGGAAAGTGCAATAGCAATCGTTAGCTACTATGAAATTAGTGGGAAATTGAAAATGGACTCGAGACAGTGTTGTTTAGTTATTAGCATGAGCTGAGTATCACTGTTTTTCACTTATTTCGTAGGATTCATATTTTTGAATGTTTAATTTTGTAATAATATGGTCACTTGTGCTGCTCCTATCTTCATGCACATTACAAATCAAGAAGCGCCTTAATGATGGTGCTTGTTCTGAATACATTAACGATTCTGGCGTTTACTTAGTTATATCATCGTTTTCATACTATATCGCTACTATTGTTCAGAACAAGCACCATCGTTTTCCTACTATTGTTCATCTTTTCTAATGCTTGTCACATATTTTTACTGTATGCTTCCATTTGATTTTTTATAGCGGTATTTATTTGATTCGACTCTACAGTCTCGGTTAAGTTTCATGGTCGTTGCGTCATGCAAGTTTACAAATTTAGCCATCTGCAATGTGACACACAATTAGTTGTATTCCACCTCTTTCTGCCAATTATGCTAGCTGAGGTTTGTATTTGTTAACAGGTAGATGGTATGGATGCCTTTGCTGTGAAGCAGGCATGCAAATTTGCAAAAGAGCATGTTCTGCTGAAGGGACCCATTGTGAGTATATTTATTAAGTTTTTCAGTTTCAACTAGGATGTATGTTCCCCTCGCTTTATTATTCTTAGTACTTGGTTTTATAATTTTGTGTGTCTATGAGAGTTCTGTTTACAAAATATCAGTATGAAAAGCCGCATTGCAAGAACTTGCCCTTTAGTGTGTGTTACTATTGCATTGACCATCATGTAACATATTAAACTTGATTTTTCAAGAAGACAAAATTACCAAATTTTAAACTTGCAAGATAATATTCAGCAGTAGATAAGCACTGAAACTTATCCCGAATAAAATTTCCAGTTTTTTTGATCACCAAAATTGCAGTTATATGGCTATATTATATTTATATCTGTGTAACTTAAACTTTCATGTGTTTTTATTTCTTTTCTTTTTCTGTCATCTACTTTGCGTTGCTTATTAACGTACTGCAGATAACTGATTTAATGTTTGTGATTTGGCTGCTTCTCGAACTGCCAAACCTTATTTTTTAACGCTTTTGATAGTAGTGTTATATATGGTGGATTTGTTTCAGTAGTTTGAATGATATGCTGATGTCTATGTGCAGATTCTTGAAATGGACACTTACAGGTACCATGGGCACTCCATGTCAGATCCAGGCAGCACATACAGAACCAGAGATGAGATTTCTGGTGTGAGACAGGTTGGTGATCTTTTTCAATTTGTAGCTGTTGTGTCTTGTTTACCCAAGTATCGATTTTGCATTTTCTAATAATTCTTGGTAATGTATTTCAGGAGCGTGATCCAGTAGAAAGAATAAGGAAGTTGGTGCTCGCTCATGACCTAGCAACTGAAAAAGAGCTTAAGGTATAAATTTTATTAGGTTCTTTTAAACAAGGATGTGTAACTGAAGGATTTAGATTTGGATTCTCCGGATTACCCAAGAGATTGGATATGAAAGAAATTATAATCTTATCATAGAACTGTAATATGGAATATGATGTCTTTGTATGTTCTTCCCATTTGAATCGAATTCTTGTGTAGGATATGGAGAAGGAAATTAGAAAGGAAGTGGATGATGCCATTGCACAGGCCAAGGTAAGAAACATGTTATACTCAAATGCTGTTCAATTCGGGTGGTCGTCCATTCAAGCTATAGAGCTAATCATTGGTGTATATCGCATAGCTAATGTTCCTCGTCTTCTTGTTTGTTTCTCTTTTATGTGTTTATCAGGAGAGCCCAATGCCTGAACCTTCTGAGCTCTTCACCAATGTTTACGTCAAGGGTTTCGGTGTTGAGGTATATATCTTTCTTTGCTTCTCTCTTTAATTGTGTTAAATAAGTCTTATCATCTGCTGTTGCTGTAACTAAGGTGAGATTAAATCCCTTTATGCTGCAGTCCTACGGAGCAGATAGGAAAGAGGTGAGAGCTGTACTCCCATGAAGAAACAATAACTGCCCGCAAAAAATCATTCCTACATTTGAACTAATAAAAGAAGCCAGTTGAACATCCTTTGGCTTTTTTGGTTTTCCTGTAAACTCCCGGTTTTATTGTATAGAGAAGTTACTTCCATCTTCTAGATTTGTGACATTAAGAAGCTCAAGCATCATCATGTTTGCCAGTGCTTGGATTTGGCAACTCTTAGTACAATCTTCTTTAGTTTGGAATCTGACAAAAGATTTTGGAGAGTGTTCTTTGTAGGCTCCTCCACTTGGAACTTGTTCACGCTTATATTACACACGGATGTCTACATTATAATGAGTTTGTGAGTGTTCTAAGTTCTACCACTGACTTCTATATTAAAGCTGTCTCATCTTTTGGTTCCTCGCAATTAGCAAGCTTGTTACTGTGTGCTGCCTTAAATGGTGTCATATGATTCATCCATTTTGATACTAGGGAATTGTGCAAGTGTATCTATTGAGAAAAGGTGCACTGTCATGAAATTGACTAAACAAAAGAACATGGCTGCTAATGGGGGTGTCATTTTGCATGAGGGTGTACCGATCTCTTTCCAAAATATGTTTTGTCTTGTATGCAATTTGGTACACCTCCAAGCAAAATGATAGTCCTCATTAGCAGCATTACAAAAGGATGGTCACGTGTGGTTGCCTTTCTGTGCTCCCCATTTCGGATCTTCATTTTTGTTGGCGAAAAGAATATTAGTGGTGGAGTCAAATTTTCTTTTGGTTGTCTGAAAGTCTTGGATTGAATTCATTATTGGTGTATGGGCAACAGTGGACCCACCGATCACAAGTCCACTAGCTTGCAGGGTCACACACCCTAAAGCAACCGAAAAAGATCAGCTGCGCATTATTTGGGGGTGTTTCATGGGATGCTTTGGTCTTTTTTCTCTGCTTGTTGTGGCCCTGTGGGATCAATTAGAGCTGGTTTATCAAAATACGCTTTTCGAGCAGAATGTGGCCGGGTTTAGCTAGAAAGATTTTTTTGGTATCATGGTTTTTTGGGACCATAATTTTGTTTTGGATAAAAACATTAAAAGTAATTCTAGGTCACCCCATATCTAATTATTTATTTAATACTTAAACTACGCTCTTAATTAATTTTAGGTTATGATTAGTGAATGATTTAGTTAAAAATAATTAGTGAGATGAAATTAAAAGATGGGTTTATTATTAGTTGAATAGAATTATTGAGAGAGTAGAGTTAGAGAAGATGAAGGAGAAAAACATAGAAAATAATTTATTTTTATTTTTTTTCTGATTCACTAATTTGAGTATTCAAATGATGAAAACTCATCTGATTCTTCATCTCCATCCTCTCCTAGAATATTTGTTAATCTTCAAAATGATCCGGATTTGAACTGGATTTTGAACAGTTCGGTTATTTTATATGAAGAACAAGTAACCGAACTCATATGAAGCTGTAGTTCGGTTGCTTTATATGAAGAACAAGTAACCGAACTCATCTGAAGCTGTGTTCGGTTGCCCCGTGAGATGAACAAGTAATCGAACTCATCTGAAGTGTAGTTCGGTTACTTGTTCCAAACACGCAGGTTACCGAAGTCTCTAATAATTTCTAGGAGTTACAGCGTTATGTTCGGTTGGTTCTCAACTAACCGAACTTTGGTGTACAAAGTTTGGTTGGTTCGCAAACTGCATGCACTTTTGATCTAACCGAACTTTACGTAATATAAGAGTATATCAGTTTACAAAGTTCGGTTCTTACGCAAACTTGAACCTAACAGCTAACCAATCGAACTCTGAGTTCGGTTTCTGCGATAAAATTGTGAAGTTACCGAACTTAACAAACAAAAAAAATGTGAAGTTCCAGCGTCTATTGGCCAAGTTCGGTTACTTTGTAGTTTTAAAATTTTTTGCGAACAAACCAAACTCTATTGGCTAAGTTCGGTTATTTTGGAACTCAACATAGTGGCCACAACAACACAGTTCGGTTAGACTGGATTTGTTTTTTTTTTCGGTTCTAAGGGTGGAGTTCGGTTACTTTGTAATTTTAAATTTTTTTTCGAAACAACCGAACAGAGAGTTCGGTGACTTAGTTTTAAATCCAATAGAACCAAACTGTTCTTCGTGTTCTTCATTTTCAAGAAGTTCGGTTAGTAAACTAGGGTTTTTTGGAAAATCGACCTAATCAAACATGGCTCTGTAACTCCTATTAAAACCTTATTTTGATGATTTCTATTCGATTGAAGCAATCAAAATCAAATTAAAGCGAAGGGTTTGTTGGAAAATACCTCCGGAATCGTCCCATGGCAGAATCAGGTTGCAGCTGACGTCTTTTATACTCGATAAAATTATTATGTAACCGAACTTAATTGTGATTGCATTGATGTTGTTACATTTCTTAAATAGGCGGTGGTGGTGGTGGTGGGAGGTGGTGGTGGTGGTGGGAGGAGGTGGTGGTGGTAATCGGTGGTTGGTGGTGGTGATAATCGGAGGTGGTGGTGGTGGTAATCAGCGGTGGTGGGCGGTGGTGGTGGGAGGAGGTGGTGGTTATATATATATAGGTAGTTATTAGGTTGGTTTTAAATTAAATTAGGTTAAGGGTAGGTTAGTCATTTCAACGTTTTAGGACACCCCTTATCACTATAGGGAAGGTGGTCTAATAAAAACATGGTCCCCTCAAAAAAATCATGATCCCTAAAAAATCATTCTTTAGCTATGTACTACTAGGTTGTCAAAGAGAGTAGAACCGGGGACTTTTCTCCTAAAATCGCATGGGCCTCTATTACAGGCTTACTGCTTCTGTTTCTACCGCATTGTAATCCTCCAAAGGCCGAATGAATGCTTTAAGCAAGAACCGTTTTTTGGGCACCACTCTTTTTTTTGGAGGGGACCAACATTTTATTTTGGGAAAATTATTTGAAGTAGTACGAGGACACCCCTTATTCATATATTTATTTTAATACCAAAACTACCCACTTGATTATTTTTGTGTAATGATTAGTATAATTAATTATTGATTACGGTTAAATTAATAGATGATTTTTTTTTTTCAAAAGAAGTAGAATTATTGAGTGATTAAAGTAGGAGAGGAAGAAGAAGATCGAGACTTTTTTTTTTATTTTTTTTGAGATCGGTGAATATGGAGAAAAAACATCCTTTTAGTATTGAGGTATGCTTTTAACTTAGTTAATGTTGTTATAAATGGCCTAAAATATCTTCAAAATGAAAATCGTAAGAAAAATTTCAACTAGGTCAACATAGTTCGGTTATATTATATGAAGAACATGTAACCGAACTTTCTGCAAATGTGGTTCGGTTAATAAATCCAAAATACACAGGTAGCCGAACTCGCTTTTAATGGAGGTTTTGATGAGTTCGGTTAACAGGTTCTGGGACAGGTAACCGAACTTTTATTCCAGAGTATACAGAGTAATGTTCGGTTTCCAACATTAATTTTTGACTGAACCGAACTCAATATTATAGTGAAGTTCGGTTATATTTTTTTTTTTGCGAACTAACCGAACTCAACATATTAATTTTCATAGAAGGGTTCGGTTAGCAATTTTTTTTTTTGCGAACCAACCGAACTCAACATATTGATTTTCAGAGAAGGGTTCGATTCGGTTAGCAATTATTTTTTTTTGCGAACCAGCCGAACTCAACATTTGGTGTTCGAATACAAGTGTTCGGTTAAAGGAAAAAAAATTCCAATTAACCTAACCAACTAAACACAATATATTGGTTTTCAATGAGGAGTTCGGTTAAAACTATTTTTTGCGAAAAAATTAAATTCGTGATAACCGAAGTGTTCTTCGTGTTCTTGGTTTCAGAATGTTCGATTACAAAACTAGTTTTTTTAAAACTATTCCTAACCAAACATGCCACTTTAACTTCCATTTAAACCATATTTTGATGATTTCTACTCAAATTTCCCAATCAAAAAACGAATTAAAAAAATTGATGGGTTTTTCAATCGAACGAGGAACGTCAAGGAAAGAGAGAATAAGAAGAGAATAATTTTTTTTTCAAAACTAAAAAATTTCGATTCCCCTGGTGTTTTTGTTTTTGTTTTTGATTTTGATTTTGATTTTGGTTAATAGATTCATTTAGATTAGATGTATATGATTAGATTTATATAGTTATTAGGTTAGTTTTAATTAAAATTAAAGTAAAGGATAAATGTGTATTTACCTAACTTTAGGACACCCCTTATAAGTATAGAGAGGTTGGCCTAATAAGACCATGGTCCCCCCAAAAAAACCATCGTCCCTGAAAAATGGTTCTTAAGCAAAAAGGTATATCTAGATTGCTTTCGGATCCTCCCCGCTAGAGGTGTAAAACGTGCCGGCCCGGCACACGAAGTCGCGTGCTTCACGTGCCATGTGCCGTGCTGGGCTGTGCCAACGATTTAAACGTGTTGTGTCGTGTTGTGCTTTACTAGTCAAAAGCTAGGCACAACACAACCCACGGGTACAACACGTAACGTGTTGTGCCGTGTTGTGTCGTGCTGACACACGTGCTATAAGCAATTTGAGATCACTTAATGGTATACATTAAGTCAGACATTATCACGATATCTACATATAATTTGAAATTATTTCAAGTAAAATTAACAAATTTATTCAATAAAAAGAAATATCGAACCAAATATAAAATTGGATCATTGTCATGTGAATTAATGTTCTGGTCAAGTATATATAGGTAACGACGTTATAACAACGATATTGAGATATATTTTCCAAATATTTAGGCATTATATGTGTTGTTATAAAAATAAGCTAGCATAAAATGTCAAAAACTAGCTAGAATAGTGACTCTTTTGTGAAATATACACAAAATGTGATGTGTTATACCTTGTTATATTATGTATTTGTGCATGCTATGACGTGCTTTTTTTAACGTGTTGTGCTAGGCTGGGCCACGTGCTTATCCGTGTTGTGCTACTGTGCTGATTAGGCTAACCCAGAATAGCCCACGAAACTAACGTGCTGTGCCGTGCTGGACTAAATCACGTGGTGGGCTGGACTGGGTTCCGATTTTAGCATGCTGTGCTGGGATGTGCTCGTGCTGGCACAACCCAATTTACATCTCTACTCCAGGCGGTTTATTTCCTAAAAGCTAAGAAGAAAATGTAAAATATACACACACATGCAGAGTTGCGTCCAGCTGGTAAAAGTTTTGATGCTACCAGCTACAAAGAGCCTTTAAATCATCTCTTTGTTTTTGTGTGTTTTAGAAAAAGAATCCACCGGGGATATGGGACCATCTCAGTCCCCAGCAAGCATAATAACAAAGGTACCATGTCTGAAGTACTTGTGGTATTAAAATGGTTGTATAAATAACAACAATCCACGACTGTTTATTACTGTTGGCATTTCCAGGTGCTCATTTTGATTCCGGACACCATTCAACACAACACTAAATCTACACTCCAACCCCACCATCCTTATTCCCTCCGATCCCCTTTGAACCTAAGAAGTAAGAATCCTCATCCCACAGTTAACCTCTCCAAGCAAAATCGAAATCCTAGCCAACTTGGCAAAGCCCAATTGGTCGCAGATGATGTCTCACACTTGAAATTAGACAAGCGGTTCAAAGTTTACCGGGTCTGCTTTGTAGCTTAACCTGACATCAATGAAAATGAAACCAAGTATATATATATATATATATATATGCAACTAAACACATGTATGGCACCAAGTAAAAGGGCCCTCCCCTTCGGATACATACTACTGGACTACACGGAACCCTAGTTAGTAAGTTCGCGAATTTTTTCGTATCGCGTATGTTTGCAACTCCGAACCCAAGACGCGTATTATGTGGCATTCCCGAATTATTCGCGAATCGTTCACGAACTTTACGTATTCCGAATGATACGTCCGCTTAATTCGCCAGAAATTTTTTAGCTTTTACGTTTTTAAAGACCCTATATTTTAGGCTTTACTGCCTTCCAAGCATACACGGCTCAATATTAGACGTTGTTATAATTTTTATGAAACAAAAATGACAGAAGAGATTTGAAGGTGAAGGTGAAAGAGATCTAAAACTCCCTAACCAAGCATCTAAACCACTATACCACGTCCTCTTTGATGACTAATGTTGTATATATTATTAATATCATCATATTAAGTTTATTTTTTCTTTAAATAGCTCACACATATGCATAAAAATTAGTCTATGACCTTATAAATACTAATTATTTATTATATAGATACCGAATTTTCAGACCCGAACTCACATTTATAAATCGAATTATACACATACGTATGCCGTTCCGAATTACTGATGAATCACGTTCCGTTGACCGAATTTTGGACCGAATTTGGGTTTTACAAAACCGTATAATATTCATACGTTTGACGTTCCGTACGTTTGTCGAATCCCGAATTGCTAACTAGGCACGCAACAAACAATTGATCGATCCCCACTTTTGTCTCATTGGGAGTGGATGCACATGGACATCAAAGAGTTCTTTGATTAGTCCATTAATAATTGCTTTGAGATTAGGAAGAGAAGGTGGTGTTGTTCTTATTAGCCAGATGGTTAAATGTTAATAAAATAGTGAGTTAGAGTAAGAATTAGGTCAAAATGAAAGAGACCTTTTCCAATTGGACTGACATTTTGATATTCAAGCAGTAATATATTCATTCATCCATGGTTACTGCTGGTATCTCGTCACCTAAACACGTGCATCACCTTGATTCCTGATACAAGTGAAATTTACTACCAATAATAAAACAAAAACTTTCAAGTTTTAACTTGAAATCTCTGTAATTATCTCTTATGTGCTTTGTTATGTATAGTGTTTTGAACTATGCAAAATAAAGTTTTATTAGGGAAACAAGCAAGGTGTACGTACATGAATCAGGTTGGCTCATTTAAACCTTTGTTACTTCCTTACACGACATGCACCATTATTAATCCCAACAGCTCCTTAAATTACACACATCAATCTTCCTTAAGTCTCCCACGGATTCTAAAATAAATTCTTACCAAGTTTTGGTTTTTGTTTCCTTTTCCTAGCCTGACCATATATATATACGGCTTATATAAAAGGTAAGTAGACGATTTTTCGATATCTATTGCCACCCTTACAATCCCACCAGCAAATTTTCCATATAAATAACGGTCGGTACTGATATATTTTTGGCTCCTTATAACTAAAGTATTATTTTAGGAAGTAGGAACCGAACAGATCTAATAATCTTACCATTAATATTCTTCTCGCAAGGCCAACCCTAAATAAAGCAACACATGATCACATGGGTATTGGTTCATGAGCCGTGACTTTCTCCCAGATCACAGCCGTCGCCATCAATCACCAGCCTGTTTCATCCTACCTGTCTACGGCAAGTGGACTTTCTTTTTTCTTTTTTCTTATTCTTTCTTTTTTTATTTCCCTCTGAAAACGTTTTTTTATTCTCTAAACTTTTCCAAGAAAACAAACAACTATTGTACTAGTATTCCAGGAGTATAATACCAAACCCGATAAATCGGATTCTCAAACCCTGTCTAACATCGTCTTTTTACTGTTACGTTTATAAAAATCGGTTTTCTATCTAAATTTATATACTGTGACGACATCTGTTGAAGAAACCCAGAGAGTAGAGAGAAGAGAATAAAAACTCTCTCTCCTCTCTTTCTCTGCAACAAACCAAAACTCCATCTATGGAAACACAGCAAAACCATTAAAATAAAAACCAAAACCAATTATCATCATTCAGCAATGTCTCTTTTTCGATCGACCTGTACTGTTTTTATCGTTCTTTTTCTCGTCTACTCTTCTTTGAGTAATGCAATTCGTTCTTTCCCCATTACTGAAGAAGAAAGGGTTTCTGGGAAAACCCTCATCAGATTATTTGATAACTTTGATTTACCAAGATTTGTGGAAGCCCCAGAGTACAGAAACGGGAAAGAATGTACGGGCAATGGTTCTTCTTCTTCTTCTTCATCATCTTCTTGTGATCCTTCTCATGTTCATATCTCAATGACACTTGATTCAGAATACCTAAGAGGATCAATGGCAGCTATTCATTCAGTTCTTAAACATTCTTCTTGTCCTGAAAACATATTTTTCCACTTCATAGCTTCCGAGTCTAACTCGGTTAAACCGAGTTCGTTAACTCAACACGTCCGATCCACATTCCCTTCGTTGAATTTCCAAGTGTACCACTTCGATGAGAGTCACGTCAAAACTCTAATCTCTTCATCAATTCGAGTGGCTCTTGAGAACCCATTGAATTACGCAAGAAATTACTTAGCTGATATTCTTGAAGACTGTGTCGATCGAGTGATATATCTTGATTCGGATATTGTAGTAGTTGATGATATACAGAAACTATGGAATATTGAGTTGACTAAGTCAAGGGTCATTGGTGCACCACAGTACTGTCATACCAATTTCACTACTTATTTCACTGATGATTTCTGGTTTGATTCAAGTATTTCTAAAGTTTTTCATGGCAGAAATCCATGTTATTTCAATACAGGTACGTCACTCAAAACCAATACTATTTATTTAAATTCATATTCAATCATTATATCTTCTTTACTGTCAGTGTAGGACTTGTAATGATAATGTCTTCCGTTTACATTAATGCAGGTGTAATGATAATGGATTTAGTGAAATGGAGAGAAGGGAATTACACTGAGAAGATTGAGAAATGGATGGAATTACAAAAGGAGAGAAGGATATATGAGCTGGGTTCATTGCCACCGTTTTTACTGGTATTTGGTGGTGATATTGAAGCAATAGATCATAAATGGAATCAACATGGACTTGGTGGTGATAATGTGAAAGGTAGTTGTAGATTATTACATCCTGGTCCAGTTAGTTTGTTACATTGGAGTGGTAAAGGGAAACCATGGTTAAGGCTTGATGAAGGTAATCCATGTCCACTTGATCATCTTTGGTTACCTTATGATCTTTACTTACATAATCATCATAGAAATCTACTTCATCAAGATATGTAAACAAACACGGAGTCCTCCATTTCTTTCTCTTTTTTTTTGATCAATTTTATTGTTTGTCATAATTTTTTAATTTTTTCTTGATATACTGTATATTGTTCGAAACACGAGTAAGAAAGTATAAATTTGATAGAGTTTACTGAGATTCTAATGGTTGAATATTTGATTGAGTGATGAATTGAGCAAAGGATAGAATAAAGTGAAGAATTTTATTAGATGTTTTACTTTACAGAATTTGTTCTGTTTTGACGTGTGTGATAATTTAGACACTGGATTCTCTACAGCATTTCAGACTTCTTTCTTATTCAAGTCTAATTCAAGTAGGATTTTCATTCAGAATTCTAATGGAATCAACTACCATATCTGCTTCGTTTTGTATGGAATCTGTTGATGCCGCGCCTCTTGCTATGTCCGATTTGAAATATTATTTCGTCGACATGGAGAAGTGGCAGGTCGGTACAGAACCAAGCAGTGTCATTGCCATCTATTCTGCATTAAGATTTTGACTGTTAAGGCCAGACTGAAGAGTAGTGCAACATCTTAAGCTCTAGGGTACCTCAATGGAGTATGAAAGAGTAATCTCCGGATCGCATTATGCTTGAGAGGATTGGGCTACACAAGTGAATGAACAAAACTAGCATGAAGTTCCCTAAGGAGAAGTAAATTTTTTAGAGCGCTAGGATGCCAATGAAGAGGAACCGCACCAGTGGTGTTTAACTCGTGGCAAGCTAGGATGGACGGTTAGGGTAATCAGCTGGTGTTTAACTGGCCGCAAGCTTGTGATATCAGTTAGAATCACACTAAAAGTAAAACCTAAAGGTTGTGTTTACTAACCCTGGGTTTCGGTAGGACAATAAAGTGTAAGTGATAGACTAACATGCTGGGAGAACCAGTTATGACACAATTTGGCGTGGTTGTTGAATCAGTTTTAAATAAGTAGATTGCAGACCACTGTACCCTTGAAGAGCACCTTTTGGTTCTGCATTCTTGTGATAAGAAATTGCATATTCACGGGATGAAGGGTACAAAAATTGGTGTAGATTCAGCAACATAGGACCCTGAGAATCAAGCAACTGTTATGAGTTCACGGATTAACGTTTGGGAAGTCAGAAGTGGTTGTTTCTTTTTGTGCCATAAAAGAAGATAAAGAAGAAGCGAGAAATGTCATCTGCGGAATAAGATATTCAAGAACGAACTGCAAATAACTGATGGCCACCATAGTGTGGTTAAGGTCGGTGTTCAAATTAAGTCGAGCTTGATATAGGTTGGTGGAGTTTTGGGTTTAGATAACCCAAACATTGTCGGTCATTAATTTGATTGGGATATTTAGAGTTTGGGATAAACTTTGGTTAGTTTACAAATTCCTAAAGCCTAGGAACTTAATAGCCAAGTTAAGGACCATCACGGCAATTCCTATGGCAATCATCAAATCACAAAATCTGTTGAGTCTGGTGGATGGTCAAACTTCAAATCACAAAATCTGTTGAGCCTAGTGGATGGTCAAACTACATTTTGCATTATGGTAAAAGCAGTGGGCAGCTGATGGTGAAACTGCATTTTGCACTATGGTAAAAGTAGTGGGCGGCTGATCATCAAATGCGCGTGTCAGGAAAAAACGCTGGCGGTTTAAGTAAAAACTGGCGGACGATCTCAACACGCTAGCGTGTGATGTACAACCGCCAACGACTAGTTTTTCAAATTTAAAAAACGATCATTTTTTTACCTTTATAAATTACCACCATCTTCAAACAATTCACTCACACCAAAATTCAGTTCTCTTGAATTTTCTCTTCTAAATCTGTTTCAATTTTTTAGTGTTATTGTTGGTGAAATGGTTGTAGAGGCGTTCACACTTTTTTGCGACGCAAAACTTGAAGCTGCTGTTTCTTAGATATGTGGAAGTTTTAAAAAGATTGAAAATTGTAAGAGGGAAGTGCAAGTTTTTGAAGTGGCTCCAAGAAAATGTTCCGCTAAAAGGCAGAGAAGAACTCCAGTTTTGAAAGTTAACAACAAAAAATTCAAGAACAAAGGCGAAACTGTCAAAGAGCGTGCTGATAGTCAAATGAAGATAAACAGGAGGCCAAAGCTCGTACTTGATTTTTATTGAAGTTGTTTAGTACTTTTTATTATCGTCTAAGTTTATATCTTGTAAAAGAATTGGCAGTAATATCAATGATTGAAAATATTTAGATTTTAAAATAGATTTCCACTTCAGATTAAGCATATTTATTACATTTTAAACTTGCATTATATATAATATAAACGACAACAATATGTTAAAACTACATCAAGTCCAGAGATATTATCTCTACAGAGTTCATAACATTCAAAATGCTTAAACTCTCTTCCGTTTTCTTCAGTAAACTTGGTCTGAGCGATGGTTTTCTGTAAAGCAGATAAACAACAAGTTAGTTAAGATATTATGATGTAGTTGATCAGTGGGGAGAAAGGTATTAAGATACTCATCAGTTCTTCGTTGGATAATCCAGAATTGCTACGGTGAACCATCCACAAAATTTCTGTATAATGTTTGACATCATTAGTGATGAATGAAAATCTTTGTTCTTTTTCTTTTTGGTAATACCAATGAATGAAAATCTTAGTTCTAGGCTCTTACTGTTTCTTATGGTTCCTTTCTGCAATGCTACAAAATGGTCCAATACTCTTTCCCAGAAACAATCATTGTTCAGTGGTCTGATGTAACCAACTTCGAACAAGAGTAACATCTTCTTCCATTGTAAAGACCGGGAGAGGCATTCGGGTGTAGTACAGATGTGCTTGAGATGTACCATCTTTAAGAATGTTGAAACAAGCTTCGTAAAGAAAAGGTTTACCATGAGTTTCCTTCCAATTATCAAGAGCTGTTTGGATCACTTCAGCTTCAGTTACACCGATGAACTTCTCTTGATCAATTTCCCTTACCAAGGCAAGAAATGGCATGACTCCAAACCTAATTGATTGAAAACAAGCATACAATCGACTGGCATCTCGGTTTCCCTGGTTCCCCGTCAGTGAGACGAACATTGTAAAAATGTTCTCCCAAAAGACTTGTCTTGCTAGTCCATATATACCAATGATAACCCTATGAAAAAAATAGGCTTTGCATATAGTTACATCCTATTCTTCAGTAAACTCAGGACCACGAATTCTAGCAGACATTTCTGCAGAGTGAGAGAGATTTAAGAGTTGGGAAAAGAAAGAAGAAGATGTGAATTTGGAGATGGGAAGAATGAAATTTATAGGGTGAGAAAGAAAATCGAGCCGTTGGAAATGTAGTCGTTGGCAGTCAAAGTAAAACCGTGTGGCTTTACTTTGACCTCCCATTTGATTTACCAACGACTATTTATTTTTTGTTTGTTATAACTACGACACTAGATTTGATTCTCAACCAAACTAACAAATTTCTTTCTTATCCAACAACATCCACCATGTTTTCTAAAGGCAAAGCGAAGCAAATTTTATGTGTCGAAGAAAAAGAGGTTTGTCTATTATGTTTCATGGATAATCACAGTCATATGCAATGCCCTTGGATGTATTCAAAGTGTCCACGGGAAGGTTGTTCACGCATCAGAATGGTGATTGAATCACAATCGGAAAATCTCTAGTGTTTGGAATGTCAAAATCCCAACTCTCCAGAGGAACCACATATGCTAGATGATGTTATAAAGGTTAAAGAAGAAGAACAATAGTTTGCAACACTCTGCAAAAACTTCAAACTTAAATCCAAATTGAAGAAGAAGTTATTAAATTGCGAGCATTGTGGAGATGAAGATCACGAATACAAACATTGTCCACAGAGAATCAGTGAATGCTCAAAGCCCAATTGCATGACTTTTATGCATTTGTGCACTTGTACGAAAGAAGACACATATGGAAAGCATTTATGGAAATGTCCTAGGTGTTTTTTGGAGGAGTTGGATGATTAAAGTTGAGGGACAAATCGTTCACTATGGTATTATGTTACTTAGTTTGGTGTTTATTTTATGTTATGATTATCTAAACCAAACATGTGGATGTCTTCACATTTGCACCATCAATATCATAACCAATTTAAACCTTTTTTATAAATAAAAACATACTACATTTGATTAAACAACTATATCATACCATACATGACAATAAAGGAAATACATTAGATTAAAACAACTACTACATAGGCATCAATTTTCATCCTCATTTAATGGCCAGGTGGTGGAATTCCTAGGGAGATGTAGGGATCGAATATGTTGAGCACCCTAAGAATGTTCAAAAAATATTCGAAGGCGAAAGGTACGTTATGGGTTCCACTTCATTTTCAGCTTCATTTTTGTGATTGTGCACTAGTAAAGGTAAGAATTCCGATACACGACGAACAATTATACTAAAACGATGCGACAATCCGCCAGAATCACGCCCATAAATGTCCCCGTTTCAGCGGCAAACATTCTATAAACTTTCTCCCAGAAAAAAAACATCGATTCGGTTACATTCCCATAGATAACATCTTGTGTGTGAAAAACAAAGGCTATACAAATAGCTAAATCCTCTTGTTGGGTGAATCTAACACCACCACGAACTCTGGGAGGCATTTTTGTATATGTTTGAGAGTGAAGAGATTTAGAATGCGTAGAATGTGTGAATTTTGGGTTGAAATGAGGAGTATTTATAGAACTCAAAATTCTAGCCGTTGGATGATAATATTTTTCAGCCAACCAGATTTAGCCGTTGGCGGTTTTGGATCACACGCTGGAGGATGTACTAGAGACGCTGGCATTTGTAGAAAAACCGTCGGGTTTTGGGTCACACGCCAGCGTGTTTGGTGCCGCCACGCGGTTGTTCATCAAGCGCACATGTAATCTACAACCGCACTCAACAAACCATCAAATTTATTGGTCTGCCCATCCATTTTTCAAGTTTGTTAAGTCCATAGTGGGAGCAAAAGAATCGCCCTAAACTCAAGAAAAGTAATGTGACTCATATAAAAAGAGGTCCATGCTATGAGTTTTAGCTATTAGTTCTCATGGACATTTTCATAGGCAGGTTCCTACGCTTATAACATGTTTAGAAGCTATTAGTAGAAGTGGTTCTGCTTCTCCAGAAGTAAAAGTCAGAAGCAAAATGTTTTTGCTTCATAAAAAGTTAATTTTTTTTGTTTCTAGAAGTCATCCTGAAATTGTATACCCAAGCTAACTTTTGACTTTTTACTTCCAGAAGTCAAAATGCAACTTCTGTAATGGTATCCAAACACGCTATTAGGGTAAACTTCATACTTTGCCACTTTTGCACCCATTCTTTGGGCATGAAAAATTACCCCTTAGCCAGGTGCGATGAGACTCTAACGGGAGTCATTAAAGCATCATCGGTAGTCTTTGTATCACTCGGCGCTCAGTGGTTCATTATCCAACGGTCATAAATCCACCCCCTATAAATACTCAATTTCAAATTCATTTCAACTTACACCATTTGAACTTCAAATTCATTTCAGCATGGCTAATGCTCGCTTCACCCGAGGAGAAGATATTTCTCTAATTCGATGTTGGATATAAGCTGCAAGTGATGGAGATTTCAAATTAACCACACTTTTAATGTATACGAAAATGTGTTTCAAAGGTTTATGCATTAGCTGGTAATGAAAATTCAAGAAGAACAGATAAGATTTTTCAAGTAAGATTTTCCATTATCAGTAGGGATGCGAGAAAGTATGCAAAAATTTGTGGATGATAAAGGGGGATCATCCTGGATTGTCCATCAACGAACTAGTGAGCATTTTAATAACTTATTTCTTTTTTTAACGAGTCAGTTTATTTAATTGAAATCATATCAACTTATCATTTTTTATTTGTTTTTCAAAAAATTAGAGCTCATCCCAAATTTATTGAAGCCAACATAAGAGTATTTAAGCATGATGAATGCTATGAACTCTAGATTCATGTGCAAGGATTTAATTTTGATTAAGTGTTATGTGATGCGATTGTGTTTTTTCAATTAAATGTTGGTCTAGTTAAACTTAAAGAAATGTAAAACCAGTTTGGATTTAAAAAATAATTTTAAGATGGTTTTCATTAATAAAAATAAAAAAATTACGCAAGAAAGATTGAAATTAAATTACATCCACAAACTACTGATTTCCCTGACCATTAAAGATCTAATTGGCCGGGTCTTGTGGATCAAGAGTTTTTCTCAACGTAGCAGAGATCTCACCATCCTGAGACTCACTTGTTGGTTGAGTCTCATCGGAATCATCAAAACCTTGAAAAAGAATGGGATCACTCGGAGGAAGGGGAACATGATAGCAATCCACAAATGGGTGACCTTGAAATAGTTGAAATGTTGATGTGGTTGGGGATATTTGGGGTATATATAGTATATTTCCTATCTGCTTCAAAGTTCAAGCCACGATAAGGAGTCATAGTGTCAATTGGCAATTGGTTAAACAAACCTCCCAGAGTTGCTTCCATGTCAATGGCTTCATCACCTCCATGTACTTAAGTATATAACACCACATTTGGAGTAAAAATATCTACCAATATATTTTGCATAGAACAACTTCTCAAACTTCTTTGACTTCCATGACTTCTCAAACTTCGCTGACTTCCACCACCATGACTTGAGTATATACCAAGACTTGTACATATACCACCGTGACATGTACCTAAACAACCATGACTTGGACCTCCACCACCATGACTGGAATATCTCAGAGTATTAATGTCAAACATCATGTTGTCCCTAATTTTGTGCAACTCACTCAAGTGGAATCTCTGAAATCCATGTAGTAGATCGTTATAATCATTCAACTGGTTCTGATACTTCTCTAGTGTAGCTTGTACCCAAAATAAGGATAAGTCCTTTCGAGACTACTATGAGGAGCTATTGGAACAATAACAATATTTACAGACGAATAAATAGTTTGTACGTCCCAAGAAAAAGGTGGCATAACCGACGATGAACTTTGACCAGGATATAAAAATACGTCGTTTGTCCCTGGTGGAGGTTGGGAAGGAATATAATCATCACCAAGAGGAATCCACCTATATCTTGGAAACCCACAATATCCAAATATTCCGGTTGCATAGCAATATTGGAATTGTAAACCGTTTTAAACCAAGAAAGGTAATTACGTAATCACTCGGCTCCTAGACCGAATCGTTAGCTTGTTCCCAATATGGACCATTGTTGAGGGGTGAATATGAGATTAGTCCTACACGTCCTAGTCACAACAATGACAACACCTTTTCCTACAATAATATGAGAGAGAGCTTGCTTTCCATTGTACTATGTCATTCCTTTTATATGCTTTTCCCAAAAATAATTTTTCTCATGACATCATGCCACATGTCATGGAAGCTTCCTTATTTACAAATATTGTCATTCCTCCTAATGTGACCTTCCACTTCTCAATTAATCCCTTCTTTGTCCTTTTTATGGATATGTCTTTTAGTACTTGGGCCTTAGTCCCCAAGTCCCCTATGTTCCATGGTGGGATCATCCTACCTTTAGGGGCTCCTTACCCCTGCTAAGGGGTTACCATTTTCATGTATCAACATTAGTCCCCTGATTATTGGATTAATTGTTAAATAACCCGATATTCATATTTCATTTTGTTCTAGGCCCCTCTCTCGATCTCCAAGTCCTCAAGCGAATTCTCGAACTGCTCTACTCGACCGTTTAGTATGATTCCATCGTCTCAGGGATTTTGGCGTGACGATCCGCAGGATGGTCCAACCTTGATTTTTATCCCTTGCACTTGTGATTGTTACCTCTTAATGGTACCACCTTGGAGTTTTCATCATTCATATGGATTTTTGTATATCTTGACATGCATTGGTACATTTGTACGGTTACTGCAACATTTATGGCATCATTCCATCTATATATAGATGGTCGGTGATCCTCATCCTCATTATCACTCCTAACCCGAATTTCATTTTCTTGATCACTCGTTTCTTTTCCGCCTGTATTCCACTCAAATGGACCGCCTCCTTCATGGTTACGTTTTGACTTCAGCGCATATACCTGTGCTGGCCATAACATTGTTTAAACGCGACAAGTTGACACGGTTGTTACTTGTGAAGGCTGAAGTGGAGGTGCTCCAGGAATAGAGGGAAGCGAGCAGAAATACCATGCGCGCCAAGTTCGATGAGTAGTATTAAGGGTGCACAGGAACCGAGCCGAAAACCCGGACCGGCCCGGAACCGAGTCGAAAACCCGGACCGGCCCGGAACATGTGGAACCATACCTGTTTTTGTACCTAACCGAGGAAGGGGGTATAAGTACCGGTCCAAAAAATAGGAACCGAGGCTAGGGAGGTACAGGTACACGGTCCTATCCCAGTCCCGTACCATCCCAGACCGAATGTACTGAGTAGTAATAGCCGTTAGATATAGGGATTAATACGAGTATCTGATGGTGACGGTATATATAGAAAAATTACTAGGGTTTCTTATTTTCTTTATTTTTTCCATCTTCCTCGCAGCTCCTCCTCCTCTCTCTCTGAGCGAACACCACACCGGATGGGGGTTATTCTCTGACTAAATTCATCTTCTTTGTTTCGATCATTTCTCTAGAGTCTAGATCCATCTCTTAATTTCTTACTCTTAGAAACCAGGTTCGTCATTTCTTTTAATTTGTTTATATCGAGTTTCATCTTTTTTGTTTAATTTGTTTTTAAGTTTTTTATGCCTGTGATTGACGGATTTACATTATGTGCAGAGTTCTGCTGTATCAAGATTTCAACTCCACGAACTTCATTACACCACCTCTCGATTTGGACTACTGGGTTCATTGAATCTTTTAATTTAAGCTTGATTTGGTAAGATACAATCTAAATCTCTTGGAAAATGAATGAAAAATCTTACCTTTTTCAATTGAATTTGTTCTGCCTCTAATTGGTTTTGAGAATATTGAAATTGATTTGCTATGCCTCTAATTGGTTTGTAACTTTTGTGACTGATTTCAGTAATCTTATTGTTTTTCTTGTTTTTTTCCATCATGATTCATGAAGGCTTGTAATCAGTTCAATTCTGCTTAGTTTTGTGTAAGTTTGTAGATTTTGTCATGTTTAATAGAACACTGAATTGTGAACTGCATTAGTAGTTGAATAGTCAATTAAACTGGTTTGGTTTGTAATTATAAATGAGTGTTGAATAGTCAATTAAGTTGATAATCTTGGACGGATTCAATTCAACTGAATTAGGAGTAGTGGAGAGTTGATTTGATCTTATGCATTTGATTAGCTGCATTAGTCAAGAGTGATTTTGTTTGCAGTTGGGATGTTTTGTGTTAATGTACATATAATGGGTTGAATTTTTGCAACTCGGAGTTGCAATTTGGATGGGTAGAGAAGGTTAGTGAAATGAAATCTCTAGCAATCTATTAGGGGTGTCCATATGTAACAGATAAAGTTCTTTATTAGTTCCAATTGTCTATTTATACTGATTTTTAAATTTTGTTGATGTTGTTCTTGCTCGGCTTAGTCTCAGACTCTCATCTCTGCGTATCGTTTGATTTTTGTACAAACATTTGATAAACGTAATTAACTGAGACTTGTCTTTGTTTTCTCATCATTTATGCTTTATAAAGTCTTAGATATATATATTATCAACATATAAGGTTGATCTGATAGAGTGCAAGTAATCTTTGTCTTTGTTTTCTCATCATTCACTTCGGCTGTTGTTGCAGGTAATCTTGATTTATGCTTGTTGATTAATTGCTGAACTTGTAGGTAATCTTTGTCTTTTTGATTGTCATCAAATTTCCCTTGAATGTGAATCTATTTTACCAAGTTCAACAATACAGAGATATCTATGTTAGTCCAACCTAATCTACATAGATTGTTAGTTGTATGCTAGGCTTGTGAATTGAAATCATGTTTGAGTTGTGTATATATTGTTTGTCAGTGACCAATCATGGATGCATCAAGTCCAGCTAGGGTTCGGAACATAATTGTCACAAATTTCTTTTTCCTTGTTACTTTTTTTAGTAATATTTACTAACTGCCTAACTTGTTGTTACTTTTTATTGCAGAGTTACTGGTTCCTATCAAAAATAATGCCACCACCAGTGTAGCCATGGAATAGATCTCCACAACCACTTCACCACCAATGCTACAACTTCAACTAACTTTCTATTAGTTGTTAAGACAATAAAACTTAAGAATTAAGACTATTGTAGTATTGTTTGTGTTGGTCAGTGTGTGTGTTTGTGTGCTACTGCTACTTGTTAGTTGTTATTTTTTCATATTTTCAAGACTTTGGTTGTTTGGCACTTTCGTTTGCTAGTATTATTGCTACTTGTTAGTTGTTACTTTGTTCTTTGATTGAGATATTGCTTAATATATTGAAAAACAGGTAAAACAAGTACTTAATTTGTCTGGAAAACTGACAGGAAAATCTGTCTGGAATTCTAACAGAAAGTACCGATTGGTACCGTAACCGTACCTGGTACCATACGTGTACCGAATGGTACAGGAACCGAGGTACAAGGTACAGGTACCGGTCCAAAATTTTGGAACCGAGACTAGGGAGGTACAGGTACTCGGTCTCGGCAAGAACCGAGCCGAACCGTACAGTGTGCACCCTTAAGCAATATTAAACATACCAGATTTCCAAGAGGGCTCAAGCGTTGGGACGGGTGACACTTGAAAACCAACGCGCGTTGGATGATGTTGTTACTGCTTGTCACGCGACTGATCAACTGTTCAGGGAATCCGCGACAATGACTGCTAACATAGATCGCGCTATATCTGACTGTCGTCTTCATATAACTGAGCAAGCGACTCCGCAACTTCACGGATATACCTTGATTTTCGCGGAAGTATCCGCGTTTGTGTGCTCGATCTACCTTTGAGGCGAACTGGCGCGCTTTCTGGTGTAAAGGGAAGAAGTGGGTATATTGCAAACCCTTAGGATGATTCATCAGGACAAGATGCGTAAGGCTTATGAAGAGCATGAATAAACTCTCTCACTTTCGCAGAGACCACGGGATCATGCATGAATTCATAATTTGGTTAATGAGACCGGTAGGGCTGTAGCTTTAGCAAATGTTCAATGTGAAGAGCCGCTCCTAATGATGGAAGCCTTGGATGCAGACATTGTCCGTTGTCGTGCGTTGATAATTGGATGAATCGTGGGTCGGGATATGAGGTTTTTTTGTTGTTGCGTTTGATATTGTTGCCTTTGATTAAGTGTTGGTGGTTATGGCTTGGTTGTTAGCCATAATTGGGCTATTAATTACCGCATTAATTATTTTTTTTCTTTCTATAAATAGTTCTATTTTTTGTTCGATAACTTCATGCTTTGTTTCTGTTGTTTTTCTCTTTTCAAACATGTCTCGTACTCACCTGATTTTGGAGATCACTCGCCTTGATCATATCTCTCAAATCCTTCCCATCTCTTTTAATCATTTTACGTCTGAACATGACCGCTGGGACGCTCTTATAGCAGATTCCAAGCGCCTGATGGACGAGGCCCAGGGTGGGGGCTTCCATCTACCCCCTCCTTATTCTACGCATCATCGTGATTACGAGCGCCAAAGTTTGGTGACCTTTTTCCGATTACTTGGTGTATTGCGTTCGATGTAGATAGTCGAGATAGCTTTCTCCCGAGCCCGCGAGGCTCTTCGCTTGTTTCCCTAGCACTGTTGTGTACTTATCTTGTGATCTCGGATATGTGATCTTGATTTTGGTTTAGTTATGATTATCGTCCTATTTGTGTTATTATTATTATTTTGTATGCGTCGTTGTTGCAGTTGTTTATCTCTCTCCTCCCTCTTTACCCTTCTTTTTTGCTGCACGGTTGGGATGCTAAACTATGGGGTAAGTTTAGGGTGGCTAATATGAGAGGTCTTATAATGCGTTCTCCCCTTCTTCTTTTCTTTCCAAAGGGATTAGTCTTTTGAGATAGTTCGAAACACGCTCTTCAGGGATTAAATGTTGGAGAGAGTGCAAAACACGCCCTCCCTTCTTTTTTTTCTTAGAGGGAGTATACTTTTGAGAGAGTTCGAAACACGCTGTCCCTTTCTTTCGTTTTTGGAAGGATCATACTTTTGAGAGACTTCAAAACGCGCTCTCCTCTTTTTTTAGAGGGATTAGACGTTGGAGAGAGTGCAAAACGCGCTCCCCTAGAGGATTAGACTTTGGAGAAAGTTCGAAACGCGCCCTCCCTTTCTTTTTTTTTTCTTCAGAGGGATTAACCTTTTGATAGAGTTTGAAATGCGCTCTCCAGGTATTAGACATTGGAGAGAGTGCAAAACGCACCATCCCCTCTTTTTTTTCTTAGATGGATTAGACTTTTGAGAGAGTTCGAAATGCGCTCCCCCCATTATACTTTTGAGATACTTCGAAATGCGTTCTCCTCTCTCTCTCTCTTTCTTAGAGGGATTAGACTTTTGAAAGACTTTGAAATGCGCTGTCATTTTTTTTTAGAGGGATTAGACGTCGAATAGAGTGCAAAACGTATGTCAGCTGACCGGATGCACGTAACAACCCTTAGCCGTTAGTAAATTTGTACGTCGGCCGACCAGATACGTGTAGCCACCCGTATCCTATAGTAGATTTGTATGTCAGATGACCGGATGCGTGTAGCAACCCGTAGCCTTTAGTAAATTTGTATGTCCATTGCTCAGTGTTTGAAAATGACTCTTCATTACACGGAATAGTTGTTTGTACATTGACTAAATTTATGCATGAAAACTTTTAGCCACTTGCCGTTGATGGGCGATTTGACCTTGGACCCGTCCATCCGTCTTAGTTTGTAGTATCTGCTCTCGGATATTTTTCTTATTCTAAATGGCCCTTCCCAGTTTGCTGCGAATTTTCCTACGCTATCATTTCTTTGCACATGATGAGCGATTTTTAAAACCAAGTCATCGATCTTAAAAATTCTTTCCTTAACACTTTGATTCTAGGAATTGGTCGTTCGCTTCCTGTATGCATCGACAAATTGTTCCGCGCGGGCCCTTCTCTCTTCAAATGTGTCTAGGTGTGTGAAACGACTTACTTCATCCGGCGTGGTATGGTTGTCCATTGCTACTCTTGCTGATGGAATCGCTATTTTCGCAGGTAGTATAACGTCGACGTCATCTTCATAGACTAGGGAGTAAGGTGACGCTCCCGTGGAGCTACGCTTTGAGATCATATATACCCATAGTGCTAAAAACAGCTGCTCGTGCCATCCCCTATGATGATCATGCAATGTCGTGATCAGGATCCAGGGGAGGGTTTTGTTAGTGGCCTTCGTATTCTCGTTTCCTTGAGGATAATAAGGGGTTAATGTGTGTAATCCTGTATTATACTTTTGTAGCAGATCTATCACATCTTTGTTCACGAACAAGTTGTCGACTCTGATTATCATTGGTGCGTCGAACCTACAGAGGATATATTCTTCTATGAATGTGGGTATGGTCTCTCATACTTAGTCTTTTAGTGGTATCGCCTCGGTGATGGACACATTTATGTGTCTAATATGTCTCAATTGTATGTATTGTTAGTACTCGATTTTCTTTTTATTTTGTTATTTTATGTCTTTATAGGTATTTTTAGATAAATAAGCTCTTGCGACAAAAATTGGCTCAAAAAGTGGTGTTTTACACCCTAGGATAAAGTACTAAAGACACTCCAGAAATGCACCGGAAGAACCCCAGAAATGTCCCGGAGGAACCCCAGAAGAATTACTGTTTCAGCCCCAAAAATTACTATTTCCGCCCCAATTGCTAAAGGGACCCCAGGAATGGATTAGGGGGAGGTCACTTTCTTCCCAGAATTTGAAAATATATTTGGCGGGAAAATTATTTCATACACTGACAGATTTTACGGGCATGATTTGAAAGGGTTATGAGTAGACTAAAGAGCTGAAATTCAAGGGATAGACTCCTTATGGGTATATGAATATATTTTGAGTGTTGGAATGGCCTGAGTTGGGCCCAATCGCCTGATATTTTTCACAACAGTTAAAAAAGGAAAATAGGGTTTCAAGTTGATTTATGGAAATTAAAGGAGACTAAAGGCAAGAAAAATAATTCTGAGGATTCATATACATATTTAGAAGATATTGGAATGATCGAAACATCTCAGAAACGCGTGGAGAAAGAAAATATAGAAATTATTGCCCGTGGAAAATATTTGTGTTCAATGAAGATTATTTGGAGTTATGAAGAGATTCAATGCGTGATATGGGTATAAATAGTCTCTTAGGGTGATGTAGAAGCGATGTCGAGAGTCTGGGGGGCTGAGGAGAGCCAGAGAAGAAGAAACTCGAGTTTTCCCAAACTCGGTTTCTGCTGCTGCTGCTGATGAACATGAAGAACACGAAGAACGGACCTGCAACAGCAGTCGTTTTTCTACAGTAGTAACGACTAACACCTGTGGGTCGTAATCAGGCAGTCTTATTTTACACAGCGTTTGCGACAGAGGTTCAGCAGTCTTATTTTATCACTGAGGGTCGTAGTTATCTGGTTTTATTGTATTTCTCATATTCTCATCATTTGTAAACCATTTTTGAGCCATAATAAATTATTTTGAGAGCATTTTTACTATGATGAGTTAAACCCCAACACTGGGACGACGGAGGAGGCCGAGCTTCATACATGGGTAATTTTATTAATTCTTTTTAAGACTTTTGCATTAAAAATTAATTGAAATATGATTTGATTAAATTGGGTGTTATTTGATTAGATGGGTCATGCTTAGCTTAGGTGATTTGATGTTCCATGCTTAACATTTACAATCAATGTTTTGAGAATCTACTTTGGCAAAATAAGAGTCCATATATGTTTTGAGCGATTATTGTTGAGAATAAATCATTGAGCCCTATGTTATGAAGATTGGCCGAATCATTAGTCCCAGTACCTCTCTACCAATTTGTCAATATTTTTGTATATATATTTTTATTAAATCTAAAAATTCCATTTCCTTCACAAGTCCGAAACGAATCCTATTTACTACAACCCCAGAAAATCTTTAATCATTGTGGCGCCGCTGCCGGGGATTTGTGCTTAGGTAGAATTTTTAGGTAGAATCCTATTTAACCCTACGGAAGGGTATTATTAAAAAAAAAAAAAAAAAAGAAAGAAAAGGTTATTGTTTTGTGTAGTCAACTGCTGGTTCCCTTGTATTTGCCAGTTTGTTGATCTAGATTTAAGTTATTGACCACTGGTTCCCTTGTATATGCCAGTTGTGTTGATATTAGTCAGACCGGTATCTCAGTCCATTAGGATAGGTTCATTTTGGCGGAGGCCTTCAGACAGATATGGGAAACGCCGTTCACTTAGTAAACATCAAAACCATCTATGTTTTTCTATATCCATCTCTTAATCTTTCCATGTGATTAGTTTGACTCCGAATATGATGTCCATAGTGCAACTATCTGAGTAGAGCTCTGTCACTTATATATGAATTTTAGTATGCTTGAGTGCAAACTCGTGTACATCAATTGGAATTTCGCATCAGGGTACTTCCTCTTGTAGTCAATAAGTATGCCAACCAAGGAGATTCTTTAGTGCCTTCCAAGGTTCGTTGTAGATAGCTAGGGTCTGGAGTATTGGTTTTGTGGGTACACCTCTGGTAAACCCTCCCGAGATTAACTCGGTCACTAGGGACACCTAGTGAGTTAGGATTTTATTTTCAATATTAGTTTTGCTCGAGGACTAGCAAATAATAAGTTTGGGGGTGTTGATAGACACATTTATGTGTCTAATATGTCTCAATTGTATGTATTGTTAGTACTCGATTTTCTTTTTATTTTGTTATTTTATGTCTTTATAGGTATTTTTAGAGAAATAAGCTCTTGCGGCAAAAATTGGCTCAAAAAGTGGTGTTTTACACCCTAGGATAAAGTACTAAAGACACTCCAGAAATGCACCGGAAGAACCCCAGAAATGTCCAGGAGGAACCCCATAAAAATTACTGTTTCAGCCCCAAAAATTACTATTTCCGCCCCAATTTCTAAAGGGACCCCAGGAATGGATTAGGGGGAGGTCATTTTCTTCCCAGAATTTGAAAATATATTTGGCGGGAAAATTATTTCATACACTGGCAGATTTTACGGGCATGATTTGAAAGGGTTATGAGTAGACTAAAGAGCTGAAATTCAAGGGATAGACTCCTTATGGGTATATGAATATATTTTGAGTGTTGGAATGGCCTGAGTTGGGCCCAATCGCCTGATATTTTTCACAACAGTTAAAAAAGGAAAATAGGGTTTCAAGTTGATTTATGGAAATTAAAGGGGACTAAAGGAAAGAAAAATAATTCTGAGGATTCATATACATATTTAGAAGATATTGGAATGATCGAAACATCTCAGAAACGCGTGGAGAAAGAAAATATAGAAATTATTGCCCGTGGAAAATATTTGTGTTCAATGAAGATTATTTGTAGTTATGACGAGATTTAATGCGTGATATGGGTATAAATAGTCTCTTAGGGTGATGTAGAAGCGGTGTCGAGAGTCTGGGGGGTTGAGGAGAGCCAGAGAAGAAGAAATTCGAGTTTTCCCAAACTCGGTTTCTGCTGCTGCTGATGAACATGAAGAACACGAAGAACGGACCTGCAACAGCAGTTGTTTTTCTACAGTAGTAACGACTAACACCTGTGGGTCGTAATCAGGCAGTCTTATTTTACACAGCGTTTGCGACAGAGGTTCAACCGTCTTATTTTATCACTGAGGGTCGTAGTTCTCTGGTTTTATTGTATTTCTCATATTCTCATCATTTGTAAACCATTTTTGAGCCATAATAAATTACTTTGAGTGCATTTTTACTATGATGAGTTAAACCCCAACACTGGGACGACGGAGGAGGCCAAGCTTCATACATGGGTAATTTTATTAATTCTTTTTAAGACTTTTGCATTAAAAATTAATTGAAATATGATTTGATTAAATTGGGTGTTATTTGATTAGATGGGTCATGCTTAGCTTAGGTGATTTGATGTTCCATGCTTAACATTTACAATCAATGTTTTGAGAATCTACTTTGGCAAAATAAGAGTCCATATATGTTTTGAGCGATTATTGTTGAGAATAAATCATTGAGCCCTATGTTATGAAGATTGGCCGAATCATTAGTCCCAGTACCTCTCTACCAATTTGTCAATATTTTTGTATATATATTTTTATTAAATCTAAAAATTCCATTTCCTTCACAAGTCTGAAACGAATCCTATTTACTACAACCCCAGAAAATCTTTAATCACTCGGCCCATTTGGAAGAGTATTCTATTGCAGTAATTATGTATTTGGGGCGCTTTGAGGAATTTGGATTTATCGGGCCTATAAGGTCTAATCCCCAACTATGGAAGGGCCATGGCGTTACAATGTTGTACAACTGCGTGTGTGGCGTTTTGATCAAATATCTAGGCATCTGGAAACTTAGGCATTTCCTAACGTTCTCGGAAGTATGACTTTCCATTGTCGGCCAGTAGAACCCTCCTTCGTAAATTGGCGTATATAACTTCCTCATTCATTGGTGTTCAGCGTTGTGGGGTTGAGTCATGACTTCCGTCACTTCTTGGTCAGATAGGCATTGCAGGATCGCATTGCTATAACTTTTTCGGTAAAGAACATTCTCGTTTATAAAGAAAAGGGTCACTTTCCTTTGTATTTTCGGCGCTGCTTATCTTTCCTTGGGCAGCTTGCGGTGTTGGAGGTAATCAATATATGTTGTCTCCAATCGACTCCCTCGGTTTAACACACTTCCGCAGACTGCTGTGGAGTCTGACAGTCAGTGCAATTATCATGGATGGCCGCTGCTTGTGCTGACATACTTGGCCAGTATACTCCTAGCCGCTGGATTTTTTTGTAGAGATGTACGACGTCAGTTTATCCATAGGTCTCCTCGTGCAATTCTCGTAGTATTTTCTCCGTTTCCCTTTTATTCACACATCTGGTGAGTGATCCTCCCGCATCTCGATGATATAAAGATCCATGTATTACTATGAATTGATTTTGGACCTTAATAGGCATGACGCGATCTTCATCAATCTTTGTCAGATCTTCAATATATACTCTTCTCAAATCATCTGCCTCGTCAAACGCTAAATATTCCTTCCAGTTACTTGGTAATTCCCTCCTTCTTACTGTCATTGTGCCTTTATCCTCGCTGTTTACTTGCTAGGGTGTCCAAAGCATCCGCGTGATGATTTTCACTTCTGCCCGTATGATCTAAAATCGATTATGTTTTGTGGATTAAATTTTTCACTTCTGATCGGTAGGGTGCTAGATGTGCTTCCTTGACGTGAAAGTCCCCATTAACCTGATTTGGTACTAGTTTGGAGTCCCCTTTTACTTCCATGCTCCCGAGGTTGAGTTCCTTCGCCATTCTCAGTCATAGAATCAGCGCCTCGTACTCAGCGACATTGTTGCTACATGGGAAGTCCAGCTTGAACGAGTATGATAGAAAGTCATTTTGGGGGGCTTCGAATACTACTCCCGCTCCACCTCTGGTTCCGTAGGACGACCCGTCGAAAAACATAGTCCACGACTTTTCCGTTTCCGCGATCGCTACTTCTCCGAGTATATGTTCGTGTATCTCGTCATCTCCTTCTCCTGGGAGCATTACTTCCAAGTCAGCTATCGCTTGGCCCCGTACTCCCTTGGGTCGTTGATACTTGAGTTTGAATTCAGATAGCTATAGCAGCTATCGAGCAGTCCTTCTGTTAGGAATGGTTTAGAAGCTAAATAAGCTATCGAGTTGGCCGCGACTACAACGATCTTTTGTGGGCCAGCAGGTTTAGTCGTAACTTTTGTACGACATAGATGAGGTCCAGGCATACTTGCTCCACGCGCGGATACCTCCGCTCTACTTCTCTCAGGATTCAGCGCGGACGCGTAGACGCGGACACGATACGACGCGGACATGATACGACGTGGACACTATAAAATTCTCAAAAAACTAGGACGCGGACACGTATATACATATTATATTTATATATACAATCATGTATTTATACAACAAAGTCAGGTGTTTCGATCCTAAAAATTAGAAAATGATGCTACATGTGTATAAATTTCAAAAGAAAAGAAGATATCTTTTGTTTATACACGCCGAAGGTCAAACAATCAATCACTAAGGGTATACGTGAGGTCATTTCCAATAACAAAACTCTAACAAAGACATAAATGATTGATCTAAATGTTTGTCTTTCTTCATTTAATTAATAATAGTAAAAATAAAAGAAAAAGTTTAACTGGAAATGAAAAAAAATGTGTCAAACCCAAGTTATTGGTGCGTCCAAACCAGACGCGCGCAGGACGCGCAAATTAGTGTGTCGGACACGCGTCGTGTCAGCGTCCCACGCGCGTCTCGTTTCCGACGCGAGTCGGACGCGGACACTGCTTAAAAAATGGAGCGTCCATGCAACCCAGACTGACATAGTAAATGGAGGATAAGTTATCGTTCCCCATGTCTTGCTCCAATACGACTCCTATCGCCAAGCTGGTGGATGTCGTGTATAGGTATTGTTAGAGCACTGCTTGGTCGAACTCGCATGCGTTGATATCTCAAGCATGTTTGTCAATGTTAGTGATCAAAACTATAAGTCTTGATTTCTAGTCTACTTATAGCTAAGTCTCGGACTAGGATAGAAAGTGTAGTTGATCTCAAGACTCCATGGCGACCATCATACAAAGACAAAGAACTACTCAAGGAACTTGTGGAACTTCATCGACTAAAAGGTATGTGGAGACTTGAACTTATCTATCACTCAAAAGTATATCTACTCTATCTCCTATTTTGATATAAAAGTCGTATTGTTATACATACTTTGATTATACACATTTGCTATTTCGAGCCGAGTTTATCTCGCGTATCTATTCCTCGAAATATGTGTTGGTAAGATTTCGCTTTGGCCAAGTTCATCTTTACTAATGACGAAAGTCATATTAAGTTTCAATTACTTGAAAATGGATTAAACGAAAAATGGTTTGTGAATAACAATCTTGTGTGGTAGAAGTACGCCTCCTTGAAGGGGCAACTAGGGGGGAGATAAGGGCGGCACCCTCCATTAGGGAGCTGATAAGTGTCTTAAGACGCAAATGTCATGAGGCTTTTTACTCGCAAGGGTATTAATACTTGTCATATTTGTGCGACAATCCTGAAGAGGCAATAATACTAGAGAAAAAGATAAGACGAGATCAATGGGTCATTACATGAAAGTGTGAAGACGTCCTGCGATTTCGTCGCAAGACGGCAATGTCATGGGGATTTATTTTCGCAAGAATATTTAGGCCTGTCATATTGTCGCAACAATCCTGAAGAGGCAATAATACAAAAGAAAAAGTTAAGGCAAGATCAATTGGTTTTTGCATGAAAGTGCAAAGACGTCTGGCGATTTTGTCGCAATGACATGAGGTGGCAAAATAAGACCTTTAACTAGGAAGGCAAAATAAGACCACATAAGAAAATGAGTAAGCAAGTAAGCTTGCGAGAATGATTATATGTAAGCAAACAAGCTTGTGAATATGTAGATGGAAATGAAACTGAGCAGTGAAAACGCCGCAGACTTGATATTATGATCATACTGTTATGAGATACTAATAGTGCAGGAAAGAGGGAAGATGAAAAACAAGTAAGAACTTGTGAAGAACAATAACTACACGAAGAAGAATGCATACACTAAAGAAAAAGGCAGAGAAATGAAGAATGGAAGCAATTTAGAGCTACATCAATTTTAGACGGCAAAATGAGCTAAGTAACACAAACATTAACTATACATTGCAATAGATAAGCATTCTCATCATACAAGCATCATACTTTCATCATAAAAGCATTGCATAAGAATTTCATGGCATAAACATCGCATACACATTTCATAACATAATCATCACATAAGCATGATATTCGCATAAGTACTTTACAAAACTGTAGGGAATAATATTGTAGAATTTCGCAATAATATCGCAGAATTTAGCAGAATTATTCAGAATTTCACAGGATTATTCAAGAATTTCGCAAGATTATTCAGAACTTCACAGAATGATTCAGAATTTCGCAGAATGATTCAAAATTTCGTAGAATGTGTCAGAATTTCGCAGAATATGATTCTTCCGAATGATGTGATTATCTCGCTCAATTATTTCGCACAATTATAAGCAACTTGAAGAGATTATACTATTGCATGAGCACAAAACATGAGACAGAGGCAAAGATAAGAATAAGGAAACAATTCGCACATTCAACATTTTCTCAAGGATTCTACCCTCATAGATAAAGAACAGAGGCAACTATGGATTACCAAGAAAACATTTTATGTTCTTTATCTCCTCGGCAAGAATCATTCCCAAAGTGGACGTTCGCTAATGAACAATAAGAATCCTCACCAAAAATGGAGTAATAATTTCGCACGAATAGAGACAATACTTATTATTCAAGGACAGATACTTCTTATTTACTTCGCAGAGTTCTTCTTATTTTCGAGGATTAAGTACTTTTTATACTTCATCAAGGATACTTCATACTTCGCATACTTCAAGGGTTGATACTTCTTATTTACTTCGCAATGTTCCAGAACTTCACAAAAGAATAGAGGCAAGTACGTACTTTTCAAGTCCGATATTCTTTCGCTCGTTCCTCCAACAACTACAACAAGGTGGATTTTTTCTTAAAGATCGCTTTTCAAGCAATATTCAAGAAAAAAGAGGCAAGATGTAGGATCAGAATCTCGCACAGAAGAATATGCTTGCGAAATTATTAACAACACATCTCGAAGACATCGCAGGATGATTTCAGAAACGACATAACAGATGACATCAACTTAAACATGAAAAAAGTGTGATGATCTTGCGAAAATTAGGAATGTTGCGAATGTTACATTTGTAAGCTTGCGAAAATACCGCAAGCCAAATCCGAAATTAGGGGAAATGTTAGTTGTACATTAGCTGTCATCCACTATGTAAACACCTATATAAAGAGAAAGGCAAGAGAGAGAAAGTAGATAGATAATCAGAAAGAGATACACACTTTAGGAGAGGATACATTCTGTAGAGAGAGAAAGTAGAATTGGTTGTATTATTATTATCTCCTTCTTCTTCCTCCTTCAAGAACCTAGAGCTCCAAATACTCATTAATGGAGTCTCCATGTAATCAAGATGTAATTACAAATAATCATAGTAAAACCTAACCCCGTGGATGTAGATCAAATTGATCGAACCACGTAAACCTTGTGTCTCTTTACAATTTTAGCATTCTTATCATCATTTTTATGTTTAGATCTACAAATTATTACAAGGGGTGTGTTGTAGGATTTCCTGCAACTACAACGTTCTCTAAGAATGTTTCAATGATTGAAATGAGAGTTTAGAATATATAACCTTGGAAGGATATAAACATTGTGTAGTAACACACATGTGTGTAAGTCCTTATTCCTTGACGTACATTGCTGCTCAGGAAAACCGGAATTAAAGTCCGCGTACAAGTGCGGGCACCATCGGAAGTTCACGTCCCGTGAAAATCTGCTAGAGTCCGTGAACTAAAAACAAACTCATTCCGGGTACTTAAGTCCGCGTACCAGTTCGCGTACTTAGGTTGGTTATTTTCTAAAAACGGTTATTCGTGAACTTAAACTTATATAAACTAAGGAATGCATAATTGCAAACCGTGGCAATAAAGTTCATGAATAGACTCGAGTGAATCAAATTGTTCTTGCTTCAATTGTGTCTTGTTTACTTCTATAAGATCTAAGCAATTGAACAACTCTCTAACTAGTTCATTTGAGTCATTTGAACTAGTTGTGGTAAAGAAGAATATGGTTGATATGGAAGTGCTCATATGGCTAACCATTTGGTTAACTACTGTTGAACCAACTAAATGTACATGTTTGGGTACGGTTACACAAACCTAAAGAAACGTGCATTTGATTTGTGTGTAACAAGCTAAGCTCGATCTAACGGTTGAAAGATATTAGCTTCAATCTAATCAGTTTTTCATCTAACGGTGAATATTGAATGCTTTGTTACCAAGGTAACTTAGATTGCAAACCCTGATTTGAAAGTCTATAGAAAGGATAACTCTAGCAACTGGGAAACCTAATCCCCATACCTCCTATGTGATACTAGTTGTATTAGCTAGAATCGATTCTCCTTTAACCTTAGGTTTCTTCTCCAGACCCTGTAGGTTAACGACTTGAAGACTTCATTGGGATTGTGAAGCCAGACCCAACTATTTTCTCTGTAGTTGCGTGATCTGATCTTGTTGTTTCTATCGTATTTGAGTACAATCGTAAGATTGTCTTGATATTGATTTCTTCGATAGGAAAGATTAAAAGTAGTCACAAACACCTTCGTCTCATCGTTTGTTATTCCGCAATATCTTCTTTCGCTAGTCGATTAAGATTATTGTGAGGTGATTGATAATACTAGACTGTTCTTTGGGAATATAAGTCCGGGTTATCATTTGGTTCTTGTTCACCTTGATTTATCAAAATACAGAACAAAAACTCGTAGGTATTTCTGTGCGAGACAAATTTATCTATTACTGTAGACTTTTCTGTGTGATACAGATTTGTTTATTAAAGTCTTCGACTTTGGGTCGTAGCAACTCTTAGTTGTGGGTGAGATCAGCTAAGGGAATCAAGTGCGTAGTATCCTGCTGGGATCAGAGACGTAAGGAGCGCAACTGTACCTTGGATCAGTGTAAGATTGATTGGGGTTCAACTACAGTCCAGACCGAAGTTAGTTTATAGTAGGCTAGTGTTTGTAGCGTCTTAATACAGTTTGTAGTAGATTGATTGTTATTTCTTTTCCGCATTATATTTTGTTATATAATTGAAATATCATGGGTTGTGCGCTTGAATCAATCAATTAGGAAATACAAACTTTGGTTGTTGATTGAAATTGATTGATCCTTGATCATTGGTCTTTGGTACCGTTCAAGTGTTTTCTCTTGTATTCAATTAGACTCGCAGATTTCTATTTGGTTGAGTAAGTATTGAATCGAGAAAGAGAGATATAACTCTTTGATATACTTTTATTAAGATTGAGTCTGACTGTCTAGTTGATTCTCTTAAAAGTATATTGGAGTTAGTCCATACATATTGCTAAGCGAAATATTGTGTGTGGTTGTTGTACCCCCGCTTTTTCAGGTATAGAGGAACTTCTTTTATTGGCGGACTAAAGACCTGTGGACTGACTAAACACTGTTTGACCCTTTGGAATGCTAGTGTTGGGTTTCCCCCCATGTGAACGCGACATCTTTTCTTAGCAAAGGTAAGAACGCGGACAACAGTTGGGCAGCGCAAATATAAAGCGCCTATGTAGGATATCCTCCAAATGAACGCCTGTATTTCTCTGGTATTTGTTGGCGGTGCCATGGTTGTGATGGCCTCGACTTTGTCTGGGTCCTCTTGAATTCCTTCATCGGTTACCACGAAACCCAGAAATTTCCCAGACACTACTCCAAAGGCGCATTTGAGGGGATTCATTTTGAGCTTGAACTTGCGATGTCGTTCGAAAACCGTTCTTAGGTGTGTTATGTGGTCTTTTGGGATCCGCGATTTCACTACTATGTCATCCACATACACTTCTACTGTTTGGTGTAACAAATCATGAAAGATCAACGTTATAGAGCATTGGTAACTGGCGCCCGCGTTTTTTAGGCTGAAGGGCATTACGACATAGCAAAATTTTCGTATGGGGTTTCGAAAGCGGTCTTCATCGCATCTAGCGCTACCATTCTTATCTGATTATACCCACTGAAGAAATCCATGAAGGAGGACCTTTTTGTTACCCCTGTTGCGTCCACCGTCATGTCGATGTTGGGTAGTGGGAACTCATCTTTAGGGCATTCCCCATTGAGGTCCCGGTAGTCTATGCAACACCTGATTTTTCTATTCTTCTTTGTTACAGGCACGATATTCGCTAGCCAAGTCGGGTGTTGTATAGGTTTGATGAATTTAGCCTCCAATAATCGTTCCACCTCCTCTTTAATTGCGAGAGCTGTCGCCCTTGGGAATTCGCGGCTCCTTTGTTTTACTGGCTTAAACTCGGGTGAAACACTAAGTTTATGGGCGACGAGACTGATGTCGAGCACGGGCATTTCAGCGTAGCTGAATGCGAAAACATCTTTATATTCTTGGAGTAGCCCAATCAACGCTTCCCTTTCTTCTTTGCTCAGATTCCAACTGATCTTGATAGGGCGCTTGTCTTCTGGGGTTCCGATATTGAGTTCCTCCATTCTTTCCATGGTGAGATCTTCGGGTGATCGTTCCTCTGATACGACTTTCGTCCCTTTCCCGTGTTGGTTTCGGAAGTTGAATGCCTCTTAAGGTAAATAGGCTAACTCTGGGTCGATGTTTCTTGAGGGAGTTTCCGCTTCTTCACAATTGATGACATGGTGCAGTTATGTTCATCGACGGGTGCTCCCTCAGATGATTTCTATAATATGTACGCATGTCCTCCGCCTGGCTTCGAGAAGGGCTGGAACCTGGGGTTCTCTTCTTGATTCCGCTTCCTTTCTGTTGGGAGTACCATCCTGGAAGGGCTTAATACAGATTTCGTTGATTTCTTCTTCTCTCCCTCTTCCCATTTGGGTAGTGGAATAGGTTGTATTTCTGGTTTTTCATTTGATTCTCTCGGGGTATCATAGAAAACTGCTCCGCCATATACGCTTCTTCCGGGTCGAACGGGTTACTTGTTGCGGGAATTCTGTATTGCCTACCTCCTATGTTGGTCTTGACATATTGGTGGTATGTTGAAGCTACGACCTTGTGGTTAAGTAACCACCCTCGTCCCAGGAGTACGTGGAATGTGGTGTCGTCTTCCAAGACGTAAAAAGAGATGAGCGCTCGGATAGGTCCAACCATCATTACCAACTTAACGATCCCAATAACCGTCTGCGGGTGGCCTCCGAATCATTTTACCACCGTTGTTCGCATTCGTATAGCTGATCGCTCTACCCCCAGAATTTCAAGAGTGTGCGTAGAGATTAGATTCAGAGACGCACCGCTATCGAGGAGGGCCCTTTTGAGTGGTTGCATGTTGATGTAAACTGTGAGATAAAGAGGCCTAAGATGCTCTTTGGGGTAACAAATATCTTCGTCTGTGAATACGATCGCTCCGTTGGGCATAGGGTCATAAGGCTTTCCGACTGCAATGGCTGCCATCGCTTTCGATACCTCCTGTATCAGGTTTTTGCTATGCCCTAGTGAGTCTAAGAACTGTTGGGATATTATTGTCTGCGCAAACCGGCTGGTTACACCATTAGTATTTTCAAACGCTGGGATTTATACCTCCGCTATTAGTATTTTCTAAGGCTAGGATTTCCGTGGATCCTGCGTTCCACACTTGTTTAGGCGACGGAGACAGGGAGAACACACACATATTGCTATCCAATTGTCATTTTTTTTTACATACACCGGTTGTCTAATTGGTATGTTCTTTTTTTTAGTAACTCAATCACTCTATTTCATTCTGGCGGTAATAACAATTCGATGTTAGTGACCCACCAAATCACTTAGAGAAATAAAAAGTTTGCAAAAATAAAAACAGAAAGTGATATGGTGACATTCCGAGATATGGTAACAACTATCATAATATTTCTAACACATGATCTCTGTTCGTTCTTTTAGTTAATGGGTTCCTCAACTCCTGCAACCAAGATGGTTCCATCCACTTATATTGGTAGTGTCATCCTAAAGGCACAAGTTTCTAGATTTCGGAGTTTATAAAGCAATTTTTTTTCTTTTCTATTTTTCTTTTCTATTTTTCTATTTCTTTTTTATTTCTTTTTTTACTAAAGGCATCAAACTCTAAAAACATATAATTTGGCTAGTTTCGGCTAACCACCTTGAACATAGTCTTTATACACGGTTCGGTTACGGTTTTACCTAACTAGAGTGTATATCTTGTTTATGTAAATCAGATTCAAAGATTCATCTAACGATGGATATTGATTACTTGGTTCCAAAGCTATCTTATCTTAAACCTAAATCAACCTATGCTTTGAATGTCTATAAAAGAGAAACTTCAAGCAACTAGGATTTTTGAAACCCGACACTACTTTTCTTGGTGTGTCCTATTTTTAACTAGAGTCGTCATCTTCCTAAAACCCTTTTAGGATTTCAGCGACTATAAAGACTTCATTGGGATTCATGAAGCCAGGTCCAGCTATTGTTTATCTTGATAGCTCGAGTATCCGGATCTTGTTCGATTGTTGATCTGCTCACTTGAACAAGATAGATAGTAATCATCAAGGTTCTCTCCGTCTCAGATTTTGTTGATTCCACAAGTTTTATACTTGTGAGGTGAATAATAATCTAGGTTGCACTTCGGGTTGCATAAGTCCAGATTTTGAGGATAGCTAGACTTTGTCTATTGCTATCGATTTCCGTTCATCTTGATCAAAATATTTTTGATCATAAAGGAAATCACATATAGGTTTAAAGTCTTCAATTAAGTTGAAACAACTTTTAGTTGGTGTGACGTCAGCTAAGGGAATCAATTGCGAGGAGTCCTGCTGGGATTCAAGAGGCGTAAGGAACGCGACTGCAACTGAATTGCTGGGAGGGCTTAATTCGGTCTCAACTACATTCCAATCTATAGTTAATTGGTAGTAGTCTAGTGTTTGTAGCATCTTAATACATTTTGGTGTTCAATCTGGACTAGGTCCCGAGGTTTTCCTGCATTTACGGTTTCCTTGTTAACAAAACTTCTGGTGTTTGTGTTATTTCTTTTCCGTATTATATTGTTTATCCTTATAATTGAAATATCACAGGTTGTGCGTTAATCAATCATAGTAGATACATCCGACCTTGTTTGTTGAATACAACTTGATTAATTACTTGGGAAATTGGTCTTTGGAACCACCCAAGTACTCTCACCCGGAAATCAGATTCACGAAATTGTGTTTGTAAACGTTCTGATTTGAGAGATAGAGATGTAACTCTATATATTTGATAAGTGCTTAATTTACATGTTTAGAGTGCCAATTACATACTTTTTTTAGCTATAATTCTTTCATATTACTTGTTATTATGATTATTTTCTAGTTTATGTGTCATATCAGGTGAATCATCAAAAAAGGAGTTATAAAGTGCTTAAATGAATAAGGAAGTGGAGTATATCAATGAAGGAAGGCCAAGGACCAAATTCAACTCATTCAAATCTTGGAATTGTTAACACCATCTTGAAGAGAACGAGAATACAAAAAAAAGGCAAAAAGAATGAAGTTATTTCGAGTTCGGACGAAGAAGTTATATGCGAAACAAGGTTGAAATACTTGAAGTTACAGAGAGAGGTTCGGCTGATAACTTCATCAGCTCTAGTCAGCCGAACCTGGAGCTTAATAATCAATATTTTCGAAGAGTATACAGGAGTATGTTCGACTCAAAACCAATCTAATCAAGTGAGCCGAACCTAACACTCGCCTGGAGTAATTTTCACTTGTCAGGTTCGTCCGGGAAAGGTCGGCAAGTTATGAGCCGAACCTGACAACTTCCTGGGACATATTTGGATGCGAAATTGACTTCTAACTCAAGGAAACATGGTCCTGGAAGGATTATAAAGCCTAACTTTGAGAGTTCTATATAAGAAGACATCCAGATCCTTAGGAAGATATACCATACCTTGGGAGACACAATTCAACTTCCCATATTACATCTGTCATATCAAAACCTAGGGTTTACCCCTTTAGGGGGAACCCATTCTTCTTGTAATTATGAGTAGCTAAACCTTTATTGATTGAGGATGAATTCAATTTCTTAGACGTGAAGTCTGATTTGTTAATACAAGTTTGTTTGAAGTTTTAATCATCATCGATTGTCTTTTCTTGTAACTAGGGTTTATGATTGATTTCTAGATTGTTCAAGTGTACAATTGGATTATTCTATTGCTAGTAGATATTTGGAGCGATCCGTAATTGTCGTGCATCTCCTACACAAGTAGAAAACGTGAGACCTTGCGGAGGGATTCTGTGAAGCAATCTGTGTGAAGACAACACCAGTAAGTGGAACGAGCGTACTGAGTTTAACTGCTGGGATGAAACCTAAATTCGCAAAGCTCAAAGCATTCAATCGGGTTACACTTTGTAAGCTTACCTTAAGGCGGCTCAGTTGGATAGAATCCGGTGACTAAGCGTACCTGTTATCCGGTGATAGAAGGAGTTTTGGGGATAGCTAAGCTACCTGCTATTCTACGGTTGGTGATGAATGATTCTGACGGAAGATATATAAGTATACTGATCTGATTAACGTTTGGTAACGGCGAAGGATTCCTTGATCATCTTTATTTTATTTGTTAATTTACTTTTATTATTTTGCTAAATTAAATAACCTATCAATTACACATCTATCTGTGGGAGCGATCCTTACTACCGCTATATTACCAATTAATTTGTTGTGGTTACGACACGCATCAAATTTTGGCGGCGCCGTCGGGGAGCAGTTGCTAATTGAATTTTTATTTATTTAGGTTGTTTTTGTTTTTATATTTTCTTTTTGTTTTTATTTTCTCTTTCTTGTGAGTCGTCATGTTTCCTTACGGAAATAACATGTACGAAGCACAAGATCAGACATATGACAGTCACTGAGCCTTATGGATATTCTCATACATATCAACAACCTTTTGACGGGTATGTAAGTGGCAAACACAAGGATGGGAGGATAGTTGTGCTTCTAATGATAATTCTTCTAGTCTTGCGGATCTAATGCACCAATTTATGGATAATTTGGATCGAGATAACCAAACAATGAAAGATTACCGTCAAACTATGGATGAGTACAACAAAAAGACTGAAGATACACTTCAATAACTTCAAGAGTTTATTGACAACCTAAGAAGATACATGGATCAAATTAAGAAGGAAATAACTAAGGAAGAAGTTTGGCCTCAAAACCAAATCAATTTCGACGTTCTGATGATCAGTAATGAGTATAAGATTCATGAATATTTTGATGGGGAGGAACCTTTGCAAAGTACTAGTAACAATGATATGATTATTCCATCTCCGGATCATAATAACGATTACTCGCCTATTTAATATGAGGAGAATAGATATGAAATTACCGTTATTATAAATGGTGTAACGTACACAAGTGAAGATTTTAGGATTTGCACCAATGAACTAAACTTTTTGAGAGAGGATTCTGATTCCGATGATGAAAACATTGAAGAGATAGAGATTGAGAATGAAACCAAATTGATTGAAGTCTGGAAGACCCAATTGAACTTGTCAAGGAATATAATGATGCTGAGATTTCGGTTGAAGCAGAAATTAATAGTTCGATAGAGGACCACGATATATTTAAGGTAAATAATTCACTAGAGTTCAAAGATGAGGATCTCGAACAAGGTTTGTCTAAACCTTTGCATAATTTTATATCTATTGATCCTTTCCATCCAATTGAAGTAGCTTGTCAAAGAGTTGTTAACCCGACTTTTAGGAAAATACCTCAATTACAATTGGAGTTGTGTGCTTCCAAAGTTTTAACGGATTATTTTGCTTATAAGTATCCACCACTTGATGTGTTTGATTCGAGCATTCTGCAGGTTCACCAAGATGAGGAACCTTTTGAAGTTCCCGAAATTTATGTTCTATTTCCACTTCCGAGTGTAGAAAGGACTAAGTGTGGGGGAAACTTCAATAAAGTGATAGATTCAATATTTATATCTTGTGTTAATGTTTTCATGAAGCTGTTATTAGAATTGCAGATTATTTTCTGGGCGGATTACCAGATTTTCAGATTGTTGGTGCATGACCGATAACGAGAAGGTCAGGCCGAGGACGTTAAACTAAGCGTTGAATGGGAGGCAACCCATAGGTTTTGTATTTTCCATCCTTTTTGTTTTTAGTTTTCTTCTTTTGCATATCATATTAGGATTTCCCACCTTGATTTTACTTAGGACGAGTCAATTACATTGAGGACAATGTAAAGTTTAAGTGTGGGGGAGTGTTTAGATATTTTGCATATAGAATTATTCAAAATTTTTGCATAAACCTCCAACTTGTAGAGATTTTAGAGTCACTAGCATACTTCTAGGTATGTTTACATAGAGATTTCTGACCAACATAACTGAACTTGGAAGTGTTACGGAACTACGTTCAGATTTCTTGCTTGTTAGAGTGTTGAATAATGGAATTAATCATGCCTGATGCAAATGGGGAGCAGGGAGAAATGCATTATTAGAGTTGCTGATCAATCATTAATGGAGACTACGTATTTTCATATCAACTGAGGCACCAGACCAATTTTTTTTTTTTTTTGTAGTTAACTAAAGAGCTTTCTTTTGAGTGTGTGTCACCGTATGTTAATTCTGGGTAGAATGGTGAGCTACCCAACCTCCCACCAATAGAAGCACTACTCTTTGATCTCTTGAGTGCTAATTTTGTCAATCATGAGGGTGACGTCTATGGATGAAAGCCACCGTCTTGTATTTTGATTTGCAGTTAACACCATTCTCTCTCTCGCTAACAACAGATCCACAGAAACACCATCATCATCAACAAGCGGAGCGACATCAAAATCTACAAGGAAAGTCGAAGACGTTTAACAAGGAAGAGAAAATTTGATATCCGAGTAAAGCAACATACAATGAGAAGATTTTTATATACATGTTGAAGACTTACAAATAAGGAGCGGAGTTCTATATCAAAATTGAAGAAGTACAAGAGCGAAGAAAAACAAAAAATGAGAGTTATTGAAGTTTATGATACGAGACAATGCAAGTTGTGAATAATCAAGCGGTAAAGTACTTCACCATGGCCATTTTCATTGTTATTTTTGTATATTTTTTCTTGTCTTATTAAAAAAAAAGACGAGCACAAATTTTGTTATTTTGTTTTTATTTATTTAATAAGGCCATGGGGAAGAAAAATATATAAAGAAGTTTCAAGCAACAAGGAAATTGAGGAAAAGAGTTATAAATTGTTAGAGTTTTACGAAGTTCAAGAGTTTATCATCAACAGTAGAAGACCGAAGACGAATAAGAAGATGAAGAAGACGAGCCGAAGGAAGACGTTTCTATTGGATGCTGTGAGAGTGGTGCTTTCGTCACTGCCGATCGGATGTGAAGGTGGTAAGTACTCCCATTCTCGCAATAGTGGTTGATTTCCTTTCCTAAAGATCATCAAAAAAAAGATTTTTATTTCCCACAATCTTGTGGGTCTCCATAAATAATTCGGAAGGTTTCCTTCCCACCATTCAACGTGTGTAGGATTTCTCTCTTCATTCTTATCTGCACACATGTGAGACCCATAAAAAAAGCCATCTTATCGAGTGCAATCATCATAAAATCCTTTTAAGTGAGGCAGAAGTCGAGGCGAAATTCTTATTACACGTATTCTCTCATTATGGTGTGGTTACTTCTCACTCAACATTTAAGAATGAGAATATGTTCTTTGGTATTTCTAACTTCTTATTACTAGCATGCAGAAACTCTATGTCTTCATAGCTCTTTGGATGCTTGGGAAGCTGGAACGCTTTGAAGTTGGAGTAGGTTTTGTGGGTATACCTCTTGTAAGCCCTCACAAGACTATAACTCGTCCACTAGGGACACCTAGGGGTTTAAAGGCGTGTTGCATTAGCTAAGTGCATCCGTATCCTCGACGACATGGAGTTATTGTAATTTAGATAGTTTGTTCGAGGACTAGCAAAAGCTAAGTGTGGGGGAATTTGATAAGTGCATAATTTACATGTTTAGAGTGTCAATTCCATACTTGTTTTAGCGATAATTTTGCATATTACTTGTCTTGTGATTATTTTCTAGTTTATCTTTCATATCAGGTGAATCATCCAAAAAGGAGTTATAAAGTGCTTAAATGAACAAGGAAGTGGAGTCTATCAATGAAGGAAGGCCAAGGACCAACTTCAACTAACTAAAATCTAGGAGTTCTTAATACCATCTCGAAGAGAACGAGAATACGAAAAAACTCAAAAAGAATGAAGTCATTCCGAGTTTGGACGAAGAAGTTATAGGCGAAACAAGGTTGAAATACTTGAAGTTACAGAGGAGGTTCGGATGATAACTTCATCATCTCTAGTCAGCCGAACCTGGATCTTAAAAATCAATATTTTCGAAGAGTATACAGGAGGATGTTCGGCTCAAAACCAAACTAATCAAGTGAGCCGAACCTAACACTCGCCTGGAGCAATTTTCACTTGTCAGGTTCGTCCGGGAAAGGTCGGCAAGTTATGAGCCGAACCTGACAACTTCATAGGACATATTTGGACGCGAAATTGACTTCTAACTCAAGGAAACACGGTCCTGAAAGGATTCTAAAGCCTAACTTTGAGAGTTCTATATAAGTAGACATCCAGAGGCTTAAGAAGAGATACCACACCTTGGGAGACACAATTTTACTTCCCATATTACATCTTTCATATCAAAACCTAGGGTTTACCCCTTTAGGGGGAACCCATTCTTCTTGTAATTATGAGTAGCTAAACCTTTATTGATTGAGGATGAATTCAATGTTCTAGACGTGAAGTCTGATTTGTTAATACAAGTTTGTTTGAAGATTTGATCATCATCGATTGTCTTTTCTGTAATTAGGGTTTATGATTGATTTCTAGATTGTTCAAGTGTACAATTGGATTATTCTATTGATCATTCTATTTCTAGTAGATATTTGGAGCGATTCGTAATTGCCGTGCATCTCCTACACAAGTACAAAACGTGAGACCTTGCGGAGGATTCTGTGAAGCAATCGTGTGTGAAGACAACACCAGTAAGTGGACCGAGCATACTAAGTTTAACTGCTGGGATGAAACCTAAATTCACAAAGCTCAAAGCATTCGATCGGGTTACACCTTGTAAGCGTACCTTAAGGCGGCTCAGTTGGATAGAATCTGGTGACTAAGCGTACTTGTTATTCGGTGATAGAAGGAGTTTTGGGGATAGCTAAGCGTACCTGTTATTCTACGGTTAGTGATGAATGATTCTGGCGGAAGATAGATAAGTATACTGATCCGATTAACATTTGGTAACGGTGAAGGATTCCTTGATCATCTTTCTTTTATATGTTTCTTTAATTTAATTCAACAATCCCCCTTTATCTTTTATTATTTTTCTTAAACTAAATAACCTATTAATTACACAGCTCTCTGTGGAAACGATCCTTACTACCGCTATATTACCAGTTAATTAGAGGGAAATATCTCGATTAATTTTTGTGGTTACGACACGCATCAATATTCTTTTTAGATTGAGTTGAAATCTCCCTGTATTGAATATTGAGTTTCTCCATAAAGATTGCCTAAGAAAAAGTTGGTGGTGTATTTTGGTACCCCCGCGTCTTCAGGTTGAATATTTATAAAGCTAAAAACCAAATCCAAAAGTTAAATTACAAGAAAAAATAAACTAACACATTCGAAATCTTTGAAAAATAACGTATTTATAGTCTTCCACCATCGTTTCAATCTAACTAGAACAATTTGAGTCCTACAGTTTTGAAAAAGCGAGGGTACAATAACCACACCCAATATTTCGATTAGCAATCTGTATGGACTAACTTTAGTATACTTTCAAGAGAATCAACTAGACTCAATCTTAATGAAGTATATCAAAGAGTTATATCTCTCTTTCTCGATTCAATTCTTACCCAAGCAAATAGTAATCTGCGAGTCTAATCGAATACAAGAGAAATCACTTGAACGGTACCAAAGACCAATGTTCAAGTATCAATCAATTTCAATCAACAACCAAAGGTCGGATTTCCAATTGATTGATTCTAACGCACAACCTGTGATATTTCAATTATATAACAAAATATAATGCAGAATAGAAATAACACAGACACCAGAATTATGTTAACGAGGAAATCGCAAATGCAGAAAAACCCCGGGACCTAGTCCAGATTGAACACACACTGTATTAAGCCGCTACAAACACTAGCCTACTAAAAACTAACTTCGGTCTAGACTGTAGTTGAACCCAAATCAATCTCACACTGATCCAGGGTACAGTTATGCTCCTACGTCTCTGATCCCAGCAAGGATACTACGCACTTGATTCCCTTAGCTGATCTCACCCACAACTAAGAGTTGTTATGACCCAAAGTCGAAGACTTTAATAAACAAATTTGTATCACACAGAAAAGTCTACAATAATAGATAAATCTGTCTCTCACAGAATTGAGTTTTTGTTCCGTCTTTTGATAAATCAAGGTGAACAGGAAACAATTGATAAACCAGACTTGTATTCCCAAAGAACAGCCTAGTATTATCAATCACCTCACAATAATCTTAATCGACGCGGCGAAAGAAGATATTGTGGAATTACAAACAATGAAACGAAGATGTTTGTGACTACTTTTATATCTTGCCTATCGGAGATATTAATCTCAAGCTAATCGCTACGATTGTACTCAAAACGATAGAATCAGCAAGATCAGATCACACAACTACGAGAAAGTAGTATCGGTCTGGCTTCACAATCCCAATGAAGTCTTTAAGTCGTTGTTTATGGGTGAAAACTATTTCTTCCGGTTTTGGTAATTTGGGGTGTGTGGATGAGAAATGAATCTAAACCCTAAACAAATGCACTGCACGGAAGTGCTTTTGATTCAAGAAATCAATCTGTACAATTCTGGCCTAAACCAAGAAATGGTCGTTCCAGACTTGCTTTGGTCACAAAGTGAAGGAGATGGGGTTGATCTTAGGGAGGGAAGCGGAGAAGGTGTTGATTGTGAAGGTGTTGGCTATGTATGACTTGTATCAGAAAGGTGAACTGGCTTGCAGAATGTAAGCTATCAATTCTGGTGTTGGAATACGTTGTATCCACACTTGATTTCGGTTTCGTCTCTTGTTCGGAAATAGGGAGGAGAACCTATTTATACAAGTCATTGCGCCTAACCCACGTTTCTCATGGGAAGTGGAGGAAGTGGAGTGATGGAGTAGTGGAGTCGTGGTAATTGTCACACGATCAGGTAAAGCCCACTTCTCCCATCATCACTAACTGTCCATGACTTCCTGACACGTTCTTATGATGACGCGTTGTGCGATGCACGCTGTAAACCGCCAGACCAATACTCCAGTAAGTATCCCCCAGTTTGTGACATGATTAATGTCTCGAGTGTGTGGATTGTGGGACCCACAAAAGGTAGCATGTGATGCTAGATTAAATAACTAAGTTATTTAGGAAGTCCATATTTATGAAATATCGTGTGTATTCTATGCATGTAATGCATCGAATATATTCATCACGTATGAAGCATCGCTATCTTAAGGCTTAACGGAGTAAGTCACGATTAAGCGTCTTAAAATAGCATCACTTACGACCATCTTCGAGTGATCGTTTGGAGGCTGTACAGCTAAGCCCTGACTTGGCCGATCACTCTGTGTGGAAGAGTGGTGAACGGTGATCGTGGTGATGCCTCACTGGTCGCCTAACTCCTGTCTTAGGTTGTCCGTCCAAGCTGGCGAAGTTGGACGGACGAGATGACTTGCGACCCACATCTGCGACCGTTGGATTATGGTTTAGGAGGTTCTCAAACACCAACCTTTAGCTTGGTCGAATCCAAGCATGGGACGCGTTTTTGGAAAGACCGATTGGTCATGCGTGTAGACGACACACCGGTGTACAAGTCCGTACCTCGTTGTCCCAAGGATATGTGATCTAAGCCACTCAATTTTTCCGGTAAAGTTGAGTGGTTGAGATCAGTTTGTAATAGAAAACCGCGTTACCATGCCTAGTTTGGGCGCACGAATCGAGACACCTAGACATGGTTTGTCTTGGTCGGTCCGACATGGAGATAGATGGGTCCACATTGATCATGTTGATACTCTCCGGACCTGCTTAGTCTATTCCTGGACCATTCATCCAAGATGGCGAAAACGGACGCTTGCGATCAATTTGCGACATATGCATGTCGCAAACCCTAATTAGGGTTTCCGGCCGGTTGCCTGCATGCTAGTTTGGCCGACCGAAATCGCACCCTACACTCCTCATCTGGAGAGGTCGATCGTGTGGGACCCATATTGGGCCAGTGGTGAACACACCAACACCTGTCTGGCGGTTATAGGTCTGATCTAAGCCATCCAATCATGTTGGTGAAGTTGGATGGTCGTGATCAATTTAAGACCTTTAGTGGAATTTCCTGCGACCCTTTGAACCTCACGCTGGACGAACTTCGGGGAATTGTACGTGATTATGTGGCTAGGTCAAGGGAGGATCAATTATGCAGGCGTGAAGGTGGACCGCCGGTGTGCAGGACAACGCTTGTCCAACCGTCCATGGGACGATCTACGCCGTCCAACTATGCAGGTGAAGTTGGACGAACGTGATGAATTTGAGACTGCCGTAGGCGTCCTTTGTTCGTACGACTCCTCCAAGCCGCTCCATACCATCCTGGTCATCCAACTTCAGGCTGGTGTTCGGTGGTAGTTTGGGAGGCATGGCAGGTATTCGACCAACCATGGCATAAACGGGCCCACTGGTGGTCATTAAGGTGGTAGCCTGCTCCTGCTGAGGATCGTCTAGGCAGGTTAAATCATGCGGCCAACTTGCGTTGTCGTGATTATTTCTGAGACTGAGATGGACAGTCCAGATGCTCGATCGGGCTAGTATAACACACCGAGAGATGTATGCTCAATCGGGATAGTATAACACACCGAGACTTGTAGCCTGTACGGGTATTTCATGCATGCCTCATTAGTGACACTTGGAGATTCGTGTTACTCTGCTGAGAGCAGCACTCAGTCGTCATGTCGCACCAATAATGAGAGTTCAGCAGGAACAACACATGAAATACAAGGCTGGTCATGCATTAATTGATAATGTTATAAATTCACAGAATACTGGGATTGTGGCCATATGCTCCATTCTAGGTAAATTAGTAAAGTGAAGAAGTATTCATCACTTATCAGTGGCTTTATCCTTTGCAGGATGTCAGCGCATAATTTTGGCTTTTATAATTTTAGCCTTAAATGAAAATCCACCATCAACATTAAGTCCCCTTCCTATCACATAATGGTTACACTATTGTGGGGTAGGTATATGATGGTGACAAATTTGTATACTGAAATGACCAAGCTAAAGTAAATACATATTTACCGCATAGATAGACATCGCCAGGTGTTGTCCTGGAGCTTGTCAAACCTGATTAGGGTTTGGAAGAAAAGTACGACTTAGTCGGTGTTGGGGCCTTATTTATCGGATAAGCTCTGCCGTAGCTGATTCAGCCTTTCTTTAGGGTTTTCTTCAGCACGTATGCGGGGTTTAAAACCGCCATTCGTCGATAGGATTTTCTTGCAGAAACTCCATCTCTTCATCATGTCAAACAACAGCAGATCATCTTCTTCATATCACCAGGATCTTCTGCTAAACGCGCACACCCATCTGAGGTTCAGGATGAACAGCTTCGCGATGACTCTCCTGTTTGTACTCGCCGAGTTAAGAAGACCGTACCGGTTCGTTCTCCCCATTTTTTACAGAGATACCCACGTGTGACAGTGATTGATGATGATGGTTTAACCAGTCCTCTTCCTTCGAACTCAAATACACCCACTCCTGCGGACCTCGATGATGCCGATCTGGGTATCTCGTCTTGCGAATATCCCAATGCAGGTCTTCCATTCGATATTCACATGAAATGTCTGTCTTCCATCTATCGAACCGTCGGCGGATTCTTGGTGCGGAAGGAGTTTGTGCCTTTATACACAAAAGTATGGAAGAGGTATGGCCATATTGCAACCAGGAATGTAGTTCAACAATGTGCATCTTCTTTGGTTACCACAGTAAACTTCCTTCTCCCTATGATTTCCGAGATGGAAGATATCTCCATCCGTAATGTTGCTGAATCAAAATTCGAAGAGTGGGAGGACATGGTATCTACCTGTGAATCGATGGGATTCAATGTGGGTTGGCTACGGCAGCGTCTTGACATCATCAAGGTTGATCGAGCCGGCATACTTGCGAACGTATTTCCTGCTGCGAAGGAAATCTTGGAAGAAGAAAAGGCTTTGGACGCTGAATCGGAGAAGGTGGAGCAGGCATACAGAACTTGAAGAATAGGACAGAGAGATATCAAGCTAGATTGAAGATGATGCTCTCAAGGGACTATAATCTGCTAGATGGCCTCTTCTAAGCCGCATTCAGATGTATTCTCTTATTGTCAATGAGGTTCATGTCAAGAATATTTTTGAACATCTTTGTGGAATAAATTGCATTGGTTTTTGATTGGTGAAATGTGTTTTTTCATTAATGCATCTCTGAATAAATTGATAATTCAAACGTGTAATGAAAATAAATGCCTGTATGTTCGTGTCATGAGGCAGAGGCGGACAATGATCAAGCATGATATGCCTTGAGCCATTTTCCGTTGATGACTGCTTCTAACTTGCCCCCGTCCACCTTGATGATCTTGTAGTAGCCGGTACTGTAAGCCTTAGTGATTTCATAAGGACCTTCCCATTTCGGTGAGAATTTTGGTGCGGACATGTCTTGCTGGATGTGCTTGGCCGTCTTCAAGACCAAATCTCCCACTTTGAAAACACGTGGTTTCACAGTTTTTTTATATGCCCTGAAAATTCTATTCATGTACACCTGAGTGCGTTCCTCTGCTTTGCTTCTTCTGAAGTCCAGAGTGTCTAATTCATCTACTCTGGAGTTAGATGTTTCAGCCTCGTTCCAGTGGACCCCGCTTGCTGCTGCAATCCTGGCTGATGGGATTTTGATCTCTGCTGGGAGGATTGCGTCTGCACCGTAAACAAGTGAGTATGGAGAAACTCCAATGGAGTTTCTGGGCGATGTCCGGTATGCCCATAGTGTCATCGGTAACTGGTCATGCCATTCTCTAGGATTGTCATGTACTGTTCGACTGAGAATCCGGATCAATATCTTGTTGGTACTCTCAGCTTGTCCGTTTCCTTAAGGATAGTAGATAGTGGAGAAGACCTGTTTAATTCCATATTCTTCAAGTAACTCTCGTACTTGTTTGTTGACGAAGGGAGTGCCGTTATCAGTGATAATATGCTTAGGCACACCAAAACGACAAATGATATACTCTTTAATGAAAGCCGCAATTGTTGCTCCTGTAGTTCCTCGCAGAGGAATGGCCTCCACCCATTTAGTGAAGTATTCTGTCGCGGTTATGATATACTCGTGCTTCTTTGATGACGGCGGATTGATTTTCCCAATAATGTCCAGTCCCCAACTGTAAAATGGTCATGGACTGCTTATCGAGTGTAAAGGGGTGGAAGGCGCGTGAACAAGGTTCCCATGGATTTGACATCTGTGGCAGCTTTGAACAAAAGTGGCTGCGTCATCCTCCATGGTCGGCCAATAGTATTTCTCGTGTATCTGGAGAAATAATTTCCTCTTCCCTTGATGTTCCCCTTCGTGCATTTCCTTCAGCATAACCGGGATTTCTACCCCAGCCATGCACCGCAACAGATCACCTCCGAAGCTCTTGCGATACAGGATCCCTTCGTGAAACACGAACCGTTTGGCCTTTTGCTTCATCTTGACGGCATCCTTTTGGCTAGCAGGAGTTGCCCCGTTGCGGAGATAACTAACGTACGGCTCTCTCCAGTCCCCAATGTGGCTCACACTAAAAGCCTCCAATTGGTGTGGTGGTGCTTGACAATTCGAGCAGGACTTCTGAAGTAGTCGGGATTGAGTTTCCATCCCTGGCCAGTAATAGCCCAGACGTTGAAGTCGTCGATAAAGCGTTACCACCAGTGATTGTCCACAAATTTCGTTGTGAACGCGGTTAAGCTGCAGTTGAGCTTCATCATCCCCAAGAGATCTTGATAGGGAACCGTCCGGGTTTCGATGATATAGCATACCATGAAGAATGAAGAAGTTTTGCAGGGGTTTGAGACTGACCTTTCCTTGGGAAAGTGAGATGCTGAGCTCCTGAATGATCGGAGTTCGCCAATCACAAATCTCGGTGTCTTTGTATTGTGACATCCATGTTGATTCTACGGTTCTCCTCTTTACTGTCAGGGTTTCTTGTAATCCTTCGAACTTCAATTTAGACGCCAGTGTTGCTAGACAATCGGCGTGTTTGTTGTTGCTGCGACCAACATGGGTTATGGTTGCATCAGAAAAGTGGTTTAGTAACCTTTGTGCTTCTGATCTGTATGGATCTAGCGTCACTTCCTTCAATGCATATACTCCATTCATATGATTCACCAGTATCTTGGAGTCACCTCTTATCTCCAGGCGCGTGACTCATGCTTGCTTGGCTATTGACAGCCCTATGAGGAAGGCTTCATACTCTGCTGAATTGTTGGTACATTGGAAGGCCACCTTGAAGGAGTGCAAGAATACTTCCCCAGTTGGAGATACTAAGACTACTCCCGCCCCTCCGGTGTTACTGCTAGGAGTGTAGGAGCCGTCAAAATACAATAGCCACACTTCTTCCTCGACAACGGAGATGTCTGGAAATTTTCCAGGAAGATCCTCGTGTAGTCCCGTAGTGCCTTCCCCAGGGAATGTTGCTAGTAAGTCTGCGACTGCTTGCCCCTTGATAGCTCTAGGTGATGCACACGTTATGTCTAACTATGACATTTGGAGAAGCCACTTGGCCGTCCTTCCCATCAGGACCGGTTTTGAAAGTAAGAACTTCGCAGGGTTAGATTTAGATATTAGTACCACCTTGTTGGACAACAGGTAATGTCTGAACTTCTGAATGGAATGGATTAGAGCTAAACATGCTTTCTCCGCCTTGGGATATATGAATTCAACATCTCTTAATATTCGACTGAAGTAGTATATGGGACGTTCGATTCCTTCATCGTCTTTTTGAGCGAGCAAGGCCCCGACGGCGGTGTCACTGAAGGCGACGTAGAGACAAAGTGGCTTCCCTTGGACGGGAGACTTCATGATGGCTGGAGATGACAGTATTCGTTGAATCTTTCGGAACGCTTCCTGTTGAGTTGCGATCCAAACGAAGCTTGCTCCCTTCTTCAGTAAGGGGGTGAATGAGGCAACATGCTGGGCCATGCCAGGTATAAAACGTCGAATGTAGTTCACCTTTCCCATGAAGCTTTGGAGTTCCTTCACAGTTCGTGGTGGCGGCATAGTGAGGATGGTTTGAGTCTTAGACGGGTCCACCTTGATCCCTTCTGCAGTCACTTGGAATCCCAGAAATTTGCCTGAAGAGACACCGAAAGTGCATTTCAGAGGATTCATCTTCAATTTGTATTCAAGACACCTCTCGAACACTTGTCATAAGACTCCTGTGTGTTCTGCTCGAGCTCTTGACTTGACCACAATATCATCCACGTAGTCTTCTACTTGTTTATGCATCATGTCGTGGAAGATTGCCATCATAGCGCGTTGATACGTTGCACCAGCGTTCTTTAAACCGAATGGCATAACGGTATATTAGAAATTTCCAAGAGGTGTTCGAAAGGCTGTCTTACTTGCATCGTGCTCATACATCCTTATCTGATTGTAGCCACTGTAACCATCCATGAAGGAAAACATGCCGTACCCACTGGTGGCGTCCACTAACATGTCGATGTTGGGCACATGAAAATCGTCCTTGGGGCAGCACTTGTTCAAGTCTCTGAAATCCACGCAGCATCGGATCTGTCCGTTTTTCTTCTTTACCGGAACCACATTAGCTAACCAGGTTGGATGATGAATAGGTTTGATGAAGCCGGCAGCTAGAAACTTCTGAATTTCGGTTTTGATTTGCTCTTCCACTTCGTGTCTAAATTTCCTCGGAGACTGTTTGATCGACTTGGATCCAGGCACGACATGTGGATGATGGGTGACCGGTTTTTCATATGTCCAGGCATTTCCTCATATGTCCAGGCAAATACATCTTGATACTCCTTGGGAAGTTGGACAAGATTTGCGCGTTCGTCCGTGGACAAAGTCGAACTGATAGAGACAGGACTGGGAGATTCTTCATTCCCGATGTTAACAATCTCGAGCTCATCAGTTGTGGAGTTGGTGCCATCTTGTAGCTGTCGCGGAGCGTCCAATACCTCCTCTTGTGGCTCGTCGTTCTTGAAGCACTCAACTTTGCGGAGAGACTGGGTACCGGTCTCCCCTGCTAATTGCTAACAGCGGCGTCGGTATGTCGTTTTCCCCTTATGATCACGGCTTGCTTCGAAAGCTCGTTCCCTCTTGGTGTGGACGTGGGTTGCGGTTTCCCGTATGTGCTGGTCTGGTTTCCTTCAAAGTCTGTCATTGTGGTAGGCTGCCGTATGATCTTGCATGGGCGAACCTTGGCTTTCCTGAGAGTCTTGAGAATGATCACATCCGAAGATGCTCCTGTGTCGATGAGGTCCCTCTTGAACTCTGAACCCTTGATGTGTGTGTAACATGTAGGGCCCGGTTGTGACCTTCCTCCGCCATCATGTCGTCCTCTGTAAATGTAACATTATTTACAGATGTTTCTGATGCATTTAGGACTTCTGGACGTGAAGGGGCCAGTGTACTTCCAGGGATATCTGGTTAATTGCAGCAAACGTCTCCGCTCGCTGATTCTTCGAGAGGTGTAAAAGTTCACACAAACTTTCCACTAGAGATGTCGCTTCCTGATCCACTGGTCTCTGGTTCGTAGTAAAGCTGTTGATTTGAGAGGGACCTGTCCCCGGTGTAGAAGTCTCCGGAACACTCATCTCTGATGTGATCTTGACGAGGAGATCAAGTATGCCATTTATCGCTTCCTTTATTAGCTCCATGTTCTTTATGTGAATCTCATGTACCCGCGCCAGTTCATTCAACGCTGGAAGTCTCCTGATTATACCGTCAGGTACGCCGTTGGGAGGAGGGGTATCTCCGTTGGAGGAATCACCAGGATTTTAGGCCGTTGAGGCGGTCCTAAGACCAATGTGAGTGGGGAAAAACGATTTGCTGGTTTTTACGGAATTGAAGAGTCGACCATGTGGAGACTCCTTGAACCGAGCGAAATGTTGAACCTCACACAGATGCACTGCAAGAAGGGAGTGATTTAAGTTCGAGAGATCAATCTGTAAGACCCCGGCCTAAACCAAGAACAACGGTCGTTCCAGAGTCAATTAGTCACAAGAGAGTATGGGTTGATCTGTAGGAGGGAAGCTGAGAAATGCGTGAGATCAACGGTGATCTGAGATTGTAGGTCTGTTGTGAATTCGGCGTGAAAATGCTTTGAATGATTGAATTTTGCTCAATTGAGAGTAATTTCTGTGAGTTCGTGTAGACGAAAGATTGTATGTATGAACTTTTATGAGAAATTGCTCGTTTTGGCGAATGTTGTTCGATTGTTCGAAAAAACTCTGTCTTTTCAATCAGGATTCAGGGACATTTTATAATGCCGGAGTTGAAAACACCATGATCCCATGAAGTGTGACAGTTGTTGGAATCATAGAATGGGAAATGGGGAAATCATGTTAAAACCAATTACTCATCGTGCGGAGACTTGGTTAACTTTCCACCCACTACTTTGCTGACTCCTACAACTGATTGCACGACTTGCTCACATTCTCATCGTGGGTGAAAACATGTGTCGTAGACCGCCAGACCAAAACCCTAGTTAATATCCCCCCATGTGACACGATTGAAATCTCGTGATTGTGGAGTCAGTTGCTGACTTTATGGGACGATGAGTCCATGTAGCGCTGAGTTTAACATGATTAGCAAATGTTTCAAAACTCATGAATTTAATGTGTCTGCTGAGACGAGGTATCATTATAACCTAAGACGAGCAAAACTGTGTTGCTAAATTGTTGAATATTGATAGTTGAACCAATATTCTTTGATTTGAGCAAATATTGCTAGTCAGAGCGAATATTGCTAATTGAGTAAATATTGCCGGTTCGAGCGAATATTGTTAGTTCGAGCAAATATTGCTAGTTTGAACAAATATTGTTCTTTTGATGAATTGTTGGTAGCTGGACCAAATAAAATGTTAATTTAAGTTACTGACTGCTGAGTCGAGCAAAATAAATATGAATATCAATCATGGAATCAACAAAAAGTTATCAGAGTGTTCGAATCTGCACAGAATCACGTTTCTGATGAGCTCTGGATTCAAAACCCTAATTTTACCGAAATGATGACTTATTGCAACATTTGGAGAAAATATGCAAAATCCATGGTTTTGCTGAAACCGGCAAAAATACATGAGATGATGAAAATAATAAATGACCAAGGAATCACAAGGTGTGGGACCAGCCACGGCTAGGGCATGGACGGCCGGATGACACGCGGTCCCACATGCTTTTCCCACTTTTATGTGATTTTATGTATTTTTCTCTGATTTAAGAGAAATTCCATGAAACTGGAGAGTTTGGCGAAATTAGGGAACTTCCATGAGATGAAAGACATAAATTAAAATATAAAATAAGAAATGGGAGTATGGGACCGGCAATGGCCATGGCATGGCGGGCCGGCCAATGGGTGCGGGTCCCAAGGCACTCTTCCCAATTTTATGTAATTTTGATGATTTTAGATAATTTTCATAAAATCAAAGGGATTTGTTGAAAATCAAGATATTTTGTTGAAATCAGGGAGTTTTCATGAAATCATGAAACAAAACACCAAATAATAATAAAATAATGGGCGTGTGGGACCGGCTAGGGCATGGCCGGCCGGCTAGAGCCCGGTCCCACAAGTTTTCCTAATTTTTTAATATTTTCCATGAATTTAGAGAAAATACATGAAATTAGGTAATTTTAGGGAAAATTCATAAAATCAAGGAATTTTCATAATTTGAGAAGGAATAATAAAATAATGGGATGTGAGGTGTGGGACAGGCCACAGCCAAGGCATGACCGGCCGGTCGGCTGTCCCGCGACACCTTTCCCTAATTTTATTATTTTTGATAAAATCATGTGATTTAGATAAAAATACATGAAATTAGGTAATTTTCATGATTTTAAGGAAAATTCATAAAATCAAGGAATTTTCATAATTTGTGAAGAAATAATAAAATAATGGGACGTGAGGTGTGGGACCGGCCACGGCCAAGACATGGCCGGCTGGTGCTCGGTCCCGCGACACCTTTCCCTAATTTTATTATTTTTGATAAAATCATGTGATTCAGATAATTTCTTTGAAATAAAGGAAATTTTCTCGAACAAGAGGATTTTCATGAGATCGTGAAAATAGTAAAAATATGATAAAATATAAAATTGGGCGCGGGACTAGTCACAGCATGACTGGCCGGCTGGTGAGCCTAGTCCCTTGGCGCTTTTGCTTAATATTTTATTATTATTATTTTCCCTTCCTATTTTGCATAGGTTCCTCGTTCGTTCGTATTTTATTATTAACCTGTGAAATTCTGCTGGGAAGAACCACAGATTGAAGTAACGAAATATAACGAGGAATCGTAGAGTATTGCTGGATATTCAGGCGATTAATTGACGACTCGTAGAATATTGCTGGATATTCAGCCGATTTAAGATAATTAATTGTTGTCTCTATACTAGAAGGGCTTCCTGTCTAGGAGCATTAATTATCTGAGGGTTGAGCAATATGAACTTGTTGGAGTGTCATATTCCTCTTGCATAGCCGGGGAAAACCTGGTTACATCCGGAAGACGTTGTCGCTCTATACTAGCAGACATGATGTCTAGGCAACCCAATCTTTCGATTCTATACAGTATGAGATGTTTTGTGGCCTCAGCTGAGAGACTACACATCTTCATCTTCCCTGAGAGACTTTCTCCATCAGAGGTGGCATGAGATTTCGTGCATAGAGACATGAGTCTCGATACTCATCTGATTTCCGGATCCGGAGTATTACTGAAATTTCTCGGTATTCATGAGATGTGTCGTGGCCTCAGCTGAGAGACTACACATCTACATGTACTCTGAGAGACGGCCTTCTCAGTCAGAGATTTTATGGCATGAGCTTTCATGCTTTGATGAGAGACATGAGCCTTAATACTCATCCGGTTGCCAAATCTGGAGTATAGTTTTACAATTCTATCTGGTGTTTTTCCAAAAGTTGTTGTAATAATGGTAAATAATAGGTTCTTTTCAGACTTATGAAGGAAATAATTTTTAGATTTAATAAAAATAAAGCAAATTAATTTTCAAAGAGTGATGTCAAGATTTAAAATGGACTAAGGCTCCGGATTCACTATTACTTCAAGTTGATTGGTTACAAAAATATTTCATAATTATTATCTAGCTCTTTTTCCATTAAATCACTTATTAATCTATAAGGTGTCCAAATATTAAATTGTAATCCTTAAGCATGATTTATCAAAGAATTAATTCTAAGCATAAAACATCAAACTGATTCACAACTAATTAAGAAAACCATTTTTATCTGTTTTTTTATTGATCCAAGTGAATTAAATAAAATAAATAATTAAGAAATTATAAAAAGAATTTACCAATCAAACATGAGTGAATAGATCCTCCGTCGCCTCAGTCACCAGGTATTTTAGCCGCTCATCATGTTGGAAAACCTCTCAAAATATTTCATTGATGCTCACAAGTGTTTTACAAATGATGAAAAGGAAAATAATTGAGTAAATCGGGTGTTTGCAACACTTATAATTGTTGCAGAACACTGTTACAGAAACGATAGAAATAAACTGCTGCTGACGGTAACTCTAAGACCCTCACGTGTTAGTCGTTATCACTGTTGAAGAACGACTGCCCTGGTCTGTCCGTTCTTCGTGTTCTTCAATGCCAGCAGCAGCAGCAAAAACTTTCCTGTAACTTGATTTTCTCGCTCTGTTAATGCTCTATACTTCTCCCAAACTCTCCATAAACTTGCTAGCCTTTCTAAGACTCGAAAACCACCTATTTATAGCTCAACAGAGTCCCTTAAATTCGATCAAATCTCTGATTTCTCTTATCTGCCAGTTGAAACGATAATCCGTTCTGTTTTGCTTTTTCACGCTCTGTTAGCTATTAAATAGGTACCAAACTCTTCTTAAGACGTGAACAAGACTAAATACATGAATTTCCAGCGTCAAACTCTCCCAAATATCTCTCACAAATCTTTGAAACTTGAACAACAGCGTATGTGACCTGTTTGGGTTCTGTTTTGTTTCTCCGGCTATTCCAGCCCAATTGGCTGGGTCCAAACACATGTACATGGTCTTTTATCCTCTATGAAGTCCAGCCCAGTTGATTCCCACGATTTAATCTCCCTAAAAACAGCCCAATGATTCGAACTCTTCGTTGTTCTTCACTTCAGCAACATTTCCCACCAATTTTCAAGATTTGGAATTTGAAGATGGATGCCCCTATCCAGAGTAGGGGTGTCAATAATAGGTACTTAGGGATGCCCTAGGTGGCCCTTATCCAAAGTGTGTGTGCCTTTATCAATTTCTCTTGGGTGCCTTTAGTACTTTTCTCCCACGCGCGTAAATACCGCTTTTCGAGCCAATTTCTCTGCACATGATTATTTCTCTAAAAATACCTACAAACACATAAAATACCATAATAAGTACAAAAATGGGTACTAACATTATACAAAATCGAGATGATTATAGACACATAAATGCGTCTATCACTATCCTTTGTCGAAAATCCACCATCTACATTAAGTCCCCTGCTTAGTTAGGAACAGTCATGTTCCTCAGTCAGCATTGAATGGTGATTTTCCAGGTAAAGTCAAAAATAAGTAATTGAACTTGGTCATAAGATAAGATATTACCGGATTTTGACTGAATGAGCAAGCCATGGTTTGAGCGGAAACCTATGTGGAATAACAGAACATCATCCAGTGAACATAAATTGATGTAGAACCGCTGATTCGATGGTGGAACCTTGGTTGGTTTAGGATTCATGGGTCGGTCCCAAAAAGGAAATCCTTAAGGAATTAGGTTTTGGAAATAAAATTAGGTATAAAAGGGAATTAATCCCTTTTTTTTTAGAGTTTGCTGATTTCATGAGTTTTTCATGCTTTCACCATGTCGAAATTCTATACATGTGTATATGTTGATGTGAGTTTTGTAGAAAAACCCTTGTTTTATCAAACGTATGTTCGTTCGATCGTTAGTTTTGAAAACTAATAAAAATCCCTGATTTATGAGAGATTTCTTTATATATGTGGACTTAGGTCCAGTGATAAAACTTAGTGTATGAGATTTCATGTGAACCAAGATTTAACCTTAATAGATGTGAGCTTTCACAAAACCGAAATAAATTCCATTTTAAAGGATAATGCTCATTCGAGGAAAATAGACATATATATTTTTATGTATGTAAATTTATGTCCAGTGATAAAATTTTATTCATGAGCTTTCATGAGAATTAGTATTTTATCACAATAGGTGTGAGCTTTCACAAAACTAGCATAAACCTTAGTTTTTTAATAAAACGCTAATACGAAGGAAAAAAGGATTTTTTTTAATATATATGTAGCAGTGACATATTTTATGTGAAACATGATGACATATTTTATTCACATGGATTTGTTCTTATTAGATAAATTCTGAAAATTTATATGAACAAATTGCATTAATTATTGATTTGTAAAATCAAGACATGGGTTTTGAGTAACCTTCAAACTAGACAACTTATTTATGATGAAGTCATGTCTTATTGTAAATTTCATAGTTCAGTTGTGTGAATGTTCACATTATGATAATTATGTATATGATTTTATGAGAAAATCAATTTTGAAGATTAATAAAGTTTTGTTCGTTACTGCAGGTTTCAAGGAACGAACTAATTTCGTGTGTTAACTCTTGTATTGCAATCACTATTTTTAGTGAAATTGAAAGAGGTAAGAGTTCAAGATTTACCATTTGTAGACACCGGCGTTTTAATTTGCATGATTCCATCATCTTATTGAATTCGCGTGAAACATTGTGTGGATTTCACATCAGCTTTGCAAGGATGTCTGATTCTCCAGCCAATGACGCTTCCAGAGATGAAAGGTGCGCAGATGATGATATCACGGATGAGACTTCCGTTGGTGAGGAAGACGAAACACCTGGAGTCAAGAATGTCCCCATCTCCTTGCTTCGGTCACAAAGTGAAGGAGATGGGGTTGATCTTAGGGAGGGAAGCGAAGAAGGTGTTGAGATTGTGAAGGTGTTGGTTGTGTATGACTTGTGTCAAAAATCTGAACTGGCTTGCAGAATGTAAGCTATCAGTTCTGGTGTTGGAATACGTTGTATCCACACTTGATTTCTGTTTCGTCTCTTGTTCGGAAATATGGAGGAGAACCTATTTATACAAGTCATTGCGCCTAACCCATGTTTCTCATGGGAAGTGGAGGGAGTGGAGTGATGGAGTAGTGAAGTCGTGGTAATTGTCACACGATCAGGTAAATCCCACTTCTCCCATCATCACTAACCGTCCATGACTTCCTGACACGTTCTTATGATGGCGCGTTGTGCGCTGCACGCTGTAAACCACCAGACCAATACCCCAGTAAGTATCTACCAGTTTGTGACATGATTAATGTCTCGAGTGTGTGGATCGTGGGACCCACAAAAGGTAGCATGTGATGCTAGATTAAATAACTAAGTTATTTAGGAAGTCGATATCTATGAAATATCGTGTGTATTCTATGCATGTAATGCATCAAATATATTCAGCAAGTATGAAGCATCGCTGATAAGCACAAAAGTGCGACGTATTTTCACCCATAAATACATTAGCTGGGACTCTTTTTATCACTAATAAACTTGTTTTAGTTGTTTTTGGAAGAATAAGCTCTTGTGGAAAATTGGCTCGAAAAACTGTTATTTGCACCCGGAGGACACGTGTTATTCGGACTCTCGATGTTGGTTAAGGGGCACCTCAATTACTAAGGGACGTCCAGTTGCTAAGGGTCACCTTCCTTACTATTTACACCCCATAAGACAAGTGTTAAAGGGACACCCATATAGGATTAAGGGGGAGTTCATCTTCAACAATTCAAATTTCAGTTTTGGCGGGAATTTTTGGCAGCAGCGAACCAGATTAGGGTTCGTGTTTTGGAGGGCTGGTAACGGTATTCTTTTGGACCAGAATTGACTAGAATAGTGGATTTAATGATTCAACAGATTATCGAGTTTATCTTCCAGCGGAAACCCTGTTAACATTTTTTTTTTAATTTTTAGACCCGCTACACAGCTGGTCAATCGCTATCTTAAGGATTAACGGAGTAAGTCACGATTAAGCGTCTTAAAATAGCATCACGTCCGACCATCTTCGAGTGATCGTTTGGAGGTTGTACTGGTAATCCCTGACTTGGCCGATCACTCTGTGTGGAAGAGTGGTGGACGGTGATCGTGGTGATGCCTCACTGGTCGCCTAACTCTTGTCTTAGACTGTCCGTCCAAGCTGGCGAAGTTGGACAGACGAGATGACTTGCGACCCACATCTGCGACCGTTGGATTAGGGTTTAGGAGGTGCTCAAACACCAACCTTTAGCTTGGTCGAATCCAAGCATGGGACACGTTTTTGGCATGACCGATTGGTCATGCGTGTAGACGGCATGCCGATGTACACGTCCGTACCTCGCTGTCCCATGGATATGCGATCTAAGCCACTCAATTTGTCCGGTAAAGTTGAGTGGTCGAGATCAATTTGCAATAGAAAACCGCACGACATGCCTAGTTTGGGCGCACGAATCGAGACACCTAGCCATGGTTTGTCTTGGTCGGTCGGACATGGAGATAGATGGGTCCACATTGATCATGTTGATACTCTCCGGACCTGCTTAGTCTATTGTTGGACCCTTCATCCAAGCTGGCGAAAACGAACGCTTGCGATGCTAGTTTGGCCGACCGAAATTGCCTGCATACTAGTTTGGCCGACCGAAATTGCACCATACACTCCTCATCTGGAGAGGTCGATCGTGTGGGACCCACATTAGGCCAGTGGTGAACACGCCAATACCTGTCTGGCGGTTATAGGTCTGATCTAAGCCATCCAATCATGTTGGTGAAGTTGGATGGTGGTGATCAATTTAAGACCTTTATTGGAATTTCCTGCGACCCTTTGAACCTCACGCCGGCCGAACTTCGGGCAACTGTACGTGATTATGTGGCTAGGTCATGGGAGGATCGATTATGCAGGCGTGAAGGGGGCCCGTCGGTGTGCAGGACAACGCTTGTCCAACCGTCCATGGGACGATCTACGCCGTCCAACTATGCCGGTGAAGTTGTACGGACGTGATAAATTTGAGAATGCCGTAGGAGGCCTTTGTTCGTACGACTCCTCCAAGACGCTCCATACCAGCCTGGACATCCAACTTCAGGCTGGTGTTCGGTGGTATTTTGGGAGGCATGGTAGGTAATCGACCAACCAGGGCATAAGCAGGCCCACTGGTGGTCATTAAGGTGGTAGCCTGCTCCTGCTGAGGATCGTCTAGGCAGGTTAAATCATGCGGCTAACTTGCGTGGTCGTGATTATTTCTGAGACTGAGATGGACAGTCCAGATGCTCGATCGGGCTAGTATAACACACCGAGAGATGTATGCTCAATCGGGCTAGTATAACACACCGAGAGTTGTAGCCTGTACGGGTATTTCGTGCATGCCTCATTAGTGACACTTGGAGATTCGTGTTACTCTGCTGAGAGCAGCACTCAGTCGTCATGCCGCACCAATAATGAGAGTTCAGCAGGAACATCGCAGGAAATACAAGGATGGTCATGCATTAATTTATAATGCTATAAATTCACAGAATACTGGGATTGTTGCCATATGCTCCATTTTAGGTGAATTAGTAAAGTGGAGAAGTATTCATCACTTATCAGTGGATTTATCCTTTGCAGGATGTCAGCGCATAATTTTGGCTTTTACAATTTTATCCTTAAATGAAAATCCACCATCAACAGTCGTTAACCTGGTTTACAAGAAGAAACCTAAGGTTAAAGGAGAATCGACTCTAACTAATACAACTAGTATCACACAGGAGGTGTGGGGATTAGGTTTCCCTGTTGCTAGAGTTCTCCCTTATATAGTCTTTCAAATCAGGGTTTGCAATCAATGTTAGCTTGGTAACAAAGCATTCAATAGTCACCGTCAGATGAAAACCTGATTAGATTCAAGTTAATATCTTTCAACCGTTGGATCGAAAACTTAGCTTGTTACGAGCACTTTCATATCAACCATATTCTTCTTCACCATAACTAGTTCAAATGACTCAAATGAACTAGTTAGAGAGTTGTTCAATTGCAAGGAAATCTTATGTAACTACACAAGACACAATCGAATCAAAAACGATTTGATTCACTCGAATCGGTTCATGAACTTTATAGCCACGGTTTGCATTTTCAATTCCTTAGTTAATATAAATATGAGTTCACAAACAATCGTCTTTAGATATAATCAACTTAAGTTCGCGGACTTAAGTTCCCGGAAGGAGTTCTCAAACTCCAGCAGATTTTCTCGGGTCGAGAACTTCCGCCAGTTCGCGGACTGGGTTTGCGGACTGAGTTCACAACTCTTGTTCCGGTTCTCTTGATCAACAAAGTTCGCAAACTTCGGTTCAAGACAAAAGGACTTGTACATATATGTGTTACCACACAATGCTTATATCCATCATTGGTTATATAATCTAAACTCTCATTTCAATCATTGAAACATTCTTAGAGGACGTTATTATATAGTTGTTATTCACAAACTATTTTTCGTCAAAGTAAGCAATTTTCAAAGTGATTGAAACATAATATGACTTTCGTCACTAGGTAAAGATGAACTTGGACAAAGCAAAAGCTTACCAATACATATTTCGAGAAATAGATAGGCGAGATAAACTCGACTTGAAATAACAAATGTGTATAATCAAAGTCTATATAGCAAAACGACTTTTGTCTCAAAGATATGAGATAAAGTAGATAGACTTTTGAGTGATAGATAAGTTCAAATCTCCACATACCTTTTAGTCGATGAAGTTCCACAAGTTCCTTGAGTAGTTCTTCGTCTTGTATGATGATTTCCATGGAGTTCTTGAGCTCAACTACACTTTCTATCCTAGTCCGAGACTTAGGTATAGTAGACTAGAAATCAAGACTTATAGTTTTGATCACTAACATTGACAAACATGCTTGAGATAGCAACGCATGCGAGTTTGACCGAGCAATGCTCTAACAATCTCCCCCTTTGTCAATTTTAGAAACAAAACTATCAATACATATGGAATACAAAAAATAAATGAATTAACTTTTGTAGCTCCTATTTCACATGCCTAATCTTCAACGTCACTCGAAATCTTCGTCACTTCCAAGTACTCCAATGATCCCAAAGGTTGTAAGTTCAGCATCATCGTTGTTGAAAATCCGTAGCTATAACAATAAGAAAACAAGAGTTCTAGATCATTGTTATACATTGTCATAGTATCATTATATAGTATCAAAGTTCAATTGTATCACAACTTCGACAATAATACTATGGTGATATGTATCACTCCCCCTTAGTCAATACTCCATCTCACATGGAAACCATTCCCCCTTACATAATGATCCGAAAACCATATGTATTTGTAGTGTGAACTACATATTAATTCTCCCCTTTTTGTCAATAAAATTGGCAAAGGTGCGAAAACGGGATCCTAATGAAATTTCCAAAAGAGACATTTCATGACCAAAAGAAAGCATATATCAACTTGTTTAGATGCAATCATAAATCCGAAGCTAAATGCATTCATCAAGGAGTTTAAAAAGATACAAGATAACCCCTATAATATTCCAAGCCGCACTCCCCACAAAGATTTGGCAATTAAGCACAAGTTCAATTAAGAACTCTCCCCCATTATATGTCATTCCCGAAAGAACAACAAGAGCGACCTTAATTTCAAAATAAAAGAAGGATTTCTTTGGACATAACAAATCACATACAAGTATGAATTTGAAACCAAAATACTCAATTAAATTAACCATAAGAGAACCCATGATTAATTTAATCGGAAATACTCAACATAAGTGAACTTATGGAGACTGAAAAATACTCAATTAGATTAATCACAAGAGAACCCATAATTAATCTAATCGGAATACACTACCAAATTAATCACAAAAAGTAATCAATTTAATTGGTCATGCTCGACATAAGAGAACTTACGGAGCAACAACTAAATAACCAAACGAGGATGATTTATTTAGTTGATCATGCTCGACATAAAGTACCTCACGGAGCAACAACTAAGATAATCATAAGTGAATGAATAATACAATCGATTGTGCTCAACATAAGACACCTTATGGAACAACACAATATATGCACAAAAATTGTAGACCGGAGGTCGACCAAATATTGTGGAATACACAAGGATTCATTCTATTTTCCATCACTATTCGCACAATGACATACAATAGACATAATCCTTATAAACAAAAGATTTTAACCTATCTTTTATCAATAATTGACATAATAGGCTTAACTTTTGTATTGTCAAGAGTTCATTCCTTCTTTTATCAACATATGCATATCGACATATAAAGGACTTAACTTTTGACGAGGTATGGGACAATCACAGTTCACGGACGCAAACACACATATCCCATAACAAATTGCAATACATAAAACCATAAAGATTAATACTGCAAAAATCATCTTCCAGACAATTTTAGAATTTAAACCAATAAATCTAAAAACATGAAGATGAAAACGTTGGACATAGCTATGTGTAATCACAATAATGGTTATTCCAAACTCTAGTTATTCTTCTAAACAAAACAAGAAAATAGAAGATTTACTGGACAAATAAAAGAAAATCAGAGTTCATTGAGAACCTCATATCTTTCAATGAATCCATCAAAGAAGGTGTCACTGATTTCTACCTTCTTGACCGTAGATACACCATGTTCGTGAGTTAGAACACCAAATTTACGATCAACAACCCGAGCAAGCTGTCTAGCCTTGACGTAGTCCATGATGAGCTTATTTTGATTCTGTATCAGAACATTTTGATTAGCAAGGATTCTGGCCTGACAATCTAAGAGTTGGTTTATCTGCAGTTGAAGATTTGCAGACTCGACCTTTGAATCGTTCTGAAAACGAGTTAAATCCTTGACGGAATCATCAATCCAGGAGTTGTGATCCTTTCGTTCAAGCATTTTCTTAAGTACCAACTCTTGAATTGATTCACGTCCTTGAGTGTCTTCCTCCATATCAAGATGCACAATCTCTTGAGATTTTGCAGAGTTCTCCATATAATTTTTTGTTAGGGATGGAAGGACACAATATAAAGTAATATATATGTGTATGTAAACAAGAGAAGGAAACTCTTGTTTTTGGAAACCCTATGAACTCACAAGAGGAAGACGCGAATGTTCGTGGACCGGTAGCAAAGAAAACACAGAAAATAATATACAACATACTTGAGCATTTCTCAACCATTATCCTTGCACCTCTCAAGATAGACACAAGGAAAAGAGTACCTGACATCAGGTGGTAGAGTGAGATATAATCTCAGTATTGAGAAAGGAGTTGTACATATCATCTGACAGCTTGATCTTTGTGTTCTTTGCATTTCTTCGGTTGACACTCATCCCAGAAGGGTAAGACACAGCTTGTTTGACATATCCGTCAGAAGGCTTTCTCTGAGGACTAAGTCTAGGACCTCTTGAAATTGGTTTAAGAGGATCAGAATAGACAGGGATCCATTTTCTAGGCTTAGATTTACAGGATTCATTCTTATAAGCGCAAGGAACGTATTCATTGAGATGAGCTTGTCCCCTGTGATGATTTCTAGAATAGAGATCATTTTTATAAGATTTTTGGTTTTCTATGGGCACGAGATTCACTGCTGACGTCGGCAGACTATTTACTCCATTGATAGTAGAAAGAAGCAAATTATAAAGTTTTGAGATTTGTTTCCTTCTGACAAAATAATGGATAGCATAGTGATTCTTTTTCCCATAGAAAGTACAGGTTCGTGAAAGAGAACCAATAACTGGCACCTATTTTAACTTCATAGCCAATTGAGAGGATTGTAAGTCACGTAAGTCCTTCTTGACACAATCTTCTTCTGGAGAACATTTCTTCATGCGCTGTAATTCATGAGAATTAGTTGGTACCGAAGAATTTCTCCTTAAGATAGAGTTTTCCTTTTCCAAGGATTTGCACTGTTCATGGGCTAGAACAAGAGATGCACCTAGTTTCTCTTTTTCGACACGATGTATTTTTAGATCTGATGAATGCGTCTCGATCATCCGTTTTTCTCTAATTGAGTCTTCCTTGACAATATCCTCAAGAACACTAATCTTTTCACGTTGTAGAGTAGTTTCTTGGAGAAGTTTTTCAATATTGTTAGAGAAGGACTCAATGATGTTATAGAGTTCACGTTCTCGATCAAGAGACTTTTCAAATTCATCAATAAGTTGAGCATGATCCTGAAAATCAATAGCCTCAGAGGAATTTTTTGAGATTCTGGTGAGCTCCATTTCAGCTTTTGCCATAGTATCACATGCCTCATGGGAGGGAGAGATGTCAGCATCTGATGGAACAACCTTTCTACCTCGGGATTCGGAAGAATCAACTAAGGAGTAATCCTTTGAGGTATTTCCAAGACACTTTGTATAATTAAAAACTTTAGGAGACATCTTGATATGCGTAAATGTTAGAGAAGATATTTTGTCCTCGGACTCAGATTGCCACAAACACAGACTTGTAAGGTCTTTTAAATGTGTTTGCCTGCTGTGATACCAATTGAAAAGGCGGGGGTACAACAACCACACCCAATATTTCGATTAGCAATCTGTATGGACTAACTCTAATATACTTTCAGAGAATCAACTAGACTCAATCTTAATAAAGTATATCAAAGAGTTATATCTCTCTTTCTCGATTCAATTCTTACTCAAGCAAATAGTAATCTGCGAGTCTAATCGAATACAAGAGAAATCACTTGAACGGTACCAAAGACCAATGTTCAAGTATCAATCAATTTCAATCAACAACCAAAGGTCGGATTTCCAATTGATTGATTCTAACGCACAACCTGTGATATTTCAATTATATAACAAAATATAATGCGGAATAGAAATAACACAGACACCAGAATTTTGTTAACGAGGAAACCGCAAATGCATAAAAACCCCGGGACCTAGTCCAGATTGAACACACATTGTATTAAGCCGCTACAGACACTAGTCTAGTACAAACTAACTTCAGTCTGGACTATAGTTGAACCCCGATCAATGTCACACTGATCCAAGGTACAGTTATGCTCCTACGTTTCTGATCCCAACAGGATACTACGCACTTGATTCCCTTAGCTGATCTCACCCACAACTAAGAGTTGTTACGACCCAAATTCGAAGACTTTAATAAATAAGTTTGTATCACACAGAAAAGTCTACAATAATAGATAAATCTGTCTCCCACAGAATCGAGTTTTTGTTCCGTCTTTTGATAAATCAAGGTGAACAAGAACCAATTGATAAACCGGACTTATATTCCCGAAGAACAGCCTAGTATTATCAATCACCTCACAATAATCTTAATCGACGCGGGAAAGAAGATATTGTGGAATCACAAACGATGAGACGAAGATGTTTGTGACTACTTTTATATCTTGCCTATCGGAGATATTAATCTCAAGCCAATCATTACGATTGTACTCAAAACGATAGAATCAGCAAGATCAGATCACACAACTACGAGAAAGTAGTATCGGTCTGGCTTCACAATCCCAATGAAGTCTTTAAGTCGTTAACTTGGTTTACAAGAAGAAACCTAAGGTTAAAGGAGAATCGATTCTAGCTAATACAACTAGTATCACACAGGAGGTGTGGGGATTAGGAGCTTAAAATACATCATTTGAATATCAATTCCATATACTTTTCTTTACTATTTTCTCTTGTATTTTCGGGTATTACGCTTTGTTTTGCATTTTGTTGACATTTTGGAGTAATTGGAGTACAAGCATAAGAAATAGGTATAAAAAGAACAAAACTAAGGCAAGTGTTATCTGGATCCCAGCCACAGGATAAGGGGTAACCAGCTGGCTACTTCACTAAAGACAGACTACAAATAATTAAGGGGCACTTGACCTTTATAACTAAAAGCTAGGTCGATGTTGCTCTCCAATTCAGTTCGTGTCCCAGCTTATGCACGCTCAACCAGAGCTACTGCCAAGAGTCATACTACCGGCAAGCCATGATTCAAGGCTTATCTGCCAAGGGTTCGGAGAGGATATTGACTACAAGAAAGAAGAAGTGGTTCGAGTTGTGGTGTTAACAGAACCTTGGCCGAGAACAACAAACAGGGAAGAAAATGATACTGTGTCGTGAGTTCTATGAACTGTGTAGGGGAATCAAGTGAGCAGTTTCGTGTTTCAGACCAACAAGGAGCATCATAAGAGCATTAAGAAGGATGGGTATTCGATTTTAGAGTTTGGTCATAGTCATATTGGGAGAAACAACCAAGACTCAACTGATGGGTATGCTGCCATTGATCTTGGTTGGTTGTGACAATGAATTAGGAATGTGTGTTTGCGGTGTATGAATTCATGAATGCAGGGAAGGATCTGTGATAGGTTACAAGTTCTGCAGAGTTATAATCCTCATCAGCTTGCAACATGCCTATAATCTGTTTGTAGAAATGCTTGAATGACCAGTTCTGCAGCAGTTCCCATTGTTCACTGAACCAAATCCATGCCACCGGTTAACCAGGGTCTGAGCAGCTGTTTGCGAAAGGGTCAGTTCATTCTTCGGACAGGCGACTAGTGGGTCTGAGTTGTTACATGGTTTTGAGACCGGAAAAATCACAGCAAGACAAATATGTGTTGTTTCCTTTGATTGATATATGATGGGTTTGACAGGATGCTGCTACTGCCATTTGACTTATGACTGAAATAACGGAGAATGAATGGGTTTGTTTTGAATCTGTATTGTGTGCAGGGGATTCGAATTTGGCAGCAAGAAATGAAGCAATGGAGAAGGAACTTGATCACCGTTTATCACACAAGAGGTGTTTGAGAAAGGCCTGAGTGGCCTGTTTTGCAACCAGGTGATGACATGGGCTATTTTTTGGTTCTAATTATTTGTCGAGGGTCAGTACAGGTTTTGTTCGAACTATTTAAGAGTTTTGGGTTAAGTTAACAGAGAGAAGTCAGGAAGGAATCCGAGCTCAGATTAGCCGAGAAAATATGTGGAAATAATGGGTTTTGCTGCCTTGAAAAGAGATGAATGGTTGAGATTCTGGGGAGGATTTAGAAGTCGAGATAATTTAGGAAATTAAGTTTGCGTGGAATACAAGTCCGCGGCAAGAGTTTTGAGCTATAAAAGTGAAACTAAGTTACAGCAAGAAATCATCCCATAACCCCTTACCACTGCCGTTCACAGCCAACAGAGAGGAGCTCTCTGCTCCTCTCCAAACAATTCCATCTCCACCTGCATCTCCACCACAACCACCATCTGCATACCACCTGCATTATCCTACCATCTCCATCACCACCTCCATCACCACCAGTTCGCTTCCACCTGCGCACATCCATCTCCAATCCATTTACAAAACCACTACCACCTGCATTACATATACCACCAGCACCAGCACTTCAGGGTTGGCAGTTCAGAGACCAAAGGAAGTTACAGCACCAACTCAGCAGTTGTTCATTCGCGATCACCATTCCATCCGCCAGCAACAACTGCACAATACCACCTCCATCTGTTCGCCACCATTCCACCATTCCACCTGCTGTCTGCTTGGGTTTGCTTCATTCGTTTTTAGTTCAAGTTTTCAATTTTTTTATATTGCCATGAACTCCACTATGATGTGCAGCTAATCTCTTGTTTGGTTAGGGATATTTCAAAGCTATGTGACATGAGTTTTTGATAATTTATCGTTTTATTGCTTGTCTTTTACTATGCTTATGACCATTGATTGTTTGCTGGGTATTTAAAAGGCCAATTACATATTTTGTTTACAATTCTAATGCTAGATTATTGAATCGTAATCCGTAATTGTTGTGGTGATTTAATTTAATCATAAGTAGCGAAACATTAACGTTGCAATGGGATGTTGCGGATTTTGATGTGTATTTGACAACCCTAAGTTAACATATAGAACTTACGAGCATGTGGTTATGATCAATCCAACTCATAGAACATACCGGTTAGTTAAGTTACACTAGAGAGCTTATTCAAAGTGTTGACTAGACATGAGTAGAGAACTTATTCTACGAAGTGACTTTGGAGTTTAATAGAGTTGTCGAACTTATAACTTGTCTAGGATTGTTAGTAAACGTATTTTGAAGAAGATTCATGTTCACTAGTGGAGAAACAACCCCTAATCATTCTCATTCTCATTGTCCACTTTCATATTTGTTTGTAGTTTTTGCATTATTCATATTTTCAGAGATTTAATCGACAACTCTCAACTCTCCCTTAGGAACGAACCTGCTTATCCGTCTGCTACTAGTTAGTTTAAAGAAGAGTAAGGAATATTTTTTTATGAGTTTGACACCTCATCAAAATTGGCGTCGCTGCTGGGGAGCAGTCGGTAGTTTGAGTTGTTATTTAATTTTCTGATTTTGCATTTATTTTTAATATTTTTTACTAATTTGTTTGCCGAGAATCTTATTTTTCAGGTGAGTGTGTGCACAATTGGGAACAAGAGGTAAGTCTCTAATCTAGTTGTGTGCATAAGTTTTCAAGATGAATCCTTTTGCCAGTAATGCATATGGTTCATAAAACCATGCATATTATGGTGATTTTAATTCTCAACCTTATTCTTATGACTTCCAACCATACTTGGGATATAATCAAAACCAATCTTTTGGATATGATGAACAATCACAAGGATGGGAGGATAGTTGTACTTTTAATCAGTTTAATCCTAGCCATGTGCAGATGCTCGATAACATTCTTTGTGAGCTAAAGGCAGTGGTACAACTTGGTAGACAACCAATCGGAGCTTGTTACAATGAGTCTAAGCCAGCTCTTGATCGTTTTTATGATCATTCACCTATTCAACGGGATGAGACTTGGGCTGGAAACTATGCATTGAGTGAAAGTGGTGTTTATCCAAGTTTGGAGGAGCAATCTTACAATCAGAAATTTGATAGTTTTGTTGAAGCTGTTATTCCCGTGATGCAACAGATGCTTCAAGCAACAAAACAATTTTGTGAATTTCAGCTAAGTTACAATGAATCACTCCAAGAACTTCAACGGAATATAGACAACATCAGAAATGGCATGAATCAAATTCAAGAAGAGCGGAACAAGGAAGAGGTTCAAACTCATTCTAATATTCCCATGGATGCCAATATAGAGTATGATGATTCCGAAGAAGACGAATCCTTAAATTTTGATAATGATGGTGTGACTAGCTCAACTCTTGATCGTGATAATGATCATTCACATATTCAAAAGGAAGAAGTTGAGTCTAGAAACACTAAAGTTATAAATGGTAAGACTTGTGTTGTATATGAGAGCGATGATGATTATGACTTCTTTGTGAATAACACCCCTAATTCAGAGATTGTGAATACTTTGAATGAGAAGTCAACTTGTGATGAAGACCGTAGGGATTACGATGACTTACTTGGAGCAGATTTCGATTCTGATGATGAAGATTTTCAAGTTATAGAGATAGAAGGAACTGATGATGAAGAACGGTTGAATGGGAATAATGATACTTGTGATGTGGGAACGGAACTATCCAGCAGTACCGAGGATCCGGTAATACATGAGGTTTTGCAAGGTTTGTCTAACCCTTTATGTGAATCTCTATCTAATGATGATCCTCCCAAACTTGAAGTAGATTCTCATAGAGTTGTTAACCCGTCTTTTAGGAAGATACCTCATTTGGGGCTGGAATTGTGTGCTTCAAAAATATTATCCGAATTTCTTGCTTCTAAGTATCCACCATATGTGTTTGAGTCTAACACCATGCAGGTTAGCCAAGAGGAATCAATGGAAGTTCCTTCCACTTATGTTTTGTATACACTTACGAGTGTAGCAAAGACTAAGTGTGGGGGTGACTCTCGTGGGATGATAATTTTACTTTTCCCACCATTTGCTAATATTCTTGTGAAGCCAATGCTCTATATGCAGATTGTTTTGTGGGTGGATCCCCAAACTCAGATTGTTGATGTATGGGGAATCTATTTTGAACAATACTCGTATGCGTCAATCAGGTGAACAATTCCAGTTCTTATTCCCTTGTCTTTTTCAAGTATTCCTCTTATTCTTTTTGCAATGGTTAGAAACATTGAGGACAATGTTTGATTTAAGTGTGGGGTTAGGGTTCCATAAGAAAAAAATTGACGTATACAAAACTCTAACTTTTAGAGATTTTTGAAAAATTTAGAATAAACACTAGCCTTTCTAAGTAGATGTAATGTTTTTTCGACGGTGATGCATATTTCAGCTAAGTCGGAATTATATGCCAACTAAATAGCTAGTTTAGTGTTTATCCTCTATTGTTCAAAAATAGCTTTGAGTTGGAGTAAGGTTTTGTGGGTATATCTCTAGTAAGCCCTCACGAGACTATAACTCGTCCACTAGGGACACCTAGGGGTTTAAAGGCTTGTTAAATTTTCGCTAAAAGTAATTGTATCCTCGACGACATGGAGTTGTTGTATTCTAGTTTTGTTTTGTTTGCTCGAGGACTAGCAAAGATTAAGTGTGGGGGAATTTGATAGGAGCTTAAAATACATCATTTGAATATCAATTCCATATACTTTTCTTTACTATTTTCTCTTGTATTTTCGGGTATTTTGGAGTAATTGGAGTAAAAGAATAAGAAATAGGTATAAAAAGAACAAAACTGAGGCAAGTGTTATCTGGATCCCATCCACAGGATAAGGGGTAACCATCTGGCTATTTCACTAAAGACAGACTACAAATAGTTGAGGGGCACTCGACCTTTATAACTACAAGCTAGGTCGATGTTTCTCTCCAATTCAGTTCGTGTCCCAGCTTATGCACGCTCAACCAGAGTTGCTGCCAAGAGTCATACTACCGGCAAGCCATGATTCAAGGCTTATCTGCCAAGGGTTCAGAGACGATATTGACTACAAGAAAGAAGAAGTGGTTCGAGTTGTGGTGTTAACAGAACCTTGGCCGAGAACGACAAACAGGGAAGAAAAAGATATTGTGTCGTGAGTTCTATGAACTGTGTAAGAGAATCAAGTGGGCAGTTTCGTGTTTCAGACTAACAAGGAGCATCATAAGAGCATTAAGAAGGATGGGTATTCGATTTTAGAGTTTGGTCATAGTCATATTGGGAGAAACAACCAAGACTCAACTGATGGGTATGCTGCCATTGATCTTGGTTAGTTGTGACAATGAATTAGGAATGTGTGTTTGTTGTGTATGAATTCATGAATGCAGGGAAGGAGCTGTGATAGGTTAAAAGTTCAGCAGAGTTATAATCCTCATCAGCTTGCAACATGCCTATAATCTGTTTGTAGAAATGCTTGAATGACCAGTTCTGCAGCAGTTCCCATTGTTCACTGAACCAAATCCATGCCACCGGTTAACCAGGGTCTGAGTAGCTGTTTGCGAAAGAGTCGGTTCATTCTTCGGACACGCGACTAGTGGGTCTGAGTTGTTACATGGTTTTGAGACCGGAAAAATCACAACAAGACAAATATGTGTTGTTGCCTTTGATTGATATATGTTGGGTTTGACACGATGTTGCTACTGTCATATGAGTTGTGACTGAAATAACGGAGAATGGATGGGTTTGTTTTGAATCTGTATTGTGTGCAGGGGATTCGAATTTGGCAGCAAGAAATGAAGCAATGAAGAAGAAACCTGATCAACGTTTATCACGCAAGAGGTGTTTGAGAAAGGTCTCAGTGGCCTGTTTTGCAACCAGGTTACCACAGGGGCTAGTTTTTGGTTCTAATTATTTTCCGAGGGTCAGTACAGGTTTCCGAGGCAATGAGTCTTGGATCAGACTCTCAATCATGTTAATCTCATGCAAATCACTATCATCACAATCCATGGGTTGTTGACTAATGTTGAAAACATTTAGTGCTACGGTCATGTTACCAAAGGATAAATTCAACACTCCATTACGACAATTTATGATACCATTGGATGTTGCCAAGAAAGTACGTCCTAACATGATAAGAATATGATCATCAGGATATTGCACAGGTTGAGTATCTAACATAATCAAGTCCACAGGAAAATAAAAAATTTCAACCTTGATCAACACATCTTCAACAACACCACGAGGGATTTTCACAGATCTGTCCGCTAACTGTAGCGTAACAGGAGTGGGTTTCAGCTCCCCAAGACCTAATTGCGGATACACAGAGTATGGCAAAAGATTCACACTTGCACCTAAGTCTAGCAAAGCCCTATCGATTGTATGTTTACCTATAGTGCAGGTGATAGTGGGACTACCTGGTCCTTAAACTTAGGTGGGGTCTTGTTTTGGATAATTGAACTTACCTGTTCAGTGAGAAAGGCACGCTTATGCACATGAGGTTTTCGTTTTTGTGTGCATAGATCTTTCAAGAATTTAGCATAAGCAGGTATCTGTTTGATTGCTTCAAGAAAGGGGATGTTTATATTGACTCGTTTAAACATTACTAACATCTCATTGTATTGGGTACCTTTCTTCTGCTGCACCAACCTTTGAGGAAAGGGGGCAACATGTACATGAGACGGTGCAGGGACATTAACATCAGTGGAATTCTTAGAGTCACTGTCATGCTCAGATTCCTTCTCCACGACGAGTGTTTTCTGTGAAGTTGTATACACCGGTGAGTCTGATTTAGACTCGACTGACTGTGGTACATCTACATTGTTATCAACAACCTTACCAATACGAAGAGTGGTGACGGCATTCACATGGTCACGAGAGGACTCATTGCAAGTTGAGGAGCTTTCCTGAAATGAACTTTTCTGAATTTGTTGAGGTTGACTAGGGAGTTTTCCTTTTTCTCTCTCGTTTAGTGCATCACACATTTGACCTATTTTGAGTTCTAAACTCGCAAGTCTCTGGTCATTTAACTTCTGATATTGCAAAAGGTTTTGATTCATTTGGTTTATACCATCATCAAAGCTAGGCCCTTTCTCTACAGGGTACTGCGTGTGTGTTTGTACTTGGGGGTTTCTAGGATATGATATCCTTGGTTATTACTTGTTGTACCCCCTTGTACGGGCCCTTTAGACCATGAAAAATTAGGGTAATTCCTCCACCCTGGGTTGTAGGTCTGAGAATAATGGTTGTTCTCTTGCTTATGATGTAAAGCATTGGCTTGTTCTAGTCTAGACTCCTGAAATGCTTGTAGGTCTGGACAATTATCCACTAGGTGGTCTGAACAATGGAATGCGGCACAACTAACCATTTCAAATTGGTCACGGAGAGTAGGGGCAGCAATTTTTACATTCTTCAGCTCTAGCGCTATCGCTTCTACTTTCCTAGCCAAGGATGCAACATTTGCTTTTTCTTCAAAATCAGACTCGATCCTATGGACATTAGCTACATGGGTGGTCTTTTTGGGTTCACGGATGGACTCCCGCTGCTGAGTTTTCTCAGCGACTTCAAATAAGAAAGACCAAGCCTCATTAGCACTTTTGTCAATAAATAAACCATTGCACATTGACTCAACTATGGTTCGGGTACTGACATCTAAGCCTTCATACAAAATTTGCACAAGTCTCCATTTTTCAAAACCATGGTGAGGACATTGGCCCAATAATTCATTAAAGCTCTCCAGATATTTGGCCAAGGTCTCACTTTCTAATTGCACAAAACTATTCAGACTTTGACGAATTGTCCCAGTCTTTTGGTTAGGGAAAAACTTTTTGAAAAATTATTTTGTAAGATCTTCCCATGTTCTGATTGACTTTGGTTGCAGGGCATGCAGCCAGGACTTGGCTTTTTCTTTCAAAGAGAAAGGAAACAGTCTCAGTTTGAGGGACTCTTCTGGCATTTGGTTAAAATGCAGAGTCCCACAGATATCTAGAAAATCTCGTACATGGTTGTAAGGGTTTTCAGCATAAACCCCTCTAAACACAAGAAACATATTAATTGTGCTAGCTTTTAGCTCAAATTGACCAGCATCAGCTGGTAAAACAATGCACGAGGGCTGGCTTGCCCTAGTTGGGAACATGCGGTCTTTCATACTACGGTCCGGGTTTAATTCTTCACCCATGGTTTCAAATTGGTCAGGGTTGTTCTCTTCAGAAGTGGGTATGTCGACTATGTCTTCTTGACTAATTCTAACTAGTCGGTTTGTTTGGTCACGAAAGGTAACAATCATAGCCTAGCATACATACTAGTCATCATGTTATAGCAATCAGACAACAAGCAACTCTCAATACAGAGACACAAAGCCTATGAGAGTCCAAAGCTAGTTCTCGGACTTTGGACAATACAGGGTCAACAGGCTAGCCCTAGAATTTGTGCATACATCTTTTTGATGCTGCAGTTCAGACAAGCAAGAGAATCACAGTTCAGGGACTGGAAGTCTCGAGAATCAAAAGTTAAAACTTGGAAGTAGCACACAAGACTCGACAGATTCAACAGGTCAACAAGCTACTCAAATATCAACTATCAGTGCTTATGAAAATGACAGTATGTTTCAGTGACGTATGCACAGGTTCTGTCGAGAGTAACAGACCAAAAAGTGAAACAACAAGTAGGTGCCAAATTCAGGTCACAGGTTGTGCTTAGAAGGCTCAGAGATTCACACTCATGCAAGCTTATTACAGTTAACAACAAATTGAGTTAACCAACACACACTCAACTTTCACAGGCTTAAAAGTTGTTCTCAGAATTTGCATACAGATTCAAGCTTGGCATATTGTTTAGGCAAGTATCAATGAACAAAGCACAGAATTACACACAGATTTAATCAGTTTCAGGGATGAAACCATGCACAGGTTCTGTTGAGGTTAAGAAATCAAATTTAGCAGGTCATCCAGAGATTAAGCGGTGCGGACAGACACAAACCCAGTAAAGTGACGTGACAAATTCAGCAGATTCTTGACAAATTAGTCGAGCAACAATGAGCAAATAAGGGAGGCAAAGATCATGGAAGTATCAACATATTCACACATACGTGCAGACATATAAAGATTTTCAGTAACTGAGTTATGCTCGCAGAAATACAAATTTCATCTAGTAAATAAATTACTCAAACATCACAGGTTCATGCACAACAGAGGTGTTGCAGGGTTTTTGACAAAGTTATGTAAAGCGAAACTAGTTTCAGCAGGCAGATACCATTCATACAGTCCTAATAGGTAATGAGTTTTGAAAACAATACCGCCAGTACCAGACCGGGTTTAGGCTCGTTAAACACGTTGTCCTGCTCCTTTTCCTTTCTTTTCTTACTTCGCAATGCAGTATCACATGCACCTGTTGAGCTCAAAGAGTAATTTCAGTACCCAGAAGTGCACAGGTGGAGCAAAGACTGGAAATATCAATATAGTTTAAAATTGGTTGTGGAGAGTCTACAGCATAACTGAGATTTTGAAACTATTCTGTTGAATTGTTAACCAAGACAGATTAAACTTATCAGCAGCTGCACAGTTGGAATGGAACAGGTACAAGCTTACGCAGAAATACAACTGTGCTTACAGAATCCAATGTTTAACTCACTACAAAAGTTATAAGAGCTAAGTTATACTAGAATATTCACAACTGCTGGAGCAATAAGAGGAGGAGGGAAGATACAAAACAAAAGCTACAGGCTAGCAATGTTACACATATACAATCTAAACTAAGCAGGCAGTAACAAGATGACAGAGATCAACTGATGGAAATATACAGATGGTAGTATGCTTAAAATTTCGAAACAAAGGAACTCAACAAACTACAACTGAACTACAGAATTACAAACAAATGTTGTGAAATGAGTTTAGTTGCAGATGCAGAAAACTCAAACTAGATATGAGATGAAAAATGATGCAGTGAATGAAGTAACTGAAATATTAAAACTACAACTAACTAAATGTAGATCATATAAACAAATGGGTTACACTACTGACATGGAATTAACAAAACAAAAAGTCTTAATCTACAGCAAGCTAAAGAGCTACATAATGCAAAGATAGAAAATTTTAAGATAATGCAAAATATATGACAGATGGATTAACAACTAGTTACACTAGCAATGGCAGAAATTCCAGATACTTATATACAAGAGTAAGCTGCAAATCAGTAAAGGAAAGACGGAAACTTCAGCTACACCGCCACCGAGTCCCCGGCAGTGGCGCCAAAAACTTGGTAGGACTTGAGATAAGCCTACGACTATGTCTAACTGCAAGTGCACAGTGTCTATTGGAGACAGGGCAAATACAGGTCGATCCCACAAAGACTTGGAGGGTGTAAAGCTGAAATTATGGTCTCACTTAAACTGATTTGAACAATAGTAACAAACAGGGGGTTTTGTTGCCGATACGGCTAGATGATTTTCAAGTAACTGAAGTAATAAAACAAGAAGCAAAACAAGATGTAAACTTGAACAATGATAAGAAGGGTACTAGGGCCTTTGAGTCCACCACTAACTTACACTAGTTATTCTGCTCATAACAGTAACCTTGTCATATCTGATTACAAAAGGGATGTCAATCCTCTGTATATCTAAGGTCTCTTTGATATGAATGATTCAATCACAACTAAGGTATTTCTCCTAAAAAATTAACTGTCTTTTCAGGGCACAGCTAATCAAAAGATCAATAAATGGGATTAAGCATGAGTTGTAGTTCTTCAACACAGTATTATTCTAACTACAATGGATACATGGCATACACTGTGAAAGTAAAGTACTAAAGTCTTAAGATTGAATTTTATTCTAAGACAATTAAGCACAACAAGGTTACTGCCATTAACAGGAATAACAAGTAGCAAACTAGGGCTTCATCTAAACCCTAGCAGATGAATTTAGAACATGATGAAGATGATTAAACACAAATTATATTAAGCTAGTGACTGATCCAACTAAACTTAGATGATTATACAAGTTATAGAGAACCTTATTTATACTCAAATTTCTTCTCAATCCCATGAATTCAAAAATTAGAGAATACCCACTCACTCAAATTCGTATTTTCCGACAAACCCCCTCTGCAATTCTGCTTTGTAACTCATTGATTTGATATTTGCTTTTAGTTATTGAGGCTAATCCTAGCCTTATCTCTCTCAACCCTAGGTTCTAGGGTTACAGAAGAAGCTATAATGGAGATAGATAGAGCTAGGAGGTTGATTGATTGCAAAGGATGGATGATAGGTAGGTCGTGCTCAGAGTTGGTCGAAGGTGGAAGTGATTGATGAGGGGAGGCGAACTGGAGGTGATGGTTTGCAGAGTCTGGAGAAGATGAAAATGTCGTACAAAGGGGAGTGTTTGGTTTTGCTCGAGTAGGGGAAGAATAGTAGGTGTTACGGTGTGAGACGGTGTATCAAGATTTGATGGAAAGTGTGGAGATGCCTTGGATGCTGAGGATCTGTATCAAATCCAACGGCTCATGATAGAAACGGGTTTGGGTCTTATCTCTTGGAAGATCTTCTTCTAAGCTCAAATATTCTTCAAAGCTAATATCTCAAGCCCACACCTAGTCTTTGAGTCTTGCAAACTAAATTCTTCACTTGCGGATGAGGTGCAAACAATATTCTTCACTGCTTTCTAGCGGAAGCTTTGTCGTCTTTCTTCCGTTGTCACCAATTCTCCGCTCTTTTGGCTTCTCTATCCATCCAAGCTTTATTTACTACCTAAAAACACAAAATTAATTAGTACAAGTATTTATTCTTGAAAACAAAGACAAAACATAATTTGGGACAATATATGATTTTAAAGCGCAATAGATGAGTTAAATGCCAATAAAAAGGTATAGAAAAATGCAATATTTGGCACTCATCAGTTCGCGGACTTAAGTCACCGGATAGAGTTTACAAACTCCAGCAGAAATTCTCGGGTTTGAGAACTTCGCCGGTTGGCGGACTAGGTTCGCGGACTGAATTCGCGGACTGGGCTCACGCAAATAGTTTACAAACTCCAGCAGAAATTCTCGGGTATGAGAACTTCGGCCGTTCGCGGACTTAGCTTCAAGCCATTTTCCGGTTCTCTTGATCAACAAATTTCGCAAACTTTGGTTCAAGGAATATGACTTATACACATATGTGTCTCCACAACAATGTTTATGTCCACCATTGGCTATATAATCTAAACTCTCATTCCAATCATTGAAACATTCTTAGAGGACGTTATATAGTTGTTACACCATTTCTCGTCAAAGCAATTTTCAAAGTGATTGAAACATACATGACTTTCGTCACTAGGTAAACTTGATCGAAGCGAAACGCTTACCAACACATATTTCGAGATATAGATAGGCGAGATATACTCGGATCGAAATAGCAAATGTGTATAATCAAAGTCTATATAGCAAACGACTTTTATCTCAAAGAGTAGGAGATATAGTAGATAGACTTTTGAGTGATAGATAAGTTCAAGTCTCCACATACCTTTTTGTTGATGAAGTTCTACCGCTTCGTTGAGTAGATCTTCGTCTTGTATGATGAATCGCCATGGAGTTCTTGAGCTCACTACACTTTTCTATCCTAGTCCGAGACTTAGCTATAGTAGACTAGAAATCAAGACTTATAGTTTTGATCACTAACATTGACAAACATGCTTGAGATAGCAACGCATGCGAGGTAGACCGAGCAATCCTCTAACAGTGTGCACAATACTTGTTTCGGTAAAAGAGGATCCAACTATAATCGGTTTATCCTTGTGGTAGATTAGATTGATTAGTTGTGTAGATCGACATCAATACAATTCTTTGTGATTAAAAGTATTGATTGCAAAATCTTAACAATTACCTTTGGTAGTTGAGAGTAAGATAGATCTAAGAACCTGACGAAGGAGTTTATTGAGATAAACAGAATAGCCTTTGTCTAACTCATATCACTTGGTTGAAGAGAGTTGATACCAAACAAATTTGTTGTTCCTTTACTGTTTGGAATACGAACCAAAGGAACTATTCCAAGTACGTGACTTATTACAGGTAGGAGGCGTGGGAATACAGACGGAACTAGGTGCACTATAGGTTAGTTGCTTGGTCTCAACTATACGATGTTGGTTTGATTTTGTATAGCAGCTTAATCCTGAGAGTATTCAATTGTGGACAAGGTCCCGGGGTTTTTATGCATTTGCGGTTTCCTCGTTAACAAAATCTTGTTGTGTCATTTACTTTTATTTTCCGCAATTATAATTGTTGTTATTATAATTTAAAACTAAAATACACAAACGTTAATTCCTATTTACTTGATAGAAATCCTATTGTGTTTGGTTAAGTTTGAACCTCTTATCAAGTAAACATACTTCGGTGTTGTATTTTCTCGATCTCGTATCCATAGACGATCACACGAAGTGTGAACCGATTAGTTGTATTGTCTCGACTTAGTCCATAGACAATCACTTTCGGAGAAATGACTTATATGTGGAAAAGTTTTAGCTTGAGCCATATTTGGGTACCCTCGCCTTTTCAGATGTGCTTCATACTTTTTGTGCATATTCATCATGGTATATCATGGTGAATTAACTCTAAGAGTAATTTCTTGATACATATGTTGGATTAATTTGATTTCCAAGTGAACATGGGAAGCTTGATTTTGTTACAGGGAACTGTTGAAAGTTGTTGATGCTTATTTTTTTGATGTTGCAAAATTTTTGCCTACTGTTGAAAGTTGTTGGGACCATTCAATTTCGCAAAGTTGCACTTCAGATATATTGGCTGGTAAATTATTTTGAATTTACTTATGAACATTAGCTAGAAGATTACATTTACATCACTGTGTTTGCTTAACATATTTCTTTAGCTTAACTGTTGAGAATGGAAATTGAAATTTGATCATTCCCAGCTTGAAACCCTATTTATGTTTCTATACTATTGATTTAATAGTGCAAATTTGAATATTAATTGTCTTGTAAAAAGATGGATAACATCAATGATTATGCTAAGAAAATCACTTAATCTAGAACGTTAAAAATAGAACAGCATCAAACCCATGTGACTACTTCCTTTCAATGGCCAATTGAGTTTTCTTTATCTCACTGAAATTGAATTCAAATTCAACTTTATGTGGTCATTACCCATTTAGATGATTTTGTCGCAGTAGAACAGATCGAAATACGTGATTCTTTTGAGATTGAAACTAGTTTACTGTTTGCAGGCAGATTTGGTGGAAAAAGATGTGTGTAAATATGGAGTTAAGGTGTTTGAGGAAATGCCGCTGTTATGTCCGGTTAAGTTTTAACTGGGTTAGGAAATGAAGTTATTTAACCATTTCATAAGGGTATCTAGGTAAAAAATCAGACAGTCAAAGTAAGTCAACGACCCTAATGCATCAAGTGCGTCTTCTACGACCCAGACCCTAATTTGGTACAACACATACGACCCTTTTACAAAATATCTCAATGGAATTATGCTGAGAAGATTCAACCAAAGACGGGGAATTAGGCAAGGGAAAATTTTCAAAATATATGAAATTATTTTATGCACAAAATTTATATGGTTAAGAGAAACTCCCTGAAAAGCCGCATCAGATCTATCTTTCCATAAGACCCAAGAACCAATCATGACTGTGAAAAGCCATTTTCATCAAGATTGTAATCAATGTGACTGAACCAACTTATAACCCATTCCAAGACATTGTTACAGTTAGCTCTAACGGAATCAATATCAATACTGACTCCTCTTCAAACTGCTCTTGCATGTCTACATGCAAATAAGAAATGTTCCATAGTTTCTTCATGTTGGCCACATATGCTGCACAGGCCATCTTGATCATTGTTGAATGTAGCCAACTTCCTGTTGGTAGTGTGTAACTCTCTAATACATTTCCAAGCAAAGAGTTTGATTCTATGAGCTGCATTACACTTCTATAACCTCTTCCAAACTGCAAGATCTATACCAGTACCATTAATTTGAACCACTCTGTTACACTTAGTGAGCATATTATAGGTACTTTTGACCGAGATTTTTCCATCTTTAGCAGGCATCCACAACATCACATCTTCCTTAAAGGAATCAATAAACAAATTTTGAATTCTTCTAGAGGTATTGGCATCAAAAAGTTTATCAAATAGCTCAACATTCCACATATCAATATTAAGAATGAGCAGCTCACTGACCACATTATAGAACCTAAATAAATCACTAATTGGAATAGGATGGTTAGACATACCAGGAATCCATCTGTCCTTACAAATTTTAGTTTTTTCACCATTATTGATCTCCATGAAATAATTTTGTTTAACTATATGTAAGACTTTAGTAATATAATTCCAAGTGTAAGAACATTTTTTTTTTGCTTCAATGTATTGCTACAGAATATCACCAGTTTTGAAATATCTACCTCCCAGAACTTAAACCATAAGGTGACTTGATTCAGTGCAAATTTTCCAAGCCAACTTAGTGAGTAAAGCTAGATTAAGCTTTTTAAGATCCTTGAAAGCCAGACCTCCAATGTCTTTAGGTTTACATACATTTTCCCAAGCAATGTGGTTTAAACCTCTATTAGATTTATGGCCCCAGAAGAATTTCCTCTCAATAGCAGTAAGTTGCTTAATGAGATTATTGGGTGGGTAACTTAAAAATTCCCATTTGATAAGCATGTACAGAATTCAGTACATGCTTTATCATGGTTGCTCTACCTACTTGAGATAAAGAAATAGAAGACCATATAGAGTATCCATGTTCAAAGATTTCCTTAATAGCTTTGAATGATTCTTGGAGATCCTAATAAAGGAGATCCTAAAGGAAACTCAGCCTTTGAAAAGCGTAATGCACGTACGATAAAAGGAAAGAGTCAAATCTGAGACGTTGGATGAAGGCGAAAAAGGAGGGTGCATCCTAAGCCACGATTTATCTCATTCTTTTCGCTGCACTTTTAAAGAAATCGGAGTTGTCGATAAACTTAAAACGTCCATTTAGAGCCACAGGATCAGGAAAAGCCCGCACCAAACGCACCCTAAATTAGGGTTTGGATCCCCAGTTAAGGAAGTCGTTTCCATCACAACCCTAGACAGACGCCTATATAAACTTTGTTTTTCTTGTTGGAGATGAGGAGTTTTTATCACAAGGGAGAGGAAGACCTGAGTGAACGGCCTCAAGGAAATCGTCTTTGTGTAACCGCTATGGACATTGAGAGACAAAGGGAAGGTAAGAGGACTCTCATATTTCTTTGTTTCTTTTGATTTCTGAAATCAGTAAGTTTATCAGATCTATTATTAAGAGTCTATGCTCGAATCTCTAATTATGTTACTGAAACTAGATCTCAATTTTTTTAGGTTTTAATTCAATGTTCTTTCTCTATTGACGTCCAGGTTTAAAATGCGTTATCGAGATGATGGTGAGATCTCGGTCCATGATGCTTGAAGAACGACCAGACATTAGAAACATGTGTAAGACACTCGAGACTTTCATCAACTGAATCTTGACAAATGTTTTAATTCAATTTTCTTTCTCTATTGACAGATTCATTCTGCATTCTCTGTTTTTTTATTACCTTAACTCGACTTTTTGCTTCCATATTCAGCTCGGGCCCAATTTGCGGAGCATCTGAAGAAAAGTGAGGCTGAAAGGAATCGCCTATGGGAAGAACATCTAGATAAAAATGATAAAAAACAACATAAATTTTTTAAGGACTTGAGAGTTGTTGGAAGTTAAACCAAGATATGGTGTTTTGGTTCTAGAGAGTTTTAGAAGAGATCTATTTAGAGTTTGTTTTATGTTAGGAAAGTGTGCTTTATTTAGAGTTGGTTTTTTATTAGGAAATTGCTTTGAGTGATAGTCAAGTTTGTGAGACTATAAGTAGGCTATTGAGCCATAAGAATTGTAGACTGAATTTGATTATCAATGTAGTCTTTTAATTGCTTCTGCGTGTGCTCTCCTCTCTCTTGCTCTATCCTACATTAGGTATAAGAGCAAGGTGAGAGGAAGAGAGAGGAGAAAGAGTTAGGGAAGTTTTTTCATCGTTTTCGTTTTAGGGTTTGAGAAAGTCGTTAAAAAAAAGTTGCGCAGAGAAGGTGTAAGGTTTGCTGTTTTTTGAAGAAGAGTTGTTGCTTTTGGAAGGAAGATGCTGTAATTATTGGGTGTGTACGGTGATGGCGCTGGTGGTATTGATAGCAACAACGTTGGGAACTTATTGTTGTTGTGGTTTGATTCTGGCGAGATCAAGAAGAACAAGTAAGAAGAGGTGATTCTAGCATGTTATTTATGCCGAGAAGAATTGGCAGTAACTGAAAGAGGAGCGAGCTAGGCAGAGGAGTTTCTGTCTTTGGTGATTGCAACTGATAAATAATGATGGACAAAGAAGCAGTTAGGGTTTCACGACCTAAAAAAAACTCGTGTAAGTTTGGGTTGTCTTAGAACTCAATATCATCGGTGAAAGAAGATGTTGTTGTCTGTGACGGAGTTGAACTTTAATGTTGTTGTTCAAGATTAGTTGGATAGATTTTTTGGCAAAGATCGAGCTGCTGATGATCAGGTACCAAGTTGAGGAGAGAAGTGTTGTTGTGCGCTGATGTTGGGAAAGAAACATGGAAGTGATGATGATGCTCGGTGATGACTACCATTGATGATTGAGATGGAGGAAGAACTGATGGCGTTTGATCACAGTGGTAGTTATTACTGATGGGAGTTATTCTCCAGTTCGAATTGAGCTTTGGGTTGGTGATTGATGTCTCTATTGGTTTGCTGGTGATGGGGTTGATTGGTCCGAATCAGATTTTGAGTCTGCCAGGATCATCGCAGGTGAACCATGAACACGAGATGAGATGGAAGTTTGAGTTCTTAATGTTGGTTGGTTGTTGTTAACGGCTGGAAAGGACCGATGGACTTCTGCAGCTGGGGAGGACTGTTGGACTTCCGGAGCTAAGATAATAAAAGGAGCAGCTGCGAAGTGTGACATGCTGGAGATTTGACGACGTTGGAGATTTGGGATTCACAACCCTAAAATCTGGTGAGAACTGGCCTTAAAAAATGTGCTATTGGAAGTTGGTAACAGTATGTGATGTGTTACAAAGAAGAATCACAGTTACAGAATAGTTGGAGAAGAGTTGTTACAGAAGAATTTGTTACAAAAGAAGTTGTAACATATTAACAGAAGCGTGACAAAAAAATGGTCACAGTTTGTGACAGCAAATGACAATAAAAACGTGTGATGTGTTCTGTCAGAGACGTTGCAGATAGCAGATTTGATGTTTGTTGAGATAAGAAGTTTTTGGGTAAATGGTTGATTCGAAGGGTTAAGTCATGGATTCGAAAAAGACGAAAGGATCAAAGTTGGTATTGTAGTCAGAGGATTGGTACAGTTTGATAGAGGATCAAAGCTGGTATTGCAGTCAGGAGGGCTGGTACAGTTTGATGGATCAAAGCTGGTATTGCAGTCAGGACTAGTACAGTTTGATTAAGGTGATCGAATTCAGAAGCTTAGAATGACAAGGAATGATTGGATAGTTAAGATTGAACTTAAGGGAGGATGGTATCGTATTAAGCTCAAACATGGAGATTGAACAGTTTGTGGCAGAAACTTGGAAATCTCATTTGTGTTAGTTATTGCTTGTGGAAGAAGCATAAAAAAGAAAAATATTGTGAGAGAATCTTGAAGAACAAAGAAGTGTGAAGGTTTCGCAACAATAGCGTGACTGGAACAAGAGAAGAAAAAACAACAACAATGTTATGAAGAAAGAGAAGTAATCACCAGGTGGTTATGCGAGATTGAAGAGAATAGACGTCACAAGGTTGTGATCGTGAGAAATGAAGCAATCCCAGTGTGGGGATTTGGATAGAGTTGTGAAGAGCAATGCCGGTGGTGAAATTTGGCTAGAGAAGTGAAGAAATTCCAGGGTGGAATTTGAAGTGTTAAGTGGAAATCCTGCAAGTGAAGTAGGTAAACAAGAGATGAGTTTGAGCTACAATGCTCAGTGAAGAAAGTTGAAGATGAGCTACAATGATCGGTCTTGAGTTAAATAATTTGGTTTTGTGTTTGGTTAGCAAGTTGTATAGAGCACAATGAGGTGTTCCTAGCTTGCTAAAAGGTTTGTATTCCGCTGCGATGAAGAAGAATGTGAAGTGAGTGTTTGATGATTGCTGTGAAGAAGATTGGTTTGTGAATTGAGTTTGACAATGACGGAATTATGGAATCAGAAAAGACAAGAACGTGTTAACGTTTATCAATGGAAGAAGAGGAATAGAAAATAATAAAAGACAAGGACGTGCAAACGTTTATCAATGGAAGAAGAGGGTTACAGAATTCTCGTTGAATGATATCTTGGTCTAAGGGAGGATGTTGGAAGTTAAACCAAGATATGGTGTTTTGGTTCTAGAGAGTTCTAGAAGAGTTCTATATAGAGTTTGTTTTATGTTAGGAAAGTGTGCTTTATTTAGAGTTTGTTTTTTATTAGGAAATTGCTTGGAGTGATCGTCAAGTTTGTGAGACTATAAGTAGGCTATTGATCCATAAGAATTGTACACTGAATTTGATTATCAATGTAGTCTTTTAATTGCTTCCGCGTGTTCTCTCCTCTCTCTTGCTCGATCCTACAAGAGCTAAAGAAGCGCCACTGATAAAGATGCAACGACGCGAAGCCGAAAGGATGGAAAGGATTGAAGCGGAGTACTTTAGGAAGAACCCGTTAAATAAGGAACTTTTTATATTGGATATTGCAAGATATAGTAGCATATATGTTCGTTCTTTCGGTTATGCTAAACTTGAAAGTTCCAAGTATAAGATGTTCATCAAATCTCTCACAGACGATGATTCTTACAAGTACTAATAATGATTATTACATGCAATAAAATTTTATATTTATCTCAATGATCTTCTGCAATCTAAATTAGTAATTGTTTGGTCTGTTGCCGGGTTCATTTAGGACGCAATGAATCTTTGTCAGAGATTGTTGGACTGGTCTCAGAAGAAAAGTTCAATCATAGACTCAAACTTGGAGACCGTGAATATTGGAAAACTAAAGAAATGCTACCTGGTCTTCATACTATTGGAAGCGTAAGAAATATGTGCATTTTCTCCACTTTTGACAGCTCTGAGGTTTTATTAATGTCCTTATTATTTGGTCCTTCTAACTTTATTTTACATATGCTTTTTAATTACATATCCTTATTATTTAGTCCTTCTAACTTTAGAGATGCTTTTTAATTACAATGATGACGGTGTCATTTTAACTGACAAAACCAAAGAAGAGGTACTCAGGTAGGGTTGAAGTGTGGGCCATTGTAATATTATTAGCAAATTTTCACTTTGTCAATATAATTATCGACAAACCATAGATGATCTTTAATTCCCATGAGATTTTACTTTGCAGGAAGTTTAAGGAATATGGAGAATGCGACTTTGTAAAGGCAGACACCAATGAAATTGGTCAGGAAAAGCTATTCTCTGGGGTCTTTGTATGGTTTGATAATTTTGTTTTATTTTGATGTTCACCATTTCCTCCTTGGGATTATGTTTGTTTCAGCTGGTGTTTGAGAAAGATGATTGTCTGACTTTACCTCCCCGTTCAAATCCAAGGAATTTGTCTATCAACTTAAGAAAATTAGGCATGCCTGTTAAACTCAGTGGTGGGTTATTATGTTATATATTGGTGATTGGCGGTTTACTTACACTCATAACTAGTTTTTGATTGCTTCTTATGTGGATTCTTTGTAGAAGATGGAAAACGTGTTTGTGTAGCCGATACATTTCGTGTGTGTGAAGTTGGAAAATGCGTGACAGAGGATGCCACTGAAATTCTGGTATGTTTATACCTTCTGGTTTCTATAAGAAGCTTTGGCTAGAAGAGGAGCAGTTTTTCACATTTGGGATGCTGCTGAAATCTAGTGCAATTCACATAACTTATTGTTTGATCTATTTATTTTTTTTGTTAACAATCCGCTGCAGAAACTTCTCGACAAAAAGATGTTCAAGTATGTACTTTTTCCATTGTGCTGCTGGAGTGCCTCCACTAAAAAAACTGAATATTTTGAGTAAGAAGTTGCCTCTTGTTGATGTACTTCTGTACTTATGTAGTTGTTATCTTCTACTTCTTATCAACTGCAATTTTTTTGTGGTTTTATTTTTTATGCAGTGTGGACCTGCAGGGTTGTTGGTGAATGGGGTTAAGTAGGTTGATGTTTCATAGGAGGTTATTTTTCAAGGGTGAAGATTGGTAAATTTTCGGTTCACTTGTGTTAGGTTAAATTAAAAACATTTTCATGCTAAGATGTTTTCTTATGTTGTTTCATATTGTGAGACTATGTTTATTCCAAGTTGGGTTAAAGACTAAAGATTGTTAAAATTTATGTCTTTTTGGTTGTTGTTACCCAAGCATGCTTAATTGACCTGAATATATTGCCATTTGAAGAGACACCTGATTGAGGATTTTTTAAAAAAAATTTAAGCTTTTCACAATACAAAACAATTAGAGCATTTGAGTATCTGCGTTTCCAGCTACTTTGCAAGAACTGCTCGGGCTTACAATCTCTTCCTTAGATGTCTTCTTTTATAGCAAGTCAAGTCTCCTTTCCTTCTAGGCTTTGGAGCAGCTCGACTATTTTGCCATAACTCCTTAACTAGGATTTTTTTGTCCATTTTGTATTATGTTCTATTCTAGTATTAAGTGATTTGAATTTGGTCTTTGGCCCGTCTTATGTTCTATCCATCCTATGTTCTATTCTCTTTGGCCCGTCTTCCTTGCCCATTTAAAGAAGTTTGTAGACTTTTTTGGATGGAGGCAATTACTTTAACATCCATACCTGTTACCTGATACCGAATTTAAGTCTGTCTCCGTCTTGTATAAAACTCAACTAGTTTTGATTATTCCATATTTGCCCCGCATAACAAATCGATATACAAACTCATGTTTAAAATATTTAAAATATTCATTATGTGTTTGTAAGTTATAAGGGAATACACATCAATATATGTGACTCTGAGTCTCTGATTACCTCTGCAAAAGAGGGGGTCTTATAGGCGTACTACTTTTCCGTATCAAACTTTCCTCGCCAAATTTTTTTGGAATTTTCCCTGACTTGTTTTAAAGATTAAAGAAAAAGAAGAAGAAAGTACTTTCCTTAAGTCCTTATTTTAAATTTTTTTTTTTTGTAGAAAAACAGAATTACTAAGAGATTAAACTTTTGCTAGCGATTCACGCCGTATAAGTTTCTATACATCGAGATTAAACTTATACTCAAGGCATAGTGATTTGAACATTTGAACATGTGTTAAACTCTTATGTTTTAACGTTTAAGTATTTTATATTGATACTCAATCCTAAGCGTATTTTTAATATATTTTAGGATATAAAAACGTATCACTGGGGCCTTACGGTCCCGGCTCAACCTTTGTGTCATGCATCATATAATCTTCGGTATCCGACACAGAGTTTATAGAGCTTGGTATGTTCTGTGATAATATTTTAAAGTATCATTAATATGCTTCTTAAAATAAATTCCTTGATTTCTATTTTATCCGTTGATTCCAGGATAATAAATTGGTGATCATTGAAAATGCCTTTTGACATAGCCAAAAATCTGGTGAACCATAAGATAATGTGACCAATATATACCGGAGTTATAGCGTATCTTGCCATGAATGTTAATTACTAAGATAACAAAAGACTTTATATCCATTTAAAACTACTCTCAAAAGTGAAAAGTGAATGAGTACGTCTTTGACCTGTCCATGAATTTCAAGCTTCTCTTGGGCAATATTCTTGCATAATTTTGTTCTTTCTCGAGTTCAGATTTTTTCAATGCCGGTTAGGTGGTCTAGACGTTGTTTGAATTGTCATAGCTTGTGTTTTTGTCTTGATTTTAACTTTTCCATAATTTTATGATTGTTATCATATATTTGTAAAGTATCTATCAGACCTACCCTGTGCAAATAGACTTATTGTAAAGTATTTGCTGATTATTTACACACCGTTTCCGTAACCTGATCTCCTGAATATTCAATTATTTCCTTGTTAATTTCTTTGAGTGTTAAATCGCGGTTGTCTTATCTTCAGTGAGATTTTCATCCTTTAAAGCCTCGAGCAGCTTATTGTTATCATAAGCATTATTGTGAATGAAGTAATCCTTGATAATTATTAATCTCAATATTGTGTGTCACATTACCTTCTTTATCTTGTTGTTTTTATGATAATGATATATTCTCCGTTGTTTTTGGTTGTTGGATCTCTAGACCTAAATTAATCTTTTTCTTTAAGTTTATTATTATTTATGTTTTCCGCTCTACTTAGGTTTTCATCTCATAATCAGATGCTTGTGTTATCCATGCATCGCCGCTGACACTCAGATGCTTATGTTATCCATGTATCGCTAATACAGTTTATGTTATGTAGGTATCATCGTTAATGATTACCTAATTTTTTATCTCGTGTTCATTTTATTCGTTAATTATATTGTAACTAAAATGATGACCATGACCATTGATTAAATGTGAATATGACCTTCGAGAGTTAATGGCAGTCAAAAAAGGATAATGTAATTTATGAGGATGATACTGGGCAATTTTATCTAACAAATTAGAACATGCAAACACGATGCGTGAAATCTCTTAACCAAAAAGAAAATAAACAATTATTTACATGAAACAAACTAATGAACAATTCCAGTATTTTCTTTAATAATTTTTTCTAAAGAAAAAAGTTTTTAAGGATTTAAAAGCAACTAAATTTTATGAAATAGTTTGATCTGAATAAATTCAAGTTGTTGAGACAATAATAAGATAGATAACGAGGTGAATAATGCAAAAGCAACATATGATAGTATGAACAATATAATCTTGGGTTATAGCATACCTTGTCAAGGATATATATGAAGAAAAGAACAAAATATTTAGATCCATTGAAAAAAGTGAATGGATATGTCTTTCATCCGTTTATGAATTTTAATCTTCTTTCTTTAGGCAATTCCACTATTCTTGCATGCAGTAGTGGTGTTCTTTATTTTTTCTATCCTGGTTTTGTATTTACGTTTCACACATTACTTTGAATTAACTTGGCCAATGTTTCAATTTTGATTTTAACTTAATATTTCTTTTAGTACTAGGAATCACCGGGGCCTGATGGCCCCGTCTCAACCTCTCATTGTCGTCTTAAGTGTATATGCATTAAAAAAGACTATAACTTATTTAATGTATGAAAATATTTTTCAAAAACTACAACTTAGTCAATTTGAAGGAAAAAAATGTAAAGAGAATATATGTTAATATTAAAAAATAATGTAACACTGTCTCATTATACAGCTAATACATCTGAAATTAAAATAATAAAAAATATTTCATAAAATACATTCCAATAGGAAAAAAAATAATGTAATACTATTTTTACTTATAAAAAAAGATTGGATAAAGATCATTACATTGCGGACGAAAAAATTTAACTCTCACAAAAGAGTAAATCAGTAATCCCAAACAAAAAAAAAAAGAATTAAAAGCCCAACATAGGTACATATTCATATCTATTGCAGTTCGCATTGGTACATATGTCACGTTCAACCAAAATAAGAAAGCAGTAATAGATGTGGATTAAAACACGACATGAAAACAACCATAAAGTTTAACGTTAAACATTACATAACATTACCCTTTAATCCTACTTGACTTCTGCGAGCCATTTAATCAGAAACCAAATCTATATGTCTTTAGATTGTTCTCAACTTCCCATATTCCACCTTCAGTTTTATACAATATAAAACATTCTTTACATAATTTCATTCTTTCACGATCCTTCGTTTTATCCATGTTTGCACTACATTTTTGTTGTGGATGTTCTTTCAGCGTTAACATCCATCTTGTTTTTTTTTTAATATTTCGTTCATCTATGTGATATAATCTTTTTAGTTACTTGTTCTCCTAGGAATGAAATCACTTCTCCATTCATTTCTTTTACTATTTTTTTTTTCAAAAAAACATCTGGAAAATAAAAGTTGCCAACATTTTTAATGCTGCAAAGATGTTTATGTAGTATTTTTGCATCCGGCCCTTCGTTAGACTTTGAATCTTCTTTGAAAGATTTTTCCAGTAAATAATCCCCAAGCATTAGAAGAGTTGTAGAACTTTTTCCTGCATTGTTTCTTTCGTCGGTGTCATCCAATTCTAAAATTGGCTAAATGTGATGACATTCCAGATTTTTTTCTAGTTTTTGATATTGTCTAAACATTGTCATCTCGTGTTTTTGTCTTTTTTTCTCGTGTTTAGGGTCTGAAATACTATATGGTGCGCTTGTATTCGAGGGTTGTTGGTGTATATATCATCTAGATGATTTACCTTATCCTTTCCACCAATACTAATCATGTTATCTCAAACTTTTTGGTTGGGGTTAGCAGAAGTAAGACATTGTATAAAATCCAATAACTGTAGTTGATGAAATAAATAAGACATACTTAAGAACTTAATTATGAAAATACAAAGATTGCTAATAGGGGATACCAAATTACCCGGGGGTGTACCAATATGCATATAGAACAAAATATATATTGGTATGGGATTGGTACACCCCCAAGCAATTTGGTACCCCCTATTAGCAGCCTTGTGGAAATACAATTATTCATGTACTGCAATTACATTATTGAAATAAATGACTTTCTCATCACACTATTGAATAATGTTAATCATATCCCTCTTCTGATTTGTTTACCTGGAACTCTTGACAACTTGTCAGTACAATGAATGTCAATATTTGATAGGGTAAGCATGACTCAGTTTTTCTAGGGTAAAAAAAATTATAGATTGATCTAGTTGTTTTGGCTGTGAATTAGCTCCTAGCCTTTAGTTTGTAATTTAAGAATAATTGTATATCATAGGGTTATTCAATTTGTGAGCATTTTTATCTTTAATAGTAGTAAGCACAGAGAATCGGTAAACTTACCCTTGTTCATTCAACTTTCCAGGCGTTTAAGAAGATGCTGAAATCAAGGGTAGTTGTCGGTCAGCTTTGTGAAGATACATAGGTATCAATACCACATGCATTACTACCATCACCAATCTCACTAACACCTGCATTACTATAATAATTAACAATATTACATCCCGACGCCGAATATTACATGACCTGTAGGATTACCAATTAGCCAATCATGAACCTCCTAAAAAACTTGCAACGGTGACTTGTTAACAATGATAGTCTCATTTCCTCTAAATTTTCGTTGCAAATTTGTAACATAGATTATAATCCACATCTCTGAATTTCCTGTTATTGATTTTTCCATGATAATATCTTGTTCTTTCTGCTATTTGATACACAACCAAAGCTCTAAAGTTGAAAAAGGCCAACTACGAAAAGAGTCAAAACCAATCTAATTAAGCTCTTAACTACGTTATCTACTTTTATACACAACTTTGTTGAAATGACTCAGAGATTGGGAACTAATTTGTTCTAACAACGAAACCAAGTATTAATTCCACACACACACAAAAAAAAAAAAAAAAACCTAACTTACTCCAGCTCCTTATTCTTGCTAGACAATAGAAGAGATATATAATTAAATGAGGAATCTGAGTTGGTATATAATTCTTTTTCTCCATTTATGTTTTCTATGCTTTCCACCTAGTCTTATTAGTACAGTTACAGTGCCTGGCAGAGGTCTACAATGGTTTGTAATGTTATCCCACTTCTTTTTTTTTAAATGTAGTTGTGTTTACGTTGTTCTCACCTAGTCTTATTAGTATTGCGCTCCGGAAGTGCCGGAACTTATATAAAGTATTACAAATATGTGATAAATACTGGTACTGCAAGCTTCTGTTATCTATTCCATTATTTATTCTTCAATACGTTCATTCTTGAATTTAATTAATACAACCATGTTTCCTATATTGTATTGCTAAATATCAAATCATCTCGAGAAACTATATCCTGTTATGGTGAATATTGCTTTTCCACCTCGGTAATCTTATTGTTGTTGGAAGAACTGACCCTTTAACTTGATAAACAATTACTCAGAGATGAATATACCGTGTTACATCCATAGTTCACTAACATGATGATAACTTCATTACCCCAGCTTATATTAAATGTGATAAGGGCTGGTTGCAGCGACCAATTGGATCTCAACTGAATTGCGACAAAGGGTGGTCTAAGATGTTGGGATCATACCTGCATCTATATAACATAGTTGTTAAGCAAAATTGTACCACAGTATGGTCAAAGATGCAGCTGAACTCCGGAAACTATGGTAAACAATAATATTATACTAAGCTAAATTTTCAAGGAACTGATTGACCCGATAATCTGTAATAAGCACCGCTTGAAAAAAAAGGTTATTTGATTTTACATAAACATTGTTATTATAAAAGCCGCACTTCATGTTTATGAGGAAGAGCATTAATAATCTTAGAAAAAGATAAAATAGATTATAACCCGGAGTAATGCCAAAAAAATCCATAGAACAATAACCCAAAACATTCTAACTTTAAAAAATTAAAAAAATGTAACTAAACCTTAACGTAGAATCTTGTTGATGCCTATGTAGTACAGTGGTAAAGTTACTGGGTGATGATACCACTGACCTGAGTTCGAAACTTCCCAGCACCAAAATTCTTTACCGATCAAAAAAAAACATAAATGTTGAATCTAGTACTGAAAAAAGTAATCAAATTTCCTAAAAATCCTATTTAAAAAAAATATTGCTATAACTAAATGAATCTATCATTTCTTCATATAATTTTTTCTGGAAATCATTGGCCGCCTACTCTTCATCATCGGAGTCTATTTACTTTTTTCCAGTTTGCGTCGAGTCTTTTTGGGTATTTTGGATGCTTTGCTTCCTTGTAGTTACTTAACGCATGTTTTATACCCCATCCTTGTCATTGTCTTTGGTAATATGTGTAACACTTCTTTCGCGTCCTGAACCCTATAGAGAAAGAGATCTTTGCATGTAAACACTGATTCATATATGAAACAAAACAATGTTTTAGTACCAATCACTTGCAAAAAAAAATTTTATTTATGTACTATGTATCAGCATCTTAATCCTCTAATTCGGGCTTTGTTTTGAATACTTTTTAGACCATAGTACAACACAAATTGGTTATTTATATTGTACTCCTGGATTACCAATTTGAAAACAAAGGTGTGGTCCTTGATTTAGTTGAACCACCCGTGTGCCTTTTATGCCTTGTTAATCGGCATTCAGAAATAAATAATATGTTGAGCATGCGTTCACAGTACATCCATCTACGATCAAGTTTATTGTCCATACTATTATGTGGTTACCTCATCGCATGTTCCATGAAATCTACATATTCTTTGGCAGTGCATTTCAACAATTTCTTTGTTGTTTTTCCTATCACTGTGAATACTGTTGTATCTATGTCATCCTTTACATCCAAATTTAATTTGTCCCTGTGTATATTCTAAGGCGTTAGTAAGTCTCGCTGTATTTTCCATCTATTTATTTAAAATTGTCGTTCATTCTCACCATGGTGTATTATCTTCAAATTTGTTTTTGCAATTGTCACACCAAAGTTCCTTGTCTTCTTCGTAATCAACCTTTATTATATTTGTTGCATGCCATGTAGTACCATTATCTGTTATCAACCATTAAGTCGCCTCGCAGGAGAATGTTTTACCCTGCTATTTACTCGAAGAACCACACATTTAGCTATGTTTTATCCTGGAAGGTAAGTATTTAACCAAATATACGCTTACCATATTTTAACTGTATTATATCATGTTTGTTGCTTCTTGTATGGTCTTTCTATCTTCGTTCGGATCATCCGGTTCTGGCGAGCCAATTAGTGATTCCATTTTCTCCTAATTTAAGCCTGCATAAATTAGTTTTGTTGTTTTAGTACGTAACAAAAGTCAATTGATTCTTAATTTTTCTGTGCACTTACTTTTTCTTAAATTCATCGTTTTCTGGAATATCCAGATTGATCAATACTGTAGAGGTAGTGGTAGTAGCTAATGTAAGTGTACTTGTTCCAAGGTATATTTTTTTGTTAAGGGAATAAATAAATGCTGATGTCAGAGCATGTTGTGGTTGATTAATAATGGACCACTAACCTCGGAATTCTATTACAAACGTTCTAGTGATAATAACAATTATCAGAGTACTCTTGTGTTGTTCCTTTACAATACCCTCTTATACGGATTTGCATCATTCTCTTCATACAGTTACCTTCATGGAGTGTGCAATCATTCAACAGAAGTATAAGCGCCGTTTAGTACATGCAGAAAGACAGAGTCCCCTATTTCATTCCAGACCACTTTTCATGTAGTTGTATCCGGTAGTTAGTAGTCTATATGGTTCTGCTTTCCGATATATGTTTTTGGTATATATTAGATCATGATAGATTTATTTATCTGATTAAACCATTCAAAAATATCACACTTGGAAACACCTCACATGTTTCAGCTAATGGGGATATTCAGGATAACCAATGCAATTAAGCTAATGGCTAACACATAACAATTTAACAACCTGCACATGGACAGATAGAACGAAAATCAGTACATAAAGGTCACAGAAACTAATATAATTAATGGAGTTATTGTTGCATTTTTTAGATCGTTTTTTTTAATATGAATAAATAATCTATATTGCAATGCAACTTCGTTATGTACAAACATTCAAGTTAATAACTCTCTAGTTTATATAAAATTATCTTTACATTTATGAAATTTGGTGTAAAATGACTCACTTGTGACCTGGTTTTTCATGAAACTAATGTCACATTGAATTTCATCTTGGGTTTTTCGTAATATCAGAAGAGTTATTAGTGTTTTGATGTTTCATATTGCAATAAAAAACTATTCAAACCACACTTTCCTCTTCAACTTCCATATCATCACTTTCCTTTTCAACTTCCATATAATCACTTTCCTGACACTCTCAATGGTTTCCTCGTCAGTCAACAAATCCGAAAATTTCTTCTCTGAGGGTAGTTTAAAAAGTATTCATCTCAATTCATTCCATTTATAACATGCAACTAATATCATAGTCCTACTTTATTTTAATAAGTAATTTATTTATTATTATTGACTACCTAATAGATTACTAATTAATAGTTGTTATTTTATCGATTACCTAATACCTTAGTAGATAGACAAATTTTGACCGTGCGAAAGAAAAAAACAACTACTATTTTATACTTTATGAGGATATATTATACTAACTCTGTTTCAGGAAAAGTAACATTTTTCTAAAAACGGAGGGAACATGTGTATAACTAAAAAATAACGATCATGTACAACGACAGCGTATAGTGTTGTTGTCATCATTTGTATATGCACCATACTCTGAGGAAGTGTTTCACAGTTTGATTTAATGGAAGTCTAGAAATATAGAAATTTACTATTGAGATAGCCTGTCTCATTTTATTAGTCCATCTGTTCCATTTTAATCTCTGTTGAAAAAGTAGAAAAATCAAGGAAATTTAAGAATTTTCCAGAACTACACATTTTTAATGGTATACTATTACCAAAATTAAAAAAGAACCTTTTATTGTCGAATTTACATGAAATTAGTAACTTTACCTTTAATAGGTAAGGAAAAGAATTAGATACCTAAATTTTTTGAAAACTTAAAAAAGAATCCTCAATTGTTTTCTATTTATGCACATACTTCTAATGATTTCAAACCGGGTCTCATTGAAATGAATCTATCTATAATTACAGAGAGTTTGATGGAAAAATCACTACAAAAAAAGCTCGTAATATTTTTGGTACTAACAAAAAATAGTACTACCCCCAAAATGCTTTACATTGTGCAGTCACTAGATTAATGCCGTACACACTCTTAACTCTGTCAAGGAAACCCCGTAACAACTCTATTTTTGGTTAGTTTTACAAGCACCTAGCGTATTTGAATATTATCAGTTGTGTCCCAATTTTCAAGTCCAAAGAGAAAACAACCCTTCATGCTTACAGTTAATAACGATCCATGGCTCAAGTATTCATAATCGGTAACAGACGCGACTTTAATGCGACTTTAATCACTCACCGATTCAGCAAATGCTAATGCAAGTAACATGGGCAACATTCTACTCAAATATGCAAGTGGAAGCACAAAAGAATGCGATTCTTATCGACGATAAACAAAGAAATAAAACCAAAATTTGTCAAAATTTTCATCAAATACAAACATGGAACAACAAAAGAAAGAATCCCAGTGAAGGCAGAATTCACTCATGATAATAAGAGAAAATCCAAATGTATGGCCTAATACGAAAGAAATGAAACTTAACTTCAAATAAGAAAACACCCACATTGTATAAATTCCTTCTTTTATTGATGATGACATAATAAGGCAGTCAGTCATAAAATGGCAACCAATGGTTACTCACTGTTCTCCCTTGGGATATGAACAAGTATGTGGTCTGCTTGTCCCAACCTGGTGAAGCAGATTCAAATTGGATACGAAGTTATCAATCTGCTTTGGAGTAACATGTCAACTATTAACTCCAACAATGGCATTTTCATAACAACCCCTTCAAACAACAGCCATTACAGAATTTTTTTGGAGAGAGCTTCCTTTTCCGTATACAGATTTCTGCATTTTCTCACGGGCTTCCTAAAGATGATTACCATCTTCAATATCAAAGGTAACATTACCTAAAAAATAATTTATTCAAGTATATGAGAGAATCAGATATATACATGGCAGACTCATTCATTGAAAGGGCAAAGATCCAGGTCCAACTATTCCTAAGCATCCAAAATATTCATACTTGAAGTCGAACCGTTAGTATTTAAAGTTAAATGTCAGCGGCTTGACCTGATTAGTTCAAATGATTGACACACATACCTTTACTGCATCAACATATTTTTTTTCTTCATATCCACAGCACAGTGCAGGTACGTACACTTTGGCATAAATGTAACAAAAGCACCCCGTCGTGTCTGCAATCCCATTACAGCAATAACATGCACAACATATCTAAGCCTTGTGAGCTGTGAAATTCTGCAACTCTGTCATTACTCTGGTCAAAAGTAACATCGAAATCAGCTAGCACATTGGATCCCGGCGAACCTCCACCATAAACCTCAATGTTTCTGCATCAGTCACAAAAGAGTAGATAAACTTGCAATTTCAGAATCAGGAAATAAAAAACTTGATTGATGTAATCATGACAAAGTGACCTACAGAATAGTAGAAACATTTCTAGATTTTTTTTTAAAGAAGACTTATTTTTTAATCTGATGTAAAAATGTTAGATCCTTACATACCTAGATATACTTCGAAATAAATCAACCACATAATTATTTTTTTTTAATTCAAACACATAACATAACATAACATGGTTTTTGCAAACTTACTCTAGTGATTTTCCCTTTGGTTTTCAACGATTTCACTCTGGTATTAGCAAACAACTGAATCACGACCTAGTTGACTTGGTATTAGCAACCACATACACAATGATTAGTCTCTCTCTCTTAGAGATGCAAATCGTTGGAAAGCTATCTCCAAATTCCCAAATTGGAATCAAGAAACTAATTTTTTGGGGGGAGAATTCTGATGTAGCTTGGAAAACTGAGAGTCGAAACTAATTTCAGGAAATCAAAAGATGTTGAAGTATTTCCTGCCCCTCTAACAACCTGGCACCTCCATACAGTATCAGGTTCTATTAGGAAGTAATGTCTATATAATGATCTGGTACCTCCATCAAATGAGTTTGATGTCCCTTGCATGCTTCAGAATAGCAGCAGAACCTGAGGACATGGTAGGTCTCAACCGGTAATTTAATGTTCTCTTCCACAAAAATTCATTGGAAGGGAATTTGGAGATTCCCATCTGCTATGCCAAGGGATTGACGCGTGAACGTCAGTGGTTATACCTCTTCCTTCTAGATTAGTACAACTGTTAGTTGTGGAGGGACTATTTAATCCTTTTAGAATATTGAGATGCAGGTGAAACTTTATCTAAAAGTAGATGGTGAACTGCTTGGCAACATCTGAGGTGATATGTTGTCATTAACCATGTATACTTTCAGTTATGCTTTATATTTCGCAGCTCTCTCTGTAATAGCAAATTCATCATAAAATGGATCCATTTCTCTCTGCAATAACAATTTCAATTATAAAATCATTGATAATGAATCTAAAAACAAACGCAAAACTGAAGAATGATAAGAATGATTGATGTAAACCAAGGCATGCCTGCAAAAACCTACGATCTTCAAGCCATTGTCTTACATGCATCACATTTCCATTCATTAGCTATCACAAACTACAACCTAATTGTTGTGACCTTACAGGCATCACTGCACTGTGACTGTCAATGGTTTCCTCTCCTCCTAAGAAAATCATAAACAAACTAATATTTAGATAAATGCATATATCACAACAGAACATATTTTAAAGTATCTAAAGAAAAACTGAGGGCCCAAGGAAACAAATATCCATATGGAAAAGCACTTTACATTCATCTCTTGAGCTATCAGTTGGTAGTTTCTCACCTTATTTGCAGGTGCTTCACTGGCAAGATCAACTTCTACCAGATCCAGTAAAGTTTGGTCTACTTTTCGTCCTCAGCAACCTTTTGGGATTCATTTTTTCCAAGATCATATTCTCTTCCTAGTAAGAAATCAAGAGATGATTAGGATTCCCACAAATTATACCATAAAGGATGTATAAATACAAAATCGATCGATTTGCACAAATAAACGGCCGATGAATCATTCACCGTGGAGGACTTTGGCAAGGCAACCTGGACGGTTCTCTCAGCTCTAAGTAGGACTGTTTTCTTTTGATTTTGTAAGGCCATCTAGTAAGAATTCTATTTACTCAAGAATATATTCCTAAGAAATTTTTTACTGTAAGATCAAATTAATTTTTTAAGGCAAATCTCGTAAGAACTCTATTTGGTTATTTGCTTAAGAATATATTCCTACGAAAGATCAAAATAAAGTTGAACAAATAAAACAAATTTTATTTCTTTTTCATCGTCTTCTCTCTATAAGGAGATTTCATGGGTAAATAGTTGTAAATTGGTGGTTCCATAAATAGAATAACCAATAATCAAGATGAAGAAAGTAGAGGAACAAATTAATGGACAATTTTCACACACCAATCAAAAAAAGAACACACAAATCACTGATGTGAGGGAATAAATTGCCGAAAACGTTTAATTGGCCCACGAATCAAGAAGAATCTTTACATCTGTAGATTCAAAGAGCCGGAGGCAAACCAAAAAGAAAAAAGATAACCTTTAATCAGAGATATAGAATTATACCTTCAACATGGTCACTGACACCAATTCGCCTCTGTGATTTCTGATCTGAGTGATTGGAAGTGAGATTGCGGCATTTTCAATGATCGCCTGCAGTGATCATTCTCTGAAATTGAAGAAGAAGAAGACAATGAAGAAACTGAAGAAGACGAAGAAGAATTTGAAGGGTAAATAACCTTGTACATAGAGATTGTATACCAAATCTCTCAAACCTGTCCAGGAATTCAAATAATTAAACACGATTCTAAAATTGACATATTCATAACAGTGCTGTTAATCATTCAGGTTAAATTGAATCAAAAACATATGGCAGAAGAGTGTATCATCGACAGAACCAACTGATTCTGAAAGGCTATTTCGATTATCTGAAAGTAGATGGTGAGTTTAGCTGATTTGAGTGAGGATGAATAGGGACTTATGGACTAATTAAGTAACCCTACTCGCCAATAGTTGCAGAAAGGATGAATCCCTGGAAGTGTTGAACTAATTAGGAATCCTTTTTATATTCCTAAGAACATACAATCTGTCTATGAAAAATCACTGTTAAGAATAGGTCAATGAGAAACACAAAATAAAAAATCGAAACAAATCCAGAATCTCATGAATAGCTACAGAAATCTGTAGGCGATCATTCTATAACTTAGGGTTTTAATTGACCCAATTCTCTGGTTTATTCCAAAAAAAAAAATAATCAAAAGAACCCCCCCCCCCCCCAATTTAACCAAATACCCTTAAAATTAGGATTAGAGTTTTAGTTTGGCACTGTGAAGTAAATATCATGTACATTACAAAAGATGAAGAAATCACCTTGCCATTAACGATGTTGATACATACGAATCAAACTGACAAAAAAATAAGTATTCTGCTCGAAGTGGTTTCCCAGAGGCAAAAGAGAGAAAAGTGGGTGCAGAAAAATCTTGAGAAAATAACGTTTTATCTTCCGGTAAGTTTATTCGAACTTTCCCAGCCGTCCAAGCAAGAACTCCGTCCGGAGCTTCCCAACGGCCGGATCAGGGTCTCCATTGAATGACGTGCGTCTGATAACCCTGGCTATCATTGAGACAAATCTCGTACCTTTCTATAACAATGATTATTTAAATTTTTCTAACTTAACACTTTTTTTTTTCATAATCTTTCGTACGCTTTTTCATTTCAAGCTCATGTTTATGCAATTCATTTTTAGATTCAAATGACTAAAAAGGTTTAGATCATCCCCAAATATCAGTGTTGTTTTGTTACTCTAGATCCTGCAAGAAGTTCTCCAATTCACAAACAAATTTCAAAAAGAATATATACCTCTTGCATTGTATTTTTTTAAGCACCCACATTGATGCTTGTGAGTTTCAAACTCAGGTCGTCGGTGTTATCATCCAATAACTTTACCATTGTACTACAATCATCACCCAATAATTTAACCATTATATTATAGTCACACATTCATACCTCTTGTGTTTCCATTACATGACTAAGCAAGTTTTCCAGGTCCTCCCACCAATATTTTGGCCTCGTCTAACTTGGTTGGATTTTTCTTAGATTTATCTAGCTTTGTTGTTCTTTTTTGGCTTCGCTAACTTAAAGGGCGTGTAAATAATTTTGTTCAAACCCTGCGATAAATTCATAAGTCGCGCGATCCAGACCCATATATAAATCTCAGAAGAAAATGGTTCCCTTCCTTCATCGAGTATTAATATTCCACTCATGTCACCGATTAAAATTTTTTTTATTCCATTCATGTGTTGACATTCTCGTTTATTGAAAATTATTGTGGACCCTTTCTTTCTAGAGCTCTTTTATCTAGACTACAACCAAGACTAGTACATATACTTGAAACATTGTATTATCGGATATGAATACAAAATAATCTTGACAGGGCATCATCACCTTCAAAGGGAATTGCATTTTTCCACGAAAGGTTGGTTTTTTTCTTGGATGATCTGGTCAATATCTCGTCAATCCAGTACATGGTCACACAGAAAGAGCACGCAATGTCCATTTTTCTAAGATGATACACATAGATAAGTGAAAGTTCTTTTTTATAATGCTTTGTGTACCCACATCGTCTTCTACATCTGACGTACCACAAAATTTATTTGAACTATCGGACATGAACATTTAGGCAGCAATTATTCTGTACATAGACAGAAATACATACAATCGATAACAGATATACGTATAATCACATCTAAGAACACAAATCCAAGTAACAATTCAGTATAGAAATTAGGTTTGTATATATATAACCCAAACCGCTGTCCACTGAACCCGCATATGCTCCTAAACAATCAAATCGTTAGGATGGCTGCTTGAACTCCCAGCTTCTTAACATGTAGTCGGATGGCTATTCTTTTGGATCATGGATCTATAAACATGACAAAGCCCATAAATATAGTCAATCGGATTCTTGCCGAGTTTTTTGGGATAATACTTTTACATGAATTCTTTAAATTAACACATACATATATGTTAGGAACTTTGTAAATTTTGATGAATTGTGTCAAGGGCATAAAATCCAATACCTCAGTGGAAAACCACATAAAATATTAACATCTACATTTAAAACTGTAAATTAGTGCACGGTGAGTACTTCGTCCGAGGCCACATTTACTTTTTGCAGAGCATCCTCTGGACAAAATGCTTGTTGGGCTACTCTTCGATTTTAGTCGAACGGAAAACATAATATTTTAAGGTTATTGGCAAGAATTTAGTGCAAACACCACGATACAGAGATACAACACAAATTCCATGAGTCTTATACATTTTCACCATGTGTTGTTACTCCAAACTAAATTCATCCACTCGACTAATGCACTTGAGCCGTAGAAGATTATGTATAATGATTACATATCACGTCGGATAGGCTATTAAATAATTTGACTAATGAAACGGAGAAGCAATCTACCCCTGTTCTCGAGAAATTTATTAGATAATTGTACATCAAGTTAGCTTATGTAGTTCCTGCATTGTTGTAGTTCTCGACCCTCCCCTGCTTCTTTATGTCGTCGTGCTTCTTTTTCACGACGTGCTCTTTGGGCAGATGACATCCCTACAAGATCACATTGTCACATAATACTATACTGCACATGGACATCAATTACATAATTAACAACACATATCTATATTATAAAAAAGAAAAATCATAGTCCTTCTGTTCCCAATATATAGGCGAGAAGTGAGTTTCTCTTACAATAAGATTTTTTTTTTTTTTATTTCATACATATCCATCTTATTTCTTGTTTTACCATTTATACAATTTCTAACATTGGAAACATTAACGCAATTGTAGTGATAACTACCTATAATAAACAAGGATAATATAAAGAAAAATCCATGTTAGAATCGAAACTCCGTCTATCTTATAGGATTATAAAATTTTGAAACTCCGTTTTTATAATAGGGACTGAGGGAGTACATTATATTAACAAAGTCTAATAAGACACTGTGGATATTGGTGCTCCTCTACCACAAAACATGCATAAGAATGCTATCTATGGTACCCATCACTCCCAACATGTCATTATTTGCATTTTCTCTCGCGATATTTCCGTTGTCACATTATTCATTAGTGGCATTTACGCTAAAATAATCTGGAGCAAAGCAGTACATCTACCTAAGAAATAAAACAGACAGGAAAAACACATATACGTCAAACTTGGTAGAAACGTAGGACAGAGAGTCCTTTCTTAAGTCCACGGAGTTGGTAGGTTAATCCATATATGAGTACGATACATGTACTTTTTCCTAGGAATCTTTTGGATTATGGTTTCAAATCATTACAAGCGGCATGTTTATTTGTTCGTTATTACTTCATGTATCCAACTATTATTTTTAATGGCATGCCTATTTCACTAATTAGGATATTAACTGAGATGTACCAATTTACATTTTTAAAAGAATTCAACCATATCCTCACGTGCCATGGGCAGACAACTGCATCCTTGAGATTCTCATGCAAGAGAGTCATTTGATTTTATTCTAGTCCATATTCGAGAGTCCGTGCTAATTGATTACAAAATTATCGTAATCGATAAACATGAATAGTCATATAACCATTTCTTGTTTTTGAATTTTCTGATCTTACTCCGTAAGCTTCCCGTATTATACAATAAGACATAGATTTAGTAGGCAGTTCAAAGAGATACTCAACAAAAATTAAATGAGATTTAGTTCCAGGAAATAATCCTAGCACCTTTGACTTTTTTAAGAGAGTAGGAGGGTAACATTTGAACGTGTCAACTATGATAAATTTTAGGATGATTAGTGTTGAACTTGTTGACTGCAAGAACTCTTTATCAAAATTAATCTAGTCATTGATGGGAAGGTTTGAAATAAGGCATGTAAGTGTATGAGAGAGGCAAGAAGAAGACCGCATCCATGCTCTCCACTCCTATGATCATCTACTCATTTTCTCCCAAAAGTGGCCTCAACAAATATCCTTTAAATCCACTGGTGATGGCTCAAAGACTCAATCTCATTAGGTTACATCCACCTATTACATGGTTGTTGCCTTGCGAAATCTAGGCATGCAAGTTCAAGTCAACAAAGTTAAGCCAACCGAAACATAGCCGGAACTTCCTTCCACACCACCAAAGAACTTCCCTAGCGAATCTAAATTCAAGAGAACAAATAATGGGTGAACCAATCACATAAACAATCCATACGAACTGAAATGACATAACAACGTACCATACATATATCCAAATGAGCAGATTTAGCTCAGGGACCGACCTATTACTCAGCTACATTGAGTAATAAAAGGACGATTTTTTTTTTGAAGGTAGTACCAGAGACTTAGTACGCTGGCAATCATATACCACATTAGAGTTTCCAGAATCACATGGTTTATGGGGTACCATCCCTAGAATCAATTCAGAAAAAACTCGTTACATCATCAACTTTCAGCAATCCACAGTCTCTGATGCCAGCAGGGATTGCTATAAGTTGATCCAGATCCCTTTGTTCAAAGGATCATCCAGAACAAAGTCAGGTGGATATACTCTCATGCACCAAGTAAACTGAGTATTTGACCACAACTTCAGGAAAAAACTGATTGTTTTATAAACCTAACAACCCTAGCATCCCAGACAACCAAATCATCCAGTATGAAATCGTGAATAATCATCTAGTTTCTTATATGGATTTCGTAAATGATTTCTCATGGATTTCCCATCGTTTTTCTTAGAAACTGGTATCAAGCCAGTAACCTTATATTATTTCAGATTATTACTTTCAGATGCTTAATAAGATCTACATGATATTGGTAAGTAATTCAGTAGTCATCTAGGATACCTACCAACCTAGGTGATCCCACACTATTTCCTTATGACTTACCTTCAGAAGTGGTGGACTTTCTCCAATAGTGACTCACACAACATAAATCACATTCTCAACACTGAAGCGTTCTAAGAAACCCAAAAAAGGAAAGACAATATCTGAGAATTAAGCTAACATTAGAATTAACAAATCAAAATCAGTGCACATAATGAAAAGAAGAGACAATTAATTAATTTCTTTAGTTAAGAAATCCCCAGCTGGAAAAATAAATAAATCAAAACTACCTTTTCGCTGTACAAACAATGCTAGGATATTGAGCTACTCTACTGGCCCGTGAAAATAACCTTAGCAGTCACCTGAAGGATTACCCTTTAACTTCCCCAAGACTCTGAAGTCTTCCAAACCAACCCAAGTAAGAATGACATCCGTGGGAGTCGAACCCACAACCACATGGTTGAAAACCATGTGCTCTTCCATTTGACCCAAGACAGCAGATACCATTTCCAAATTAAGTGGGATATAATATGAAGTAATACAAAGTAGATTGAGCACGTTTATATTACCCATCTCAAGACCATAGTGCAACGCTTGTTGCACTTCAAATGTCCTGGAACTATTAAATTGATAAAGATTAGAATCAAGCCAAGAACATATGCTTACCGATAAATAAGCAAATCAAATTAAAATAATTTAACACCTTAATTTTCAATATCCTTAAAGCTAAACTCGTTGAACAACAATCCCATTAGTACGGTATGGTGGTCAATGAAGATACTAAATGCAGTTTTAGTCAAAAAAGTAATAAAAGACAACTAAATCTATGCAACCAATACAACAATTAACATAGCTTAATTAGTAAACAAAATTATTTAGCAAAACGTACCTGGAAATTACGTGAAAGAAATACAATAAAGAATTTATGTGTTTCATTTTTGCAAACTTTGAAATAGTTTAGAGAAAAATTGAAGTTTGTTCAGTGCTAGTAAAGGAGTGCAGAATCCTTTGGATCTCTCTTTTTCAGAATAGCAATCTACTTTTTTCCCCCATTAATCATCCAATTTGCAATCTACTAATCTACATATTCAAGTCGTCCTGTGTCAGAAAAGAAGGAATGCTCCTGTAAGTGATATACCGCAAATTCCTACTCAGAAAGTAATGCATTAGTGTGTATAGCAAATATATTCGCAAATATAAACATTAGCAGATAATAAGAGTGTAAAAAGAAATAAACAACAATTAGCCGCAAGTTTTAAGGAAGTAGCGCAACAGATTCATCTAAGCATGAGATATTACTACTGGAATTGCGTGATCTTCTCGGACATTTTGATCATGTAGTTCTGTAAATTTGTGCAGTGGGTATAAGTGTCACCGATATATCAGATAAAGACAAAACTAAAAAGGAACACATAAAAAGAACATGCTTTCATATGCAATTGTTTCTATCTAGCAAAGTTAAAACCATTCAAGATAATCCAACCTTTCAAAGTAAAATCTGGGCAGTGAACCAATCTTGCTTGCATCTCCTAGATGAATTTTTTAAGACACCGTTAATGATATTTTAATTTCTCAGAAGTATCAGTTGACTAAATGATCAAAGTACACGTCTCACTCATTTTTACACCTTTGTAATGACAGCATGTAACTGCTCCAAGCTGGAGATGGTGCCAAGTGACACTCAGTTGTACACCTTATAAGTGCTCCAAGCGGTAGATGGTGCCAAGTGACCCTTTTTTGATGTTGTTGCTGCAATAAAAACAGTTAGTCGTCGTCAGAGTGGTGTATGATTGCAAACGTACTTATTTTCAGCTAAGTTGGAAATAAAAATGTACATATCTATATGATCCTACACCAGTCAATTGGTAAATTATAGTGTTTAATCTGGATAACCTTTCAAGTCTCTGTCTAAGTGTCTCTATCAAAAGGTCCTCCAGAACAGATCCAAACAAAAGTTCAGCACATTGAGATAGCCAAATTTTCATAATCTGAACAACTACCCCAAAAATTTCAACCACAAGATTATTGAAGCCTAATAATAGCTCAATATATCAAAGACCTTGCTTTTCATAATACTAAATAAACCCACTTAGAGTTATTATACCATCAACCTATTAAGGATAGAAGTTTCTACTTTGAATTAGTGATCATTATATAATCCAGGTTTCTCACCAACTAATCAGTTTAGTATCAACTTACATCTACAAACACATCAAAAAGAGATCTTGAAATTAAATTTTGACCACTCAATTTTATTTTAATTATATTTTTCCATGATTATTTTATCACAAAACTAATCATCCTTACTGAAAATGAAATAGAGAAAGAAAAAAAACAGATGAATTCGTGTTGGCATTGGTATTTGGAGCAGCAAAGATAGCTTTCACTCAACAAAACACGACACTTCAGATTTAGTAATACTAAATTCTTTTCTTCAACAAAAAACGACACTTCAGATTTAGTAATACTAAATTCCCTTTCTTAAAAATTGAATATCCACATGTTAATTTTCTATTATGGATTTTACTAAAGAATACTCACGATAAATAATAAACTATTCCACATGCATCAGAATAAGACTCATGGATACAAACCTGATAAGTGTACCGCTTGTGTACATATATCGTTTAACTTGCAAATGGTGTTGCACAACAACTTGAGTCAGTCACCATGCCTCAAATTCACAACAGTGTAGTCCGTGTATGAGCACATCAAGTACCTGCTCTCGTCACTTACAATATATTAAGTTAACACAGACTGCATACTGATCACCTTTTTCAAACTTATGTAAAATGTGAAATAAAACCTCTTATGCATATTCAATCACCACAGACAAAGTCTAAAGAACATATGATCCCACTTCCAAGTTCCAATACGTTAGTTCAACTTGCAAATAAATAAGAAAATGTGAAACCACATAGAACTTACTAAATGTCCATATTTGATCTGGTCTCAAGATAATTAATCAGTACTTATAAAAAAAAATCATGCACAAAAAGGTAGAGATAGAAGTGAATACCTTCTTAGCCATTGTGATGATTGAGTAAAGTACAATGATGATTCAGCGAAGACTGTCGGAAATTAATGAGCATCGATCAGTAAGACCTAATTACAGAAGACGATTATCTCCTAACAATGATAGGGGTAAGGCATGTGCGATGTTCAATGCAGATAGGCATGTGTGAAGTCCAATGCAGATAGGTTATGCCACGATAGTCAATGCAGCCATACATTGCATCTCTTATCTCTTGCTCAAGATCACTGCATTTAAAAGAAAAACAACCTTAAATGATCTGTAATATATAGACTTCTAACTCTTATTAAAACTTACGATGGAGTATGCTGCATTATGATAGGAGCTTAAAATACATCATTTGAATATCAATTCCATATACTTTTCTTTACTATTTTCTCTTGTATTTTCGGGTATTACGGTTTGTTTTGCATTTTGTATACATTTTGGAGTAATTGGAGTAAAAGAATAAGAAATAGGTACAAAAAAACAAAACTGAGGCAAGTGTTATCTGGATCCCAGCCACAGGATAAGGGGTAACCAGCTGGCTACTTCACTAAAGACAGACTACAAATATAGTTTAGGGGCACTCGACCTTTATAACTAAAAGCTAGGTCGATGTTTCTCTCCAATTCAGTTCGTGTCCCAGCTTATGCACGCTCAACCAGAGCTACTGCCAAGAGTCATACTACCGGAAAGCCATGATTCAAGGCTTATCTGCCAAGGGTTCGGAGAGGATATTGACTACAAGAAAGAAGAAGTGGTTCGAGTTGTGGTGTTAACAGAACCTTGGCCGAGAACAACAAACAGGGAAGAAAATGATACTGTGTCGTGAGTTCTATGAACTGTGTAGGGGAATCAAGTGAGCAGTTTCGTGTTTCAGACCAACAAGGAGCATCATAAGAGCATTAAGAAGGATGGGTATTCGATTTTAGAGTTTGGTCATAGTCATATTGGGAGAAACAACCAAGACTCAACTGATGGGTATGCTGCCATTGATCTTGGTTGGTTGTGACAGTGAATTAGGAATGTGTGTTTGCGGTGTATGAATTCATGAATGCAGGGAAGGAGCTGTGATAGGTTACAAGTTCAGCAGACTTATAATCCTCATCAGCTTGCAACATGCCTATAATCTGTTTGTAGAAATGCTTGAATGACCAGTTCTGCAGCAGTTCCCATTGTTCACTGAACCAAATACATTCCACCGGTTAACCAGGGTCTGAGTAGCTGTTTGCGAAAGGGTCAGTTCATTCTTCGGACACGCGACTAGTGGGTCTGAGTTGTTACATGGTTTTGAGACCGGAAAAATCACAGCAAGACAAATATGTGTTGTTGCCTTTGATTGATATATGCTGGGTTTGACAGGATGCTGCTACTGCCATATGACTTGTGACTGAAATAACGGAGAATGAATGGGTTTGTTTTGAATCTGTATTGTGTGCAGGGGATTCGAATTTGGCAGCAAGAAATGAAGCAATGGAGAAGGAACCTGATCACCGTTTATCACACAAGAGGTGTTTGAGAAAGGCCTGAGTGGCCTGTTTTGCAACCAGGTTACGACAAGGGCTAGTTTTTGGTTCTAATTATTTTCCGAGGGTCAGTACAGGTTTTGTTAGAACTGTTTAAGAGTTTTGGGTTAAGTTAACAGAGAGAAGTCAGGGAAGAATCCGAGCTCAGATTAGCCGAGAAAATATGTGGAAATAATGGGTTTTGCTGCCTTGAAAAGAGATGAATGGTTGAGATTCTGGAGAGGATTTAGAAGTCGAGATAATTTAGGAAATTGAGTTTGCGTGGAATCCAAGTCCGCGGCAAGAGTTTTGAGCTATAAAAGTGAAACTAAGTTACAGCAAGAAATCATCCCATAACTCCTTACCACTGCCGTTCACAGCCAATAGAGAGGAGCTCTCTGCTCCTCTCCAAACCATTCCATCTCCACCTGCATCTCCACCACAACCACCATCTGCATACCACCTGCATTATCCTACCGTCTCCATCACCGCCTCCATCACCACCAGTTCCCTTCCACCTGCGCACATCCATCTCCAATCCATCTACAAAACCAGTACCACCTGCATTACATATACCACCAGCACCAGTACTTCAGGGTCGGCAGTTCAGAGACCAAAGGAAGTTACAGCACCAACTCAGCAGCAGTTCATTCGCGATCACCATTCCATCCGCCAGCAACAACTGCACACTACCACCTCCATCTGTTCGCCACCATTCCACCTGTTGTCTGCTTGGGTTTGCTTCATTGGTTTTCAGTTCAAGTTTTCAATTTGTTTATATTGCCATGAACTCCACTATGATGTGCAGCTAATCTCTTGTTTGGTTGGGGATATTTCAAAGCTATGTGACATGAGTTTTTGATAATTTATCGTTTTATTGCTTGTCTTTTACTATGCTTATGACCATGGATTTTTTGTTGGGTATTTAAAAGGCAAATTACATATTTTGTTTACAATTCTAATGCTAGATTATTGAACCGTAATCCGTAATTGTTGTGGTGATTTAATTTAATCATAAGTAGCGAAACATCAACGTTGCAATGGGATGTTGTGGATTTTGATGTGTATTTGACAACCCTAAGTTAACATGTGTTTAGGATCAATCCAACTCGTAGAACATACCGGTTAGTTAAGTTACACTAGAGAGCTTATTCAAAGTGTTGACTAGACACGAGTAGAGAACTTATTCTACGAAGTGACTTTGGAGTTTAATAGAGTTGTTGAACTTATAACTTGTCTAGGATTGTTAGTAAACGTATTTTGAAGAAGATTCATGTTCACTAGTGGAGAAAGAAACCCTAATCATTCTCATTCTCATTGTCCACTTTCATATTTGTTTTAGTTTTTGCATTATTCATATTTTCAGAGATTTAATCGACAACTTAGACTCAACTCCCTTAGGAATGAACCTGCTTATCTGTATACTACTAGTTAGTTTAAAGAAGAGTAAGGAATATTTTTTTTATGAGTTTGACACCTCATGAAAATTGGCGCCACTGCCGGGGAGCAGTCGGTAGTTTGAGTTGTTATTTAATTTTCTGATTTTGCATTTATTTTTCATATTTTCTTTTACTAATTTGTTTGCCGAGAATCTTATTTTTCAGGTGAGTGTGTGCACAATTGGGAACAAGAGGTAAGTCTCTAAACTAGTTGTGTGCATAAGTTTTCAAGATGAATCCTTTTGACAGTAATGCATATGGTTCACAAAACCATGCATATTATGGTGATTTTAATTCTCAACCTTATTCTTATGACTTCCAACCATACTTGGGATATAATCAAAACCAATCTTTTAGATATGATGAACAATCACAAGGATGGGAGGATAGTTGTACTTTTAATCAGTTTAATCCTAGACATGTGCAGATGCTCGATAACATTCTTTGTGAGCTAAAGGCAGTGGTTAAACTTGGTAGACAACCAACCGGAGCTTGTTACAATGAGTCTAGCCCAGCTCTTGATCGTTTTTATGATCATTCACTTATTCAACGGGATGAGACTTGGGCTGGAAACTATGTATTGAGTGAAAGTGGTGTTTATCCAAGTTTGGAGGAGCAATCTTACAATCAGAAATTTGATAGTTTTGTTGAAGCTGCTATTCCCGTGATGCAACAGATGCTTCAAGCAACAAAACAATTTTGTGAATTTCAGCTAAGTTACAATGAATCACTCCAAGAACTTCAACGGAATATAGACAACATCAGAAATGGCATGAATCAAATTCAAGAAGAGCGGAACAAGGAAGAGGTTCAAACTCATTCTAATATTCCCATGGATGCCAATATAGAGTATGATGATTCCGAAGAAGACGAATCCTTAAATTTTGATAATGATGGTGTAACTAGCTCAACTCTTGATCGTAATACATGAGGTTTTGCAAGGTTTGTCTAACCCTTTATGTGAATCTCTATCTAATGATGATCCTCCCAAACTTGAAGTAGTTTCTTGTAGAGTTTTTAACCCGATTTTTAGGAAGATACCTCATTTGGGGATGGAATTGTGTGCTTCAAAAATATTATCCGAATTTCTTGCTTCTAAGTATCCACTATATGTGTTTGAGTCTAACACCATGCAGGTTAGCCAAGAGGAATCAATGGAAGTTCCTTCCACTTATGTTTTGTATACACTTACGAGTGTAGCAAAGACTAAGTGTGGGGTGACTCTCGTGGGATGATAATTTTACTTTTCCCACCATTTGCTAATATTCTTGTGAAGCCAATGCTCTATATGTAGATTGTTTTGTGGGTGGATCCCCAAATTCAGATTGTTGATATATGGGGAGTCTATTTTAAACAATACTCGTATGCGTCAATCAGGGTTTGCAATCAATGTTAGCTTGGTAACAAAGCATTCAATATTCATCGTTAGATGAAAACCTGATTAGATTCAAGCTAATATCTTTCAACCGTTGGATCGAAAACTTAGCTTGTTACACACAAATGAAATGCACGATTTTAGGTTTGTGTAACCGTACCCAAACATGTACATATGTTGGTCCAACAATAGTTAACCAAATGTTAGCCATATGAGCACTTTCATATCAACCATATTCTTCTTCACCATAACTAGTTCAAATGACTCAAATGAACTAGTTAGAGAGTTGTTCAATTGCAAGGAAATCTTATGTAACTACACAAGACACAATCGAAGCAAAAAGGATTTGATTCACTCGAATAGGTTCATGAACTTTATAGCCACGGTTTGCATTTTGCATTCCTAGGTTAATATAAATATGAGTTCACAAACAATCGTCTTTAGATATAACCAACTTAAGTCCGCAAACTTAGTTCGCGGACCTAAGTTCCCGGAAGGAGTTCTCAAACTCCAGCAGATTTTCTCGGGTCGAGAACTTCCGCCAGTTCGCGGACTGAGTTCACAGCTCTTGTTCCGGTTCTCTTGATCAACAAAGTTCGCAAACTTCGGTTCAAGGAAAAAGGACTTATACATATATGTGTTACCACACAATGCTTATATCCATCATTGGTTATATAATCTAAAGTCTCATTTCAATCATTGAAACATTCTTAGAGGACGTTATTATATAGTTGTTATTCACAAACTATTTTTCGTCAAAGTAAGCAATTTTCAAAGTGATTGAAACATAACATGACTTTCGTCACTAGGTAAAGATGAACTTGGACAAAGCAAAAGCTTACCAACACATATTTCGAGAAATAGATAGGCGAGATAAACTCGGCTCGAAATAGCAAATGTGTATAATCAAAGTCTATATAGCAAAACGAATTTTGTCTCAAAGATAGGAGATAGAGTAGATAGACTTTTGAGTGATAGATAAGTTCAAGTCTCCACATACCTTTTAGTCGATGAAGTTCCACCAGTTCCTTGAGTAGTTCTTCGTCTTGTATGATGATTGCCATGGAGTTCTTGATCTCAACTAAACTTTCTATCCTAGTCCGAGACTTAGATATAGTAGACTAGAAATCAAGACTTATAGTTTTGATCACTAACATTGACAAACATGCTTGAGATAGCAACGCATGTGAGTTCGACCGATCAATGCTCTAACAAGTTTCTAGGTTGTATAACATATAAACGCTACCAATGATATCTTCAGACTCTTTCTCGACGGAAGGTACTCGAATACTATACGGAACTCAGACCACCCACCTCTTAGAGCGACTAAATTAACTCGCTCTGGATGGCTATATATGTGTATAGAGAGTATACCATCACTAGATAGTTGTCTCACATATTGAAACTGATATTCTTTATCCTGCTTATCAGGGGTGCTAGTTTATATTTTAGTTTCAAACTCATATTTGGAGAGAAATAACTAGGGAGAAAATATTTTTGTTTCGGAAAAATTAGAGTAGTAAGAGAATGCGTGAATATGAATTGAGGGGGTGGGGGTGGGGGTGTATTTATAGGCGTGATATATTCGATAATTAGTAATATAGAGTCGACCGTTGGCAATATTGTTTATATCGAGCGGTATAGGTTAATTATTCAATGATAAAGACTCTATCATTGGCGTTATAGTCAAAATATCTCAATAGGATCTCCACTGCTTAATTGTTTTCCCATAGTAGCCCGGCTGGTTCGCAAGGACACCTGGCATAGAATATTAAGAAGACAACCAATGTGCATACGAACTAGCCTTAGAAATGTGAGGAATTAATTCCACCTTTAGGGGTAGATGTGAGAGACCATTATGATGGAAGTAATACATCATTATGGGTTTATGAAGTATTTATCGATGTTGAAAGATGCGTCATTATATAATATTCTTCTTTAGATGTTTGTATGATATCATATGTGAGGAGAAGATCATCTTGGTGGTGCTGGAGTAAATTAATGGTGCTGAGAAGAAGACGTCCAAAATTAACTTATGCCAAGGTGTGCAGAGAAAATCATCTCGTTGTGGTAACATATCTCTTATGGGTGAAGGCACTAATTTATTTTTATAGAGCGTTTGTGGGAGTTTTTTATGTTCAGTCATGTTTTGGCGAGTCGATTGATTTATTATTCAATTCTTGTGTAATTCTCAGTTGGTGGTTTCATAACAATGAAAGAGGATGTATCTGTTGTGGTGTATGTGGATAATATATACACACCGTATATATTTTTGAACCACGTTATATTTTTATTTGTTTCTTTAGACTTGCAATATATAGGTTTCTCTTTCTCTTTTTCTCATAGATCGCAATGAAGATCATGGTGCAATCCGGGAAATCTAGGATTTCTTGTGGGCTAGTTTATATTCCGCATTATAAGCATGTGTAGGTAATATAACTTGAAACAATACACGATCCATCTTAAATTTAAACATGTCATCAGCTCATGCATGTCTATCGAAATGCTAGTCATTTATTTCCAATTGTGTTAAAAGTCATCCACCATGAGTACATTTAGCTATTTGTCTCCATCGTAATCCAACCGCACTTGCCAATATGTCTCGTGCTCTGGTACCTGTTTCGTAACTGGAAAGTTAAACCTTAGATCATGTCTCTTCGCGCAGTACAACACTATAATCCAATATCAGCATTGTGATCCAAGGTCCGCTGTTATGATTTAAAATTATCCCGTGATCCAAAATCTGCTTAATGATTCGATATTGTTTTAGTGATCCAAACATGCCCCATGGTTCGAAATTTACCTTATAGACAAAATAATCTTCCAAAAATTTTTGAGACCCAAAATTTGACTATGTGAATCATAATCTTTCTCATAGCACATAACATACCGCTGTGACCCATAATCATTCTCATGACACATAACATATCATTGTGACCCAGGATTTTATGCTAACATAAAATTTGTCGTATGGCTATTCTTACGTAGTGACCCAAAATGGCTTAAAAGATCACAATCGATCGCCTGGTCTGAGATAAGCCCTTGTTAAATCTATGTTCGCTCTATTAGTCAAAGGTTATTTTCTCCGCGACGTCAACTTTGACCAAGGGATTTTTTTTTCTTTGATTTATGAGCAATTCTGGAATTGATTTAGGTTTTATTTAAATTTATCTTATTGAGTGGTGGTTGTTACGAAGAAAGAACTACTTGCACAAAACTCAAGGCAGAGCCATGCAATTTCTTATTCATCCCTCATCAAATAAGCGAAAAATCTCTTTATTAGCACAACAAATGAAGTGGTGCAGGATAAGATTTGTTGCAGTGAAGGATAACTGCTTTCCACACGTGCTGCTCACATGATCTTTCAGATATTTCTTTCACACTCTTTCTCGACTTGTGTAACTTGAGGGTTGATGTATTAAAACAAATATTTGAGACTTTAATTGGTTAACGTGTATTCTCTTTCTTCTGTAATGAAGCTTAAGCTTCTCTGAGTTAGTAATGAAAATGAAGATTACCATTGATGCTATGTCATTATGGTATCAGATAGGTTAGAGTTAGTCTCAACTCTAAATCGATCCAAGCTTCCGATCTATTTTTGATCGTTCTCTTTACACATTCTTTCTTTTCAGAGAAGCTGATTTTTGATCTGATTAATTTCATCCTTCAATTTGGTTTTCTTTTACTCGAATTCTTCTCGATCTATTTTCATTATTGTCTTCTCTACTGAAATCTGTTTTCAATTTACACAACAAAATTTTTATTTGTCTGCAATTTTAGATCTGAAATCTTTCTTCTCTACAAACAATGGAGAATCCCACTTCCAATTCATTTTCTAACATTCCTCTCAATCAGTTAATTTGTTCATCTTAAACTCAAGGAGGAAAACTTTATCACATGACGACATCTTATGAATCCTGTAATTCACAAGTATAAGCTTCTGAAGTATCTTGATGGTTCATATCCTTGTCCTCCACAGTTCACCAATCCAAGAAATCAGGAAAATGGAATTGAAAATTCATTATACACAGAATGGATTGATGAAGATTCTTCTATTATGATGTGGCTTCACTCAACCATCTCGGACTCTGTTATTCCCTACTTTTCAAGAGCAACAACATCTCATGAGCTTTGGGTCAAAATTGAAGAACGATTTGAAAGGGCTTCTTCCACTCATTCCATTCAATTGCGCACCAAATTGCTCTCTATCATTCAAGGTACTAAAACTATACCTGCCTTAATCAGTGAAATCAAGTTTCTATTTGATCAATTAGATGCTTATGGTGAAGTCATTTCTGGCAAGGAACTAGTTGTTTTTACACTAAAAGCTTTAAATGCTGATTACATACGCTTTGCTACTTCTATGAGACATCGCAATCCACCAATAACCAGTATTGAATTGCACAACAATTTTCTTAGTGAAGAGTTTGTTGTTGCTGAAAGAGCATCTACACTTAAACTTGAGACTGATGCAAAAGCTTTCATGGCTAACACTGGAAGAACTGCATATAGAGGTTCTTATTATAACTCTAGGGGTACTTTTAGAGGCAGAGGTTATAGTGGTGGTCGTTTTCTAAATCCCGCAATCTTTCACAGATCAAATCCTGGTAGAGGCTACACTCCACCTGTAAAACAAGCATGTCAACTTTGTCTTGGAGAATATCATTTGGCACCAAATTGTACACAAAGACTCAATTTCTTCTACAAGGGCACAGCACCTCCAGCCAACTTGAGTGCTATGTTAGCTGCTGCTGACATCTTTGACAATGAAGAATGGATTGCTGACAGTGGAGCAAACAACCACATTACTCCAAATGCTTCCAACTTGCAAGAGATTACTTCATATGATGGGAGTGAACAAATTCAAATTGTTAATGGTACAGGTATGCCTATAACTCAAAAAGGACACTCTAGTAAGCTCATTCATGATCATTCATTTCATCTTCATAATGTCCTTGTTGTCCCAAATACCTCTCACAACTTACTGTCCATTCATAAGTTTACTTCTGACAATAACTGCTCCATAACTCTTGATTCTCATGGCTTCTCTGTGAAGGATCTGAACTCTGGGAAGATTATTTTCCAAGGACCACATAGAAATGGCCTCTATCCAATATCCTTCAGCAAGTCATCTTTTGCTCTCTCCTCCACTACCAGTGACAGTGCTCTCCTTCATAGAAGATTTGGCCATCCCAGTTTTCAAACTCTTCAGAAACTTTGTAATTTGCTGCAATTATCAAATGTTTCAAATAAGCCTTTCTCTTGCTTAGATTGCAAATTATGTAGAAGTCAAAAACTTCCTTTTCAAGTTTCAACTACTATTGCAACTAAACCTCTAGAGTTATTACACATGGATCTTTGGGGTCCTTGTCAAGTAGCTTCTGTTTCTAGCAATTTATATTATGCCAATATTATTGATGAATACACTAAGTACTGATGGGTTATTCCTTTACATGCTAAGTCTGATTTCAAGCAAATTTTTTCTTCCTTTGTGCATAGAATTGAAAACCTTATCTCACACTCAATAAAAACTATAAGAACTGATAATGGTGGGGAATTCTTAAATAGGTTCTTAGCTATTTTTTGTGATAATAAGGGTATCACCCATGAACTTTCTTGTCCACATACACCTGAGCAGAATGGTGTGGCAGAAGTTAAACACAAACATCTGTTAGGCATCACTAGGACTTCGTTATCTCAATCTGGTCTTCCTCATGAGTTTTGGGTTGATGCTTTACATACTGCCAATTACTTAATCAATAGACTTCCCACAAGGTCTATTAACTACTCATCTCTCTTTCGACTCCTCTTTCACAAGGTACCAGACTACAATTTCCTCAAAGTATTTGGTTGTGCCTGTTATCCTTGGATTAAACCCTATACTACAAATAAAATTGAGCCTAGAAGCAAGGAATGTATCTTCCTTGGCTACAGTCTTCAACACAAAGGTTACAGATGCTTACACCCTAACTCTGGCACTGTTTACATCTCTAGACATGTATCCTTCAATGAAGATTCTTTTCCTTACAAGCTACTCACATCTACCTCATCATCACTCCCTGTACCTGCATCTATCTCTCCAATCACTCCAACAATTGCATCTCCACTATCTTCTTCTTCTTCCCTAACTGTGAATGATCATGCAATGACTTCTAGGGGTAAAAATGGCATTAGAGTAAGAAAATATTATTTTGCTACATTGTATCCACTGGATTTAGCTCTTCTCAGCAAAATTCATACTGTTCCAACTTGTATTTGTGATGCTCACAAAGAGGAAGTTTGGAGAGGGGCATCAGCTAGAGAATACAAAGCCTTAAATGATGCTGGCACATGGTCCTTAGTAGATCCAACTGGCATTGACAATATAGTGGGATGTAAGTGGGTTTTTCGGATTAAATACAAGGCATATGGCATAATTGACACTCATAAAGAAAGACTTGTTGCAAAAGGGTATCACCAACAACCAGGCATTGACTTTGAAGAAACTTTCATCCCAGTGGCTAAGCCAACTACCATAGGAGTTATTTTGTCCATGGTTGTGCAGTACAACTGGAAAATTCATCAACTGGACGTTAGCAACGCCTTCTTGCATGGAGATCTGAATGAGCTGGTTTACATGACTCAACCACCAGGTTTTGTTGATGAATCTAAGCCCAATCATGCTTGTCTTCTCCACAAGGCCATTTATGGACTCAAACAGGCACCTAGGGCCTGGTATGCTAAATTGAGTACTACACTTCTATCCCTCAAATTTGTCAATTCTGCATCTGATTCTAGTCTTTCTGTTCATCACAATGGGAAGCATATATCAGTAGCATTGGTTTATGTAGATAACATACTTCTTACAGGCAGCTCTCCTGAATTCTTACAACAAGTGATTGCTCATCTTCAACTGCAGTTCCCCATAAAAGATTTAGGGGACTTACATTATTTTTTGGGTCTTGAAATTAAGAGAACTGCAACCTCACTATTTCTTTCTCAGACAAAATATGCAGTGGATTTGCTGACTAAACATCACATGGAAGGCGCCAAGCCTTGTCAAACTTCATTTTCAGCCTCTGAGAAACTCAGCAAGGATGAAGGTGAATTGCTCTCCAAAGAGTACAGATCACTGGTGGGAGCTCTTCGTTACTTAACCTGGACAAGACCTGAGATATCATATGCATCTGCCAACACATGCAACATCCAAGAGCACCACATTTATTAGCTGCCAAAAGGATTCTGCGCTACATTAAAGGAACCATCAACTATGGTCTTCATTTCACCAAAGGGGATATCTTCTTATTAGGCTTTTCATATGCAGACTGGGCAGGTTGTAAAGATGATCGACGATCCACTGGTGGGTACTGCATCTTTTTAGGCCCCAACATCATTTCCTGGTGTTCAAAGAAGCAATCGACAGTTGCACGCTCCAACACTGAGGCTGAATATCGCACCCTTGACAACAGTCCAACTGAGGTAGTTTGGCTATGCTTTCTTCTACACGACTTACACTTTCCAATTTCTGGTATACCTAAACTAGGATGTGACAATATCAGTTCAATAAGTCTTGCCTCAAACCCTGTTATGCACTATAGAATGAAGCACGTTCACCTAGATTTTCACTTTGTTAGAGAGCTAGTTCAGACTAAGGATTTGGATGTCTTCTATGTCCACACTCTTGATCAGTTGGCTGACATCTTCACAAAGGCTTTGCATGGACCAAGATTTCAGATGATACATGCCAAGCTCAGTGTGCTTCCTCCACCCATGAGCTTGTAGCACAACAAATGAAGTGGTGCAGGATAAGATATCTGAGACTTCAATTGATTAACGTGGATTCTCTTTCTTTTGTAATGAAGCTTAAGCTTCTCTGAGTTAGTAATGAAAATGAAGATTACCATTGATGCTATGTCATTATTCTTCAATTTAATTTAGTAATAAAATTTATATACTAGTGCTTCAAATAACAAATATCAATATTAGTGAATAAGATAAAAATACCAAAAAAGAATAACTACTAATACAGTGGATATGATATCCAACGGACTTTCAACTCCACATCTAATGCCATTAGTGTACGGACTCGACACCTGCCCAAAAAAACGGATGGGCCGGTTTGAAACCGCGAGGTTCGATCGCAAATGCTCACCCCTAGGTCACTGCAGCCCCACGCAAGTTGCTGAAAATGGGTGCCCTTAAAATTCTTCAGTGTCTCGTGACATTTAATCACAACTTCAATAAACTTCAAAAGAGACTCGAGCAGGCTCTCTCACCTGTTCCTTCCCCCTCATTCCAAATTCTTTTCCCAAATCTCTCCGGCGATCTCCCTAGGAGTTTTCTTAATCTCAGGTGGGTTTTCTCCTGTTAGCTTTTCCCTTTTCTCTCACTTCCTTGATTCAGTCACTGTAATTCCCAAACCCTAGATTTTATCGCAAACCCTAGATGGAATTTCTAATCTTATAATTTTTTGGTGTTTCAGTTCGAATTTCGATGCGGCAGAGCTTGGTGATTTTGCAATCGTAATATTGAATTGTACTCGAAGTGGTTAATTAGCTGAGGTATAATCTTCATAATGATTTACACGGCGATTGATACGTTTTATCTGACGGACGAGCAATTGAAGAATTCTCCCTCAAGAAAAGACGGGGTTGATGAATCGACGGAAAATACTCTTAGAATCTATGGTTGTGATCTCATCCAAGAGGGTGGAATATTACTTAAATTGTATCCTTTATACCTGTTATCACGATTTCCTTTTAAATTAGCATGTTTTTGTTTGCTTGTAGTGTTTTTGATTTGTATAAGTTTTATTTGCTTAGCCTTATCGGATACACAGACCTCAAGTGGTAATGGCTACGGGACAAGTCCTTTTTCATCGGTTCTACTGTAAGAAGTCTTTTGCAAAGTTTAATGTTAAGGTCCCGTTCCTCAAACCCTTTGCTTAATTTTTGAGTTTCTTTGTTGTTAGAGTGTGGATATTTTACTGGTGGGTGAAAGAGAAATATTGACATGACTGTATCTTATTTTGATTGTAGAGGGTCGCGGCTAGCTGTGTTTGGCTTGCGTCTAAGTTGGAAGAAAGCCCAAGGAGAGCAAAACATGTGCTCATTGTTTTTCATAGAATGGAGTGCCGAAGAGAAAATTTGCCCATTGAGCATTTGGATATTTTCTCTAAGGTTATTCCGAATCCTTCACCTCATTTTTGTTTGCTCCTTGTTTTTGCTACTGGTATATAAGTTTGGAATTCAGTTAATGTTGACATTGTAAGTGGGGTCCATGCTAATGTTTGATGGCTGTAAACTGCAGAAGTATACCGATTTGAAGATGGACTTGGTCAGAACAGAACGACACCTATTGAAAGAAATGGCTTTCATCTGCCATGTTGAGCATCCTCATAAATTCATATCGAATTATCTTGCAACCTTAGGAACACAAAGTGATCCATCACCCCAGGAACTGAGGCAGGAAGCTTGGAATCTTGCAAATGATAGGTACTTCCAACATTGAATGTGTACAGTATGTTTAATTTGTTTTCCTCAACAAAAGATGTCATAGTCACTAATAAGTTATAACTCTTGTGACTCCCTTATTATTGCATGTCTGTCATACCAAGCTTTTTATGCTAACTCGTATTTTTATTAGGCATATGATCTTTTCTAATACTTCTTCTTTTACCTTTGCCGCTGATCATATTCTCATTAAAAAATTATGCTTCTGTGCAACATATGACATTGGTATATATTTCTTGCAACAGTTTACGTACAACATTATGTGTCAGATTTAAAAGTGAAGTTGTCGCATGTGGGGTTGTGTATGCTGCTGCTCGTAGATTCCAGTTTCCTCTCCCTGAGAACCCTCCATGGTGGAAAGCATTTGATGCTGAAAAATCGGGGATTGATGAAGTTTGTAGAGTCCTCGCACATTTATACAGCAGGCCCAAAGCACAGTACATACCAGTGTGTAAAACTGGAGACTCTTCAACACCATCAAATAAGTCATGGGATACTCAAGCTCAACAAAATCCAAAGGTGAGTTGTTCTTTTAGTGGTCATGTTTCTTGCTTCAGAGCTTAAGATGCACTTAGAATTTGCAAGGCTTCTTCCTGTTTGACACTCACCGCAATGCACATTATAGTAAATTTCACATTCACCGTGTTTTACATTATGATCCCTACATATACTTCAGACTAATGTCTAGGGAAGATGCATATTCCTTGCTTCAGAGCTTAAGCTGCACTTTGAATTTTGTAAGGCCTCTCCCTGTTTAAGACTTATTCCTTGAACCCCATTGCACATAATTTTAAGTTTCGCACTTGTTCTATTATGATCCCTTTAAGGGCAATGGAACATCATAGGATCGATGAAGTTTGACCATCAGCTCCATTTGCGTAGGAAGGTTCGGCGAATGGTCCCGCAGCAGGATCTACCGTCAAGGGGGAATCAGCTCTAGCTTCTAATTTGGAGTCTGGCGGATCAAAGGATTTATTGGTGAAGGTATCCCTTGACAAAATGAAGGAGAAGGGTGATGATGACGTTAATAGTGCTCCCCACGAAGGTGAAACTTCACTGAAGCCCAAGGTGGAGCAGAGAATAGAAGGTAGTGGAGAGAGGAGCAGGGAGAGGGAAAGGGAGAGGATCAAGCCTCGCGACAGTGACAGAGGGAGGGATTTCGATAGAGAACGGGAGCGAGAGAAGGTAGAGAGAGAAAGCAGAGATAAACTAAAGGAAAGAAGTCGCCGGTCCAAGGATAGGGGTAAAGACTCAGGTTTGCACCTCTCTTTTATTAGCGTATGAAAATCTCAGATATGATAAAGAACGTTTAAATTCATACCACTGGCTCTAGTTGCAAGCTTTGAAAGTGCTTTTCATTGTCATGCAGGAGGCTACACTGAGAAATCAAGACATCACTCGTCTCGTGGTATGTTTCTGTAGCCTCTTGGTTGATTATATTCGAGATGTTTCTTTCTTGATCAATTATATTCCAGCTGTTTCCTTGCTGTTAATAATTTAAGCATGGTCATCTTTCTTCATAATGCCAATCTTTTACCCAACGTTGTTAGGTTTCGTGGGCGTGAATCAGGATCTTCTCTAAATAACAGACTCTTGTTTGCTATTAATAACGTGTAATTGCTGTTTTATGTGAGCTTCTTTTATTTTCTGATGAAAGTGCTTTTCTGTTACAGACCGCGGGGACTACCACAGCTCCTCGTATTCATCCAGGGATAAGGATCGACACAGACACCATCCATATGCTTGAGCTTCGAGTTGCATTTTGAGATTTACTTTTCACATTCACTTTTATGCAACTCGAGTACTGTTACTATTAGTAGTGTATAAATACATATTGTTAACCTTTTTGATTGATCTATCACCTAGAGAGAAAAATGAAAGCCAATTTCACTCTAGGCTTTCTGAGCGCATTCTACTGAAAGCATAAGCGGCCAAAATTGATTTCCTAACATTTGGTTGAATTGTGACCGATAGTAAAGCCACTTATTATCAGAGGTGTTTTCGCATATTCAGTCTTCACCGGTAGATAATGTTAATGATGTCCTTATGCTTTTTATCTTCTTGTTTTAACTTTCAAGGTTGCCAACAGAGGGCACCTGCTCGCATTTTTTTCCTCTTTTGTTTAGGCAGGCTCTCATGGAGCCCAAGCTTTCAGCCTGATAGCATTTCACGTTCTTTTAATGTTCCCTTTCCGACCCCAAAGGGTCCTGCATGATCACGAATTAAAATGCCCAAGCTTTCGTATTGCTTGGCACTAACAACCTAATTGCTTCAGATGTTGCTTTGAATTGAAACAATTCAATTCAATTGCTTCAAGCCTTCAACCTATTTGGTTCCTTATTATTCAATTGCTAATGTAACGGAAACCACACCTGTTGTTTGCCGAGGTGCAACACACGAGCACTCCACTTGTCTTTTTAACAGGAGGGACTCGAGGGAATGATAGAGATTAGTAAAACAAATCATACTAAGAGAACAATAAACAATGGACCACAAAACACCCACCAAGAAGGCAAGAAGTACAAGTAGCTAATTAACAGGATAAAGCACTTCTGCTTCCAATTGTAACAGTAGAAGAGGATCTTACGATGAACAGGTCTGTCCCTGAAATGGATACAGTGCAATCCTTACTTTCTGGTTCCCAACCAAATGGTGGCATTAAGAAGGAATGCTCCGTCCAAAAGCAATTGTTGCTGACACATGACGCACCCCTAGCATCCTTTCTCGTGTCTTGGTCGTCGTAGAAAATAAACATCTTCATCGGAGTGTCCTGATTCTTTATCCATATATTGAGATTGTTGCTATGGAATATCTTTTTAGCTAACACAACCAAATGACCATCGAATACCGTCAAAGCATTACCAAATGTAAAAGGAGCAATGACATCCTTGATGATAAAATTAGGAACAGAGATTACTCTCAACTTTTCACAGCCAACGTCAAATTCAACAATCAACAATTCGTCACTAGAGATATATTCATCAGACCCAGAATGCAGCCAATATTTTATTTTTTTTTGAAAATTACTTATATAAAAAAAATTACATAGGGGTATCCAAAATGTTGGTTTCCCTTATCTCATCCAGAGGATTTGAGATATTGGTGTCTACCAACATAATGTTAACTCCATTTTGTAAGCTAGAAATATTAGCTGAATTAGAAAAACAAACATCAGATAGTAAAGCAGAATTTAAAAAATGTGGCATCAACACCCATTGTTGTTTATGAATTCCTTGTTTACGCGCTTCTTTTGCCAAATGTCTGCCACTTCGTTGCCATTCCTGTTCTTAAACATAAAACCCAAAAAGTTTTCACATGTCTTCAAAATCTTCACAGCTTCAGATACTATGGCTTTGTTTCTCTAAAAGATGTTGCTCTGCTTGTCCTGAGCATAAAGGATGAGCCTCTGACAATCACCTTCCACTGAGAAGTTCTTTAGGTCCATTCTTTTTGCCCAGTTTGTTGTTTCCAGCATACTCAGAGCCTCTGCTTCTTCTGTTGTGGAGGCCCTGAAAGTCCCAGCTGTGGCTTGGATTGCACCACCTGTATCATCTCTCAGAATTATACCATATCCAGCAGGAGTAGAAGAATCAAACCAAGAAGCATCAAAGTTTTTTTGAGTTGGTTTACTTGGGGTTTTGACCATCTACTAGCATTTATATCAATATGACTATGTAACACAGAAGTGGTATTATTTATAACTCCCTGTTTTAATTGTCTCAGAGGAGACCAAAAAGCCAAGTGCCTCTGAACAGCAAGAGATAGTTGAATGCTTGTTGTTGATTTGGATTGAAAGATTCGTAGACATCTTTCTTTCCAAATCAACCAACATTTAGTTGCCATGATTTCTATCTCGGAGTTTTCATATATACCTGCTATCCAGTTAGAATACATTTGTGCAAAAGAGTAATCTAAATTACTACTATGATTTATACCCACAACAGGAGTCAGCAAAGCCACGGATTTAGCATAAGGGCATTCAAAGAACAAGTGCTTTAAAGATTCACATTCATGATCACAGAAAATGCATTTTATATCTATATCATCCATATGTTCACTCAGTTTTTTCCTAACAGACAAGGCATTATGAATACACTTCCATAAGAAATTTTTTATTCTTTGCGATACATTCAACTTCCAAAAAGATTTCCAAAAAACAGTTATATCAGTATTAATGGAAGCCAAAGAAGGATTTTTCAGTTTTTTGTACATTGATTTAATCGTAAAATTTCCATCATTTGTAAGCAGCCAACGTAATCTGTCTTGTTTCAACGTACCATTCATATTTGTGAAAATTCTAATTCCTAGAATCTTATCAGCAATTTCCGAAGTAAAGTTACTTTTAACTTTCGTTACATTCCACTTTTTGGTATTTGAGTCTAACAACTCAGATACAAGTGTTAAGAGATTGTGTTTATTACCACAGTAAGATATTAGGTTTTGTTCCATACCTGGTATCCAAATGTCAGTCCAAATGTTGATAGACTTACCGTCGCCTACCTCCCAGCAACTGAATTTGTGGATTAGAGAAACCCCCTGCATAATGCATCCCCAAATCCACGAAGCATTGTAATGTTTTTTGGCATAGAAAATAGTTGAGTTTTTAAAATATTTGTTCTTAAGAACAGTGGCTAATAGAGTATTCTGCTGTGTTGCTATCCTCCAAACTAGTTTAGCGATCATTGCCTTATTCATTTTATTTGCTTCCTTAAAGCCTAGACCACCTACTTCGACTGGTTCACACATAAAGCCCCAACTGATAGGATAGTAACCCTTAGAGTTTTTTTTGTTTTCCCCACCAAAAGTCCCTTTGGACAACATCTATTTTGTCAGTGATTTTTATAGGCAAAGAAAAGCAGCCCATTTGGTATATGGGCAGGCTAGATAAAGCAGATTTAATAAGGACTTTTTTACTTGCTTGAACCAAAGTTGTGCCGTTCCAACTTTGAGCTCTGTTTTCCATATTGGTGACAATCTTATCAAAAGTCTTGATTTTTGATCTATCAATAAATAAAGGAGCTCTAAGTAGGAATCTGTAATGCTAATTTTCTTAATCTTCATAAGTCTAATCATAATCCTTTGAAATTTTGAGTGAATTCTTTTGCTAAAGAAAATGCCTGACTTAGAAAAAATTATGAGCTGACCAGATGCATTACTAAATTGATTTATGATATTTAAGAGATTTTTACAACTAACTAGACTAGATTTAGAGAACATCAGACAGTCATCTGCAAAGAGAAGATGAGAGATTGGGATACTATGCCTAGATATTTTTATACCAATTATATGCTTGGTTTTTTCTTTTGATGGAAGAAGCCTAGAGAAAACATCCATACATATTAGAAAAAGGTAAGGAAATAGTGGATCTCCTTGCCTTAATCCTCTTGTAGGGGTGAAAAACTCACCTGGTGAGCCATTTAGAAGCACTGCAATTGATGCAGTAGACACACACTGATAGATTAAACCACACCACTCCTTACTGAATCCAAAAGCAGATAGGGTTTGAAGTAAAAAGTTCCAATTGACCCTGTCAAAGGCCTTGGACATGTCAATCTTAATGCCTAAACCTCCATGTTTCGTTTTCATTTTCTTTATTAAGTGAACCACTTCATGGGCCACTACAATGTTATCTGCAATTTGCCTAGAAGACAAGAAGGCCGACTGGAAAGGGGAAATCATATTTTCTAAGTGAAGTTTCAACCTATTAGCTATTAGTTTAGAAAGAATTTTATATGGGGTATTACTCAGTCCTATTGGTCTGAAGTCACTAGGGGATTTAGGTTGTTTGATTTTAGGAATTAAAAAGAGAAAAGTCTCGTTTAACTTTGGGTCGATTATTTTTGAAACAAAAACATTTTGGATTAAAGCAACAATTTGGTTCCCGACTAGAGCCCAGTTATGCTTGAAGAAACTCACCGGGAAACCGTCTGGTCTTGGAGATTTATTAGATTTCATGGATTTTACTACCATCCAAACTTCATCTGAAATTGGGATTCTTAATAAATCCGCATTATCCTGGTCAGAAATGACTTTAGGAATGAGATTCATTAATTCTTGGTCAGGCACTGTAGGGGAGATACTAAAAGGTTTTCAAAATGCATTTTCAATTCCTCGGCAATTTGAGGTTTTTGTTTCAAAATTTCCCCGTTTTGATTTAAAAGAAAATCTATCTGATTCCGTTTTCTTCTTTTTAAAGTTTTCAAATGAAAATACTTTGTATTTCTTTCTCCAAGATTAACAAAGTTGTCTCTTGACAATTGTTTGGCGATTTCCTCTTGGGTATCATATAGATTTTCTAGCTCTAAGAGTTTCTGATTCAGATGTTTCTGTTTATTATGAACTCTACTAGACGACTGAATTGAATCAATGCTTTGTAGGAGTTTTTTAATCTTCTTTTCAGGGACTCCGAAAACATTCTTACGCCAAGACGTAAGGTTTTCACCTAAGATTTTTAGGTTATTAAGCACTACGTCAGTCACATTCAGTAAAGAAGGATTCCAAGTTTGTGATATTAACTGCATACAAGAGCTTTCTTTAAGCCAAGTATCAAAGAACTTAAAAGGGTAGTTTTGGCTGAGAGCCGAGAAAGGGAAGAGGTCTAACCTAATTGGTCTATGATCAGACCCGAAAGACGGGAGATGAGTTAAAGAAGATTCAGGGAAATGCGAAATCCATTCATCATTTGTATAGGCTTTGTCTAGCCTTTCCTGAATGTTTTTATTGGCCTCTCTATGATTATTCCATGTGTAAAAGTTCCCTTGAAAGCCTATGTCTGAGAGTCCGGCCCTTTGAAGAAGCCTTTTGAAAGGCTCCGCTTCCATACTATTGAAGGGTAAGCCCCCCAATTTTTCGGAAGGATTCAGCACTTGGTTGTAATCACCTATTACAACCCATGGCATACCAGAGTGAGTTATTATAGACGATATATCTTCTAGAAATTCCCAAGATTCTAGTTTCTTAGGTTTATAAGGGTTTCCGTAGAATGCTGTTAATAGCCAGAAATTGTCGAAGAAATTTGTTTTGATTAAAACATTTAACATGTTTTTGTTAGAATGCACAATTTCGAAATGAAAACCGTCGACCCATACCAAAGCAAGACCGCCTGCTTTACCAATAGGGTCAACAAAGTAACTATTAGGGAAATCAGACAACAATTTTTTTAGATAGTGTCTCTGAGACTTAGTCTCAGACAAAAACAAAATTTCAGGTTTTTCAGTTTTTATTATATGATCTAAATGTTTCCTAGTTTTTTTTGAACCACACCCTTGTGTATTCCAAGCTACAATTTTTATTGTTCTAACTACAGAGACCTAAAGCAGGAAGAGACAGTGACACTAATTGAGATCTAAAGTAAAACTAGAAACCAACAATCCAGAACTAATATTAATCTACACAAATTCAGTTTTCACAGAAAAATGCAAATTTGAATAGCAAGGGATGAAAGGGAAAAGATAGGGATAAAGATATATTTGTGCATCAATTTATTTAGATAAGTCTACAACAAGATCAATTATAGCAGCAAGCAAAACACGTTATCAAAATTAGATACATGGCACTGAGATTGCGAAAGATTGAGTTAAGAAAAGTACCTGAGCCCCCTGATTTCCTTCATCAGCAGCCTTCATTATGGATACAATTTGCTCTTCAATAGGGAAAGATACTGGTAATCGAAAATGCAGATTCTTCTAAGAAAGATCCATACTGATTAAACTCGTTTTGACTCGAATTAACTTCTACATTAAAACAGGAGGAGGAGGAGAGGGGGGAAGGAGGATTGAAATGGTCAGAGGAATGACCATCGAAGCTAACAAATTATCAGACTCAGAAGAACATTAGAAGAAGAAAATTCACTTGAAGAAGACGAGAGAAAGTGATTATGAATGCAGGTTTCACAGGAAGTTCTAAAAATTATCAGACTCAGGAATCACTTGAAGAAGAAAGTTCACTTGAAGAAGACGAGAACGTGATTAAGAATGCAGGTTTCACAGGAAGATCGTTTTCCGGAGTGAAGAATTGATTATCAGAGAGATGCGGTGATGTCAGATCTATAATCGCCGGAGCAGCAGCTGAGGATTCACCCAGACAAAATTGTGGTTCTTCACTAAGTCCCCTAAAAGTCCATCTGACCTAGTTTTGAAATCCCAATCTGAAATGTCATTGTAGTCGGGTAAGGGAGAAAAACTAGGGGTTATGGGTGGAAAGGTCCGAAAAAGGTTACCTTTTACCCAGATTTGATGGATATTCATCCATAACCGAATCCGACCCCCTTAAAGGCAAAAAGCAGACCGTCTGACTCACCTTCCTCTTTCCCCATTGCAGATGAGTCAGAGTCAGGGGTCCATATAATTGATCGAGAAAATCATCAGCATCAAATGAAATCAAAATCAATAATTCTTCTAGAACAGAAGAGAGAGAAAGAAAAGTGGAGAGAGCTCAGTTTCGTCAGAAGAAAAAACCTGCCAAATCAATTTCCTCTCTAAAAGCACCTTAACTCATCTTCCCAGCTTTGAGATTCTATATCTATCTATGTAGTGAGAAACTGTCATAAATCCCTTCTAACATACGATTCTCTAGTATAGCGCAGTTTGATTGCACATGACCCAATCTGTTACTAGTTAGGCAGATACGATGGGGAAGATTCATATAGACAAAGTGAATCACAGATTCCATATTTGACCCAACTTTGGCTCTAACAGAGCTAAGAAGTTGTCTCTCAATGTTAAGTTCTACCTTCACAAAAATAGGGTCTCCAGGTTCAGGGATAGCATTTGGGGGATAGATTTCAGAAACCCTTCCAATCTTTTTACAAATCCTAGCTATAATGCAGTCATGGTAATGAAAGTTCTGGAGATTTAGGAGTTGGACCCAAACTGAGATGTATTTTAATGCGTCTCTTTCTATTAGACCATCAGAGAATATGGGACACATAGGAAAAGCATCCCCATATACCTGCCAAGGTCTGTAAGCTAGTATTAAAGCAACATGTTCCCTTTGGTGAAAATCAACTAGGAACAAGTTTTCAGAAATAAAAGAGATTTTGAATTTAATCCTAGGACCCCATCTGTATTTTAAGGCGTACTTGATGTAGTCCTTATCAAAAATAGAAGTTGACAAAACTCTACCCACTAGTGAAGTTTCACTATTAACATCTTCTATGATCAAAGGGAAAAGAGGTTAAGGAGGTGAGTCTCTAGTTGAAGCACGTCTTAGGATTGGTTGAGCATTTAAGGGTTGTAAACCCACAGGCAGTAAAATTGGTTGATTCATTAAAAGCACAACTGGAGATCGAAAGAAAGCTAAAAGAAGCAGTGCAAAGGAAAATAACAAAATCTCTTATGGAGAAGAGTAAAAAAAGAAAGGATAGAAAGTTCCACTGCAGAGAAAATTTGCAAGTGATAGCGACAATAAAGTTCAGCAAAAGCATTAAATAGAAGCTGGTAAAAAACAAAGATAAGGAATGAGAGGGACACGTAACGGAGAGAGACAAGACCTAAGCATTAGAGGTAAGGCTTCCTACAACATTAGGTGATGGTTTACCTGAAGAGGTATGAGTCTGTGAAGTACAATCTTAGTTGTCAAAGAATAAGACAAGAAACCACCTTTCTGAAATTTAAGATATTTCTTAAAAACAGACTTTTGCAACCAGTCCTTATGAAAAAAGTTGAAAAGAAAACCAATTCTACATTGTATTATAACTAGTAATGCCTAACCAAGTGACAGACCAGTGTCTAAATCATTTGTGGTGAAAAACAAAACGCCCAATCAATAGGCAAACTCATACAATAGATTACCAGTTAGCTTAGGCAAACTCATTGTTTGTTTTAACAAGCTGTCCAAGTGAAAAATTTTGTTAAAAAAACAGGATTCCAAAGAGTGCAGGTTAAGAGTAATGACCAGTGTCATGAAACTTAAAAACCACACCCTAAGATTTGTGATCCTGAAAGCCTTAGTGAACTTAATGAGAATTTAAAAACATAGTTCTGGAAAACGAGAGGGCCAAGGAACGGAAGTGAAAACATGACCAGTGTCATTATCTCACTAAAGCCAAGAACCAAACCAAACCAAAACAAGTACCAAAAGTAGCAGTTGTGGTAGTTAAGACGAGAACAAAAGAAACTTTTTTGAAAAAGGCTTGACCAGTACCCAAAACTGGTTTGAAATGAAAAATCTCTTTACTAGAAGACCAATTACAATTAAGGAAACAAACTTGGAAGCTGACCAGTGTCAGTTTTCCTCTCTCAAAACAAGACAACTAAATTTCAAATTCAAAATTTATTAAATAACATTTTTAAAAAGTTACCGTTTGGAAAAAAAAAAAAAAAAAGGAGGCGAAAATCTTTAGCCGGAAAATTAACATTTGAAAGATGAGGGAATTTGCAAAGACATTCAGTAATGAATTTGAGCATCCCTCCAATTGGAGGATTCCTGTATGTTACTCCATAAAGTAGAATATCAATCGAAAAAAGAATAGCACTTAAAGAACAAAGAAAGAAAACCAACAGTCTAGAATTCAGATGTATTATCAACTAGATTCAAGGAAAAGCCAAATGCATTTAACCAAAACAAGTATAAGAAAACCTCTCTAACAGTCTCAAGTCTTATAGGAAAAACCTAGAGGTTTCATACTCAGGGAAGAAGAGTAAGATGGCTACAGTTCTACTTTATGTGATTATATATGAGTGTCAAGATCATCATAGGCAACAATTATTAACTTATCAAAACACCGGAACAGAAGAAGAGTTCACAGATGTAAACATGGAGGCTCACAGTACTGGAGAGCAAGGTTTTACAATTTTCGTTGAGCATCCGTCATGTAACGGCGATCTCAATTGGAAAGAATGCAGCCAATATATTGAACCGTTGGCATAAATAGAAGCACTGGTACAAAGTTTAGAGGGTCAGATTGGTGGGACGGCATCTATCTTTCTCCAAGAATTGTGCCTTATGGTCAAGAATTTTCATCTCCAGTCCAGATTGTCTTATTACCTATTGGGATGCTTCTCATGACAGTGTTACTAACCTAGCAGGTATTGGTCTTGTGAATGATATCATTGGGTGTAAAATCGTCCCAGGAGTAGCGGCGAACGCGGAAGAGGCAGAGAGCTTTGCTTTTATTTGAAGCTGGAAAATGGACGCAATCACTTAACAAGCACAAGGTTAATAAAAGGTTGAATTTTTAAAGGAAAAAACTTCACCATTGTGGCTGATATTTCAGCAGAGTACTGCAGAAGAACTAGAATTTTTAATGGTCGGATGTATTCCCAAGCTTTCTCAATGCTTGATTGTATTCTTCAATTTTTACCTCTTAGCAAAAAAAAAAAAAAAGAAGAAAAAGAAAAAGCTTCACAACCTCTTTACAAAGGTGACCCTCATCCACAGTTGTGAAGGTTTTCCTGTCTTTTTTGTGAACGTTGTATCAGAAAAAAGGAAAAGTACACTTACCGGCACATCTTTTGATTCTTATGTGGTAGCTTTTATCAGCAAAATTCTACCGGTGTTTGTTATCAGGTTTCCACGCTTGTTATATATGTGAAACTAATAAACAAAGTGGGGAACTGGAAATTTCTACATTGAATGAGACCTTAGACCTTGATTAAGGTATCAACTATCAAGTATATCTTACACTTTTCTAGAATTACTCAGATGTCTTCACCTTCTTACAACAACAATGAACTGTCTCGAAGAAATAAATTAAAAGAAAATTGTCCAACACTGATCTTCAGACAATATATATATATATATATATATGTATGTATATATACACGACTCTTGCTGCTTTTGCATTCGACGTCCCTCTCTTTTTGCTATCTCATAACAAACCAACCACGCAGCTTAAATGCAATCGGTTCTCTAAGCTTCTTAAGTGATGACCCAACAACATGCACCTTTAACCATAAGAAGAGAGGATCCTAGGTTAGACTATTGTATTTCCATGGTCAAAGTTTATGATTATCGCAGTATCAAAAAGTATCAGTATATGCAGAATTATAACATAAAGAATGTTATTTATGTTGAGATATATCATTTAGGCAAATGTGAAGGTTAAGTCGTGATAAAAGCCAGCTAAAGAGTTGTGTGCAAACTCGATATGCTGTTTCGTCGCCTGTGTGAGTGCTGGCACGTAACATGAACCTAGCCTCTATTTGCTGGACAATAAAACCATGAAAAGTCTAGAGAGTTGATCTGTATACAACCGGAATATTGTGGACAAGCATAACAGCAGTGCGTGATTTAATCAAATATGGTGGACTTGTGTAGCAATAATATGTGATTCGACTAATAAAATAATAACAAACAACGAAAACTAACCAGAAAAGTAGCTTCGCTAGGTAATCCCGGGAAGTGCCTACAGAGTCAGGGTCCACATCACTACCTGGATAGCTTCCTATTTCTCCAAAGACTGAATCTTCAAAGAAGCTAGACGCAGGGTCGTCTTTGTAAAATCTTTGCATTATGTTCTGCACAAGTTGATGAACAATTTCTTCCACCTCCGATGATGATGGTCGAGATAATTCAGTCACCTATCCAAAAGCATTAACATACGAACTATGAAAAACTTTGCATGTGTTACTAATCTTACTAAACGATACCATCCTGCATGCAAATCTAAGATCATAAAATCCAAATTTACCATATCAGGGTCCAACGACCGCAAGTAGCCTAATAGATCATTATTCTCTTCCTTATATTCAGACTGCATAGTTTCTTGCTTTTGTGAATTCAGTTCCTGAAAATGAAAAACCAGTTGTCAGATTGAAGGATACACGAAGGAGTCATACTGCTCAGGCATAACATATGCAAAAGGTGTTACCCGGACACAGCTCAAAAGGTTTAGAATAGCAAAAAGTGAAGATCAGTGGTAAATGTGATGTCATCATGTTAAATGGAGAAGTTGATAGAAGGACATGTTGCAGTCCCTCCCGAACATGGCATGCTTTTAACACCAAAGAAGCACATCTCAGACACCTCACTGAAACTAAATCATCAAGATTCTGCTACTTTGTTCTATGGATTTTAGAAATCTTTTGTGTAATTGTATTGCAGTTTATCGTGCATAGACATTGTATAACCTTTTATATGATATACATTTTGTGTAATTGTATTGCAGTTTATCGTGCATAGACATTGTATAACCGTTTATATGATATACAACACTGTATGTACTGAAAAAGATGCACAACAGAAATAAGAATCTTGGAGTATATTATACAGTACTCATTAGCTTATATGATCTTAACTACGTTACATAAAACGACCTGCAAACGGTAATTATAGATGTGACTCCACACATGCCGTAAAATATGGATATGACAAACTAAGCCTACAAATGTCCTCATGGCATCATGCATGTAGCCCGTGCCTATTTTTCCTAGGTCGTACTTATCAATTATCATTAGTGAAAGAAGCGCATCCAAGGGGGGGTGTTGTGTACAGATGGTGGATGAGATGAGCAACCATCTTGACTAGCCAAGATAAACATGATTCAAGAAAAGCATTCAAGATGGTGCATGACACCATGTGCCAATACATGGCATCTCTGTTTATCAATAACATTACTGCGTTAGATAAATTGTATCACCAATCTTTTTTATTCACCTTATTGTATACGTAAGTGAATTGAGAGAATGAATCAATAAAATTAAAAATGGCTCTGATAAAATGCAACAGCAATCTATCTTCTAAACTACTGCCTCCTTTAATCTAATTCAATCTACTGTATTTTCTTCATATAGTATGTGTCTTATCATAAATAGAAAATTCTACAACAGATTACAGTATTACTGCTCATGTATATGTATATATCCATGCTTTTGAAGAGCACTGAAGCTGGGCCATGCTACGTAGAGGCTTTTGCAAAGCTAATATCCACATATGACTTGTAACATTCCAAGTATGTGTTTTTGACTTCGGAAGACCTTTTCCGGTTCTTTCTTACCGTTCTATAGCTTAAAAAGCTAGTAGGTGGTTACTTGAGTATAATTTCTTCCGATATATACGTGCTTAGGATCTTATCTACTCATTTGCCCACAAAACAATCCTAAGCACCACTTTTGTGACAACGAGTAGATGAGATCCTAAACGAGAAGTAGCACGAGAAGATGTGCCCCTCCTAGGTGTATACCTATTAGCTTTTGAAGCTACATCCTGGGATAGCACTGGTCATTCTTTTACTTGGAAGATATTCATTAGAATTTAGAGGAAATGGTCTTCAACTAACATTTCTAGCTACAAATTACATTCCATTATATCAGTTATCTACAATCTTAAACTCCCTCCATCGCACAAAAAGCGGGTCCTTCACTTTTCTAATTTTGTCTATTTTTTGGGACGGAGGGAATACTATAGAAATATACCTAGTCCAGAACTATTCAAAAAAAATTGCTGGAGCATAAGAACTATGCTTTGACAAAGTCTGGTACTGATAGAAAATGCAAACCCTGACAACCCAACAACACAAAATGCACAACACAAAACAAAATAAATCAGCCTAAATTCTACTCCTTGCTGATACCCAACTTTCCTGTTGTGAATAAGGTTAACATATTTATATTGGTGATCGAACTCATGTGAATTCCCCCCTTTTCTAGTCCAGTTCTATCATCTTGTTCTTTAGTTCTAAATATAAAACGTATAGAGAGATAGGAAGACAGAACCTTTACAGAAGCTAATTCTGATTGGAGCATTTTTATATAATTCACAACTTCTGGTGACAGTTCACCAAGACTTTCTGGTATTCCACTATCCACCAAATTTTCACCCATTTTCTTCTCCTCTATCACACCATCCTCGCCTTCTTCCCCACTCTTCTCAATATCATTATCTGAACCTTCCTCGGGTACTCGAAAATAAGGTGATGCCTGATTACTACCAGGAGATATATCAAAATTCCTCATCAAATGAACCCTATATTCTGCATTCCACAATGTATACCTAAAATGAACAAAAAAAATCACCCCCAAATATTAAGAAAACCTATAAATCCAATTATTTAACAAACAAAATGAAACAAATTGAAAAAACCCATTAGTCCATTACCCAGTGATGATGGAAGAAGCAAGAAGATGATCAAGTGGACCTTTAGAAACCCTAATTGTGACTGAAAACTGATCAGAAGGAAGTAAACCAAGCATAGTTGAAATAGTTTTCTTCATGGAATCTTTAGCTGCAGATGAAACCCCTTTGGAAATAACAGAAGTATCCAAAGGTTCAATCTTTTTCAACATATTTTCAATTACAGAGAATTCACGATCAAAATATCCAGATTTTCTATTAGTTGAAACAAATTCATCAGCTAAACCACCTCCGCCACCACCATCAACGCCAGAAAAGACACAATTCACAACAGCTGGATTAAAAGATGAAGAATAACGATGTAATTGAGATAAAGATTGCTGTTTTTTAATGAAATGAAAGGGCTTGATTGAATTATTGCTGTGGTGAGAAATTGGGGATTTAGGGTTTTGTAAATGGAGGGAGAGGTCACTGAATCGAGATAGTAGAAGAGCCCTAGTCGTTGATGCCATCGGGACTCTCGTTCTGTCTCTCTTCTCTCTCTCTTCTTCTTCTTCTTCTACTTCGTTTTTTTCTGTGAGGGTAGCAACTAGCAAGCTCGTGTGAGCTTGAATCTATTGATATCGTCTTAAAACTTCTCTCTTTACCCTCGAATCTTAAATAAGTTATTTTGAACTCCTTGGTGTTAGATTTTATCAACTATTAGACCCTTGAGAATATAAAAGGCTTAGGCCCGTCGTCCCTTTGCAGTTTGCACACTAACATTGTAACTTGGGTTCAACCTGAACCTTATAGTCCTGCTTGGTTTAAAAAAAATCGCAGGCAAAAGCTCAAAAATTCCAGTATGGAATGACATTGCCTATCTGTTTATATCTTGTGGCATATCCGGCTCGCTAAAAATGCTTTCTATTTTGAATAATAGAAAGCTTGTTGCAAAAATATTATTAAAAAGCAAATCAGAGAGCAGAAGAAAAGTGGGTTAAAGAGGGTGAAATCAATTATGTCTATCTGCATCAGCTAGCTAGCTTCAAATACAAATGCAACAGTATTGCTTGCTTTTCAGTGGATGGTGTTCTAACTTACGATAAAAAGCAGATTGCTACAGAAGCAAGAAATTTTTATTCTTCTTTATTCACTGAGAATTATAATATGAGACCAGGTTTTGATCATCTTGTTATGCCTCAAATTTCATTTGGTGATATTATTAATCTGGAGAAACCATTTTCTGAGGAAGAAGTTCATTCTGTTATTCAACATTTTGGATCTAATAAAAGTCCTGGTCCAGATGGTTTTACTATGGAGTTCTATAAATCTGCTTGGAGTGTGATTAAGAAAGACTTGATGTTGGTGGTGAAGGAATTTGAGGTTACTTGTATGTTGGATTAGAGGATAAATTGCACTAATCTGACTCTCATTCTCAAGTGCAATGGAGTTGTCTCTCTACATAATTTTAGACCTATCAGTCTAATTGGTAGTGTTTATAAGATAATATCTAAATTGCTTGCTGAGAGAATGAAATTGGTGCTTCCATCTATAATATCTGACTATTAAGGGGCTTTCATACAGGGGAGGCATATTCAAAACAACATTCTTATTGCTTCTGTGCTTATTGACTCAAAATTGAGACAACTTGATACAGGTTTAATTTGCAAAGTAGACTTTGAAAAAGCATTTGATAATGTGAATTGGAACCGTGTGGATATTACTCTTGCAAGGTTTGGTTTTGGGATGAAGTGGAGATCATGGATTAAATGGTGCATTTCTACTCCAAGATTTGCAGTTTTATTGAAAGGTGAAGCAACTGAATTGTTTAAGAGTCATAAAGGAATCAGGAAAGGTGATCCTATATCACCCTTCTTATTTATTTTGGTAGCTGAGGTGCTCTCCTTATTGATCAAAAAAGCTGCAGCGGAAGGTCTTATAGCTGGTTTTTCTGTCTCCCAACAAGGTACTTTAATCACACATTTACAATTTGCTGATGATTTGATTGTGTTTCTCAAAGATGAAGAATCTCAAGTTCAAAATTTGAGAAATATTTTAATGGCATTTGAGATTATATCTGGTCTTAAGGTTAATTATAGAAAAAGTACTATTGTGGGATTAGGTCAGTTACATAATGCAGAGACATGTGCTGATATTTTTGGTTGTTTTGTGACTCAATTACCAATGAATTACTTAGGAATTCCTCTTGGTAGCAAGTCTAAGAACAAAATCATTTGGAATGATATCATTCATAGAGTTCAGCAAAAACTATCTACCTGGAAAAGAAGATATTTATCTAAAGGCCAAAGGGTGATAATGATTCAAAGTGTACTTTCTAGTCTGCCAGTATATTATTTGACTATATTTCAATTGCCTGTGTCTGTTTCTAAAGAATTGAGAGAATCATGAGGAATTTTCTTTGGGGTTCAAATATTTCTACAAAAAGGAGGAGTTGGGTGTCTTGGTCAAGAACTACTCTGCCAAAATGTAGAGGAGGTATTGGGATTAAGAAATTGCAGTTGATGAACAATGCTTTACACTCTAAATGGATTTGGAGATATGGCTCAGAGAAATTTTCTCTATGGAGAAGAATTATAAACCAAAAATTTGGAGGTGCAGAAGATGTTTTTCTGTCTGCTTTGACAAGAAACTCTATCTGTCATAGTACTGTGTTGAATATTGGTTCTGGTGTGTGTATGTACTTCTGGGATGATGTGTGGATTGGAGAATTCCCTCTGAAGCAGCTCTTCCCTTCTCTATTTGTTATTGCAAGACAGAAAAATGCATTGGTAAGTGAATTGATATCATCTGAAGGTGCTTGGATTTTAAACTTCTCTAGGAATTTAAATGAGCAAGAGATGTTGGAGGTGGCAAACTTATTACAGATTATTGGTGACCCTTCTCGGCTTGTGAATGAGGATTCTAGACAATGACGCCATGGAGAAGATTTTTCAGTAGCTAATGCATATGCTGCGCTGGAGATTGGTGGTCTGTTATCCTTCCCTGATAAGTAGTTGTGGAACTCTAATGTGCCATTAAAGGTCTCTTTCTTTGTTTGGACTTTATGCTTTAATGGGGCTCCAACTTTAGATTATCTTTTTAATGCTGGGATGACGCAAAATCCTAATTGTGTCTTCTGTGAGGATTGCTTGGAGACAAATGAGCACCTTTTCCTTCACTGTAAGTTTGTTTTTGATATCTGGTCTTATTTTCTGAAAATTTTTGACATCAATTGGGTCTTATCTAAAAATGTCAAGACCAACTTATGGGAATGGGGAGATAAGTGTAGAAGGAGAGCTAGAAACAGAAAAAAGAAAATCTGGAGTATCTTGCCACTTGCCATTTGGTGGTGTGTTTGGAATGAGAGGAATGCAAGAATTCATAATCATAGGAAGAAGGATTTGGGTCAACTGATTTCGGATGTAAAATGTTTGATGTTTAATTGGGGTATGAAGTCTCAATTATTTGCTGGTTTTCAGTTGTCTACATTGCTATGTAATTGGAATGCTGTGATGCACTCTTCCATGTAATTTTGCTATCGTCTGTCACTTTTCTGGTGACATTTCGATTCTTTTAATATACTTTGCCCTTTTTGTCAAAAAAAATAATATTATTAATCCAGTTATAAAAGATACTCTGCGACACATTTTCTCGGACCATCTTTTACTAAACCCCTCCCACTCAGATGCATGCAGAGAGTCTATATTTGCAAGTCATGCATTCCACATAACAGATTAGTTGAAAACCTATAGAGATTTATAAGCAACGGTGTCCTTCTTTGCCTCTGTGATGAGTGAGGTCATTAATTAACATCTTTGATTTTTCGTTTTTTTTGAGTCTTAGATTCTTGGAGCAGATGGACCATCGCCTATGAGTTAATCTTGCATTCCTTAACTAAAATAAAAATTAAAGGAGTTTTCCACTCAGTGCTATCACTAGCTAGTATACTTACATTTTCGTATAATTAATTTCATATAATAAGTAGATATCACAACTAATATCGTAGAATAAGTATCTTCTATCGTGAGCAAGAAGTCAGGAAACTCCCATGTTTTTCGTTGGTCAATTTATGATGGCTGATAAGAACAGGATGACATTAGATAAAAACAGAAGGGAAGAAATCTATGTTCCATAGAGTGTGCCTAGAAATGGCTATTTTAAAATCATACTCATGGAGCTTCTAATGAGTATGGTCTTGCAGGAATGGAGGAGCTATCAGAGATAAAGTAGGGAGATTCGAAGGTGCTTTTCCTAAACATTTGTACCGCAATGAAAACAATATGACCTAGTTCAAAGCAATTAGAGAAGGTCTTATATTAGCTAGAGAACTTGAGGTACGCATAGTGGAAATTGAAAAGGATTCAGAGTATGTTATTCAATGATGTACATGTGAAACAATTCCTTATTGGTATTTGAAGTCCGGTGTTTTGGATATTAAATCTCTTGTGAAATATTTTGATGATGTGCCGTTTGGTCATAGATTCACAAAATGAAATTTGTGGTTGATTATTTTGCTAAAGGTGCCATGACTAAGTCTATGGAAAGGGTCTGGAGAAATACTCCACTTTCTAGTGTTGTAACCCTGTTAAATGATGACTCAACGGGGAGATTTGCTATGCCCGGTGGGCGTGGAAAATTTGGAATATTATTGTACGACGTGGCCTGAGAAATAAAGTAGATCTCGAACAATTTTTAACACAAATTTTATATTATTTGCATTTTTTTAAATATAGATTCCTCAATTTATTTATTTTTATCACATAAGCGATGGGTTCTTTTGATTGAGAGATGCAAATACCTATAAATCAGTTTAAATTCCTCAACAAATGCAATAGAATAAGCCACGCGCTTCTGTGACTGTCTTCACCCATCAATTGTTCTTCGTGTTCTTCTTCACAGCTGCAGCAGAATTCTGTAACTTCTTCTTTTACGCTCCGTGGCCTCCCCAATCACCTATGTTAGGTCCCCAAACTCTCTATCTTCCCTCATGACTTCATCCAATTCCTGTTTATATACCACAACACCTCCAAATCCTTCAAAATCTCGAGAATAATCTTCTTTTATTACCTCTACCAAATACGGGAGTAATTTTTTTTTCTATCTTCTCTTCACGCGTTAGTTGCTGCTAACACACTTCTAGCACGTCAAATAATAATCCCAAATAATGTCAACTTTCTAACACCTCATGTAATTCGCAAAAACCTCGTGAAAAATAAAACAAACCCGAAAATATGTTCCGAGCTCAGTTTAATAGGAAATCCACGTAACATCCTTATTTCTTGAATGTGAAGTAATTACCAGTCTTGTTTCAATAAAACAGGCCCAAAGCAACCCAACCATATGAGAAATTCCGAGTAAATCTCATCCCAAACCGATTCATAAAATCACGTAGCTGTTACACATTTTTTTCCGCCAAAAAAATTCTTGAAAATGAAAATGATGGTGTGCCCCTATTCAGAGTAGGGGTGCCTTTAATAATTTTTCTGGGTGCTTTTTCCAATTTCTTCGGGTGTCTTTAACACATTTCCTAGGTTCCTTTAACACTTTTATGTGGTGCCTTTTAACACATTTTTGGGATGTCTTTAGTAATTTTCACGGTGGTGCAAATATCACTTTTTGAACAAACTTTTTCCCAAAAGTTTATTTCTCCAAAAACACCTATAAAGACCTAAAATACCACAATAAGTACAAAAGTCAGCACTAACAAAATAGATAATTGAGATCAAATCAGACATAAAAATGTGCCTATCACTTCAACCCCTATAATAAGCAAAGTCATAGTTTCTTGGGATGTTAAGTTTAATGAAACAAATTTCTCATATGCACAACTCTTTCACACGGTAAAATCTAACAATGTAACACTTTCAACTATGACCATTTTACCCTCCAATACTTCTTTTGCTACAATTTCACGTGAAGTGGATATTCTTGTATTCGACACTACTGCATTTCCACCGTTATCATCATCCATTCAATCTTCTTCTGCTACTGCCACACCTATAACCAATGATCATTCTATAACCACATGGGGAAAAACAGGGAAAAGGTGTATGCTTTTGAGGTGCAGACTGTTTGTTAGGATATTATGGTTCCTACATGTTATTCTGAGGCTTGTAAAGATCCAAGGTGGAGAGTTGCTATGGATGAAGATATAAATGCCTTATTGCAGAATGGTACTTGAAAAGTTGGTCATTACGGTTTTAGGTGCAAATGTCATTGGTTGCAAGTGGATTTTTAAAATAAAAAAAATGCAGATGACACCAATGAAAGATAGAAAGCAAGACTGTTTTCTAAGGGCTACAATCAAGTTGAGGGAATTGATTATCAAGACATATTTAATAATGTCGTCAAGCCTACCACATTCAGAATGGTCATTTCTATTTCACTTTACAAAGGTTGGAAAATCAGGCAACTTGATGTCAGGAATGTCTTTTTACATGGGCGTCCGTCAGATGATGTATTTATGGTTCAACCACCAGGTTATATGGACAAGTTATTACCAAAACATGTTTGCAAATTGCAGATCTATATTATTGAAGTAGGATCCAAGGGAATGGTTTGCTAGACTAAGTCAGTTCCTGATGTAATGTGGTTTTCAGTCCTCTAAGACTGATACTTATCTCTTCTTTAGAATTACTACTTTTGTTGCACTATATGTTCTCATCTATTAGACGATATTCTAGTAACTGGAGTTCTACTTCAGTAGTTGATCAACTTTTTGCTGATTTGGGTAGAGAATTTGCAATCAAGGATCTAGCGGAGCTTCATTTCTTCTTTGGCATCTGGAAATTCTGTAGGCATACTTCTTTCTCAGGAGCAATATATTTCAAATTTATTGCATAAGACAAAAATGTATTTTGCCAAGATATGCTCCAATCATATTGGTTCTGTTCACATTGTTGATGTTTCATTACCATTTGAAGATCATGTTATGTACACAAGTGTAGTTGGTTCCCTTCAGTATGCCACTATAACTAGGACCAATGGTGCATTTGATATTATAAAGCATGCCAACATATGCAAGATCTTACAAAGAGTCATTGAACTGCAATCAAAAGAATTCTAAGATACTTGCAGGGTACTCTTGGATTTGGTTTTTAGTTCAACAATTCTAGTTCTCTTCATATACAAGCATTTTCAGATGCAAATTGTGCTGGTGCTTTGGAAGACAAACGTTCAACTGGTGGTATGGCCATTTTTATGGGTCCCAACTTAATTTCACGGTGTTATAGAAAGAAGACAACAATTTAAGATTTAGCACAGAGAAAAAGTATCATTCTCTGGCTCATGCAACATCTAAAATGGATTGGGTTCAGTTACTTTTGTCATATTCTCAATTTAACTCTTGAAGGGCTCATGTTCTGTGGTGTGACAACATGAGTGCAACCTACCTAACTGCAATCCTATATTCCATTATCGTATGAAGCATATTGAAGTTGTTTTTCATTATTCAAGAGCTAGTTGCTGCAAAATATTTGGAAGTGAGATTTCTTTCTACGCAAGACTAGATAACGAGTATTTTTACTAATGGACTATCCTCTGCTAGATTTTGTATTCTTCGGCTTAAGCTCAGTGTCTCTGCTCATATATCGTCACTGTACTTGTGGTGGTGGGGTGGTGTTAGACTATCCTAATTATCACGTGTATACTGGCAACTGTTAGTTCTTACAGTTTTAGGTTATCGGTTATAGTTGTTACATGTTTAGTCCGTTAATGATTGTATGCTTTAAACACTTTCATTTCTGTCTTTTCATTTGTACCAGAAAGAATTGTTAAGCGACCTACACTCTCTTGACACTTGGACGCATATATGAGACGAATTGGAGAGCATTGTCAAGCGACGTATACTCTCTCTTAACACTTGGACGTATATATAGACGCCAATGGGCTTCTTGGCCTTATGTTTTGAGTAAGATCCAAGACCTCGAGTTGAATAAAAGCCTCTCAGTTTTGATTAAATCAACGACAAAAGAAAGCACATGTTTGTACTCTTTTTTTTTTTTTTTTTTTGTGAATGAGGTATTTCATTGAAAAACTAGGACTCAAAAGAAGACGACATTACAGTAAAAGTAGAGCCATATACTATGGAGCATTGAGTCGAGCTCCTAATATTAGATTTATCTACTAACAGATGATGCAAAATACAAGATGGAGGCATAGTCTCCCAATCTAAATCAAAGTTTAAAGTCCTTACAGATTTAGCAAAAATATCCGATGTTGAGAGGTAAATATGAGTTTGGTCCCACACATCCTAGTCACAATAATGACAACACCTTTTCTTAGAATAGAATGAGAGAGAACTTGCTTCCATTGTACTATGTCCTTCCTTTTATAGGCTTTTCCCAAAAGCATTCTTCTCATGACATCATGTCATATGTCATAGAAGAACTACTGTCATTCCTCCTAATGCGACCTTCTACTTCTCCAATAATCCCTTACCTATCCTTCCTAGTTTATGGATATGTCCTACTAGGCTTGGGATTCAGTCCCCAAGTCCCCCATGTTTCATGATGGGTTTATTTCCCTTTAGGGGATCCCTAGCCATGCTAAGAGGTGATTATTTTCATGTATCAATATTAGTCCACTGACTATTGGGTTAACTATCAAATGAACCGATATTCATACCACATTCTACCCTAGGTCCTCAGACGAATCTTCATAAATTGTCCCTGCTCGACCGCTGGTATAGTTCCTGCGTTTTAGGGATTGCAGCGTGACGACCTGTGGTACGGGTTGTCCTTAATCTTGTTCCTTGTACTTGTAATTATTGCCTCTTAACGATGTCATCTCGAAGTTCCCGCTGCGGGTTTCCACACACCTTGACATGCATCGACATATTTACGTGATAACTTCCTTATTTATGGTATCATTTCGTCCATATATAGATAGTTAGTGGTCCCTGATTTCACTATCATTTCTAATCTAAGCTTCATTTCTTCGATCACCCACTCCTTTCGTCAGTACTTCATTCAAATGGCCCGCCTCCTTCACGGTTACGTTCTGACCTTAGCGCTATACCTACGTTAGCTACAGAGTTTCTTAAGCGCGAAAAATTGGCGCGATTGCTACTCGTGAAGGCCGAAGTGGAAATGCTTCGGGAACAGATAGGGGCGGACAGAAATTCCATGCACGCCAAATTCGACGAATAGTATGAAACATACCAGATTGCCCAGAGGGCTCAATCGTATGGATGTGTGACGCTTAAAGTCCAGCGCGCGTTGGATGATGTTGTTACTGTTCGTCACATGGCTGACCAGTTTTTCAGGGAATCTGTGATAATGGCTGCCAATATAGATCGCGCCATAGCAGGCTGTCATCTTCATATATCTAATCAAGCGGGCCCGCAAATTTTCGGGTGCACCTTGACCTTGCGGAGGTGTCCGCGCTAGTGTGCTCGTTCGAATTACGAGATGAACTAGCGCGCTTGCTAGTGTTGAGGGAAGAAGTGGGTATGCTGCTAACCCTTAGGATGATTCACCAGGACATGACGCGTAAAACTTATGATGAGCATGAAGGAACTCTCACATCGCATGGGGTCCCAAGATTCTGATAAGATCATGCATGATATTCATAAGTTGGTGGATGAGACTGATCGAGCTTTGGTTTTAGCGAATATTCAGTGTGAAGAGGCGCGTTTAATGATCGATGCCTTGGATGCAGACATTGCTTGTTGTCATGCGTTAATAGATGGCTAAGCTGTGAGTCATGGTGTGACAGTTAGTTTCGGGGAGCAGGCTTTTTTTTATCTTAAGTTAAGTGTTGGTGGTTATGGCTTGGTTGTTGGCCATAATCATACCTTTAATTGATGCATTAATTGTGTATGTGTGTGTGTTTTTATTTATAAATATGTTGATGGTGGATTTTAGTTCAGGGATAAAATTGTAAAACCAAATTTATACGCTGACATCCTGCAAAGGATAAAGCCACTGATAAGTGATGAATACTTCTTCACTTTAATAATTCACCTAGAATGGAGCATGTGGCAACAATCCCAGTATTCCGTGAATTAAATACACAAAATTCATCCAGGTTGGAGCATGTAGCAACAATCCCATATACCCTGTGAATTTACAGCATTATTAATTAATGCATGACTAGCCTTGTATTTCATGTATTGTTCTCGCAGAACTCTCATTATTAGTGCGGCATGACGACTGAGTGTTGCTCTCAGCAGAGTAACACGAATCTCCAAGTGTTAATAGTGAGGCATGCACGAAATACCCGTACATGCCACATCTCTCGGTGTGTTACACTAGCCCGATTGAGCCCACCTCTCTCGGTGTGTTATACTAGCCCGATTGAGCATACATCTCTCGGTGTGTTATACTAGCCTGATTGAGCATATTTGAATCTGGACTAACAGTCTCAGAAACAATCACGACCACGCAAGTTGGCCGCATGATTTAACCAGCCTAGACGATCCTCAGCAGGAGCAGGATACCATCTTAATGACCACCAGCGGGTACGTTTATGCCCTGGTCGATCGAATACATACCACGCCTCCCAAACAACCACCGAACACGAGCCTAGAGTAGGATGGTTGGGCTGGTATGGAACAACTTGGAAAACATGTACGCACAAGACTGCCAATGTCGGTCTCAAACAGATCGCGGCCGTCCAACTTCACCGGCATGGTTGGACGACATAAATCATCCCATGTCCGGTTGGACAAGCGTTGTCTTGCACATCGGCGTGCCCCCTTCACGCCTGCATAATCGACCACCTCACGACCTAGCCAGGGAGAAGCAAACGCTCGCCCAAAGTTCGGCCGGCATGATGCTTTAAGGGTCGCAGGAAATTCCACTAAAGGTCTTAAATTTATCACGGCCATCCAACGTCACCAGCATGTTTGGATGGCTTCGATCATACCCATAGCCGTCAGGCAGGTATTGACATGTTCACCACCGGCCCAATGTGGGGCCCACATGGTCGGCCTCCCCAAAAGAGGAGCGTAGCTTGCCAATTCGTCCAGCCAAAGTAGCGTGGACATGAAACCCTAATTAGGGTTTGCGACATATCACATGTGTCGCAAATCAGTCGCGACCATCCATCTTCGCAGGCATAGATGAAGGGTGTAGATGTAGACTCAAAGGGTCCCAAGCATGTCAACACAATCGTCGTTGGCCCGTCTACATGCGTGACCAATCGTCCAAGTCCGACCATGGCTAGATGCCTAGATTCGTGCGCCCAAACTAGGCATGGTCGCGCGGTTCCAATTGCAAACCGATCTCGACCACTCAACTTTGCCGAAAAAATCGAGTGGCTTAGATCACATCTCCATGGGACAGTGAGGTACGAACGTGTACACCGGCAAGCCGTCTACACGCATGCCCGGTCGGTCTTTCCAAAAACATCTCCCATGCATGGATTCGACCAAGCTGAAAGAAGGTACTTGCGCACCTCAAAAACATCTCCCATGCATGGAAAGCCTAAGACAGGAGTTAGGCAACCAGTGAGGCATCACCACGATCACCATCTACCACTCTTCCACATGGGGTGATCGTCCAAATCAGGGCTTGCCTGTATAGCCTCCAAACGATCACTCCAAGATGGCTGGACGTGATGCTATTTTAAGACGCTTAAATTGGTGACTTACTCCGTTAAGCCTTAAAACAACGATGCTTCATACATGCTGAATATATTCGATGCATTACCTGCATAGAATACACACGATATTTCATAAATATCGACTTCCTAAATAACTTAGTTATTTAATCTAGCATCACATGCTATTTTCTGTGGGTCCCACATCCACACATTCGAGACACCAAGCATGTCACAAACTGGGGGATACATATTGGGGTATTGGTCTGGTGGTTTACAGCGTGCAGCGTGCAACGCGCCATCACAAGAACGTGTCAGGAAGACATGGACGGTTAGTGATGATGGGATAAGTGGGCAAGACTGGTCGTGTGAGACTAACACACAACTCCACTACTCCATCACTACACTTCCTCCACTTCTCATGACAGGCGTGGGTTAGGCTCAATGACTTGTATAAATAGGTTCTCCTCCTTATTTCCAAAGAACAAGACGAAAACAGAAATCAAGTGTGGATACAACGTATTCCAACACCAGAACTGATAGCTCACATTCTGCAAACCAGTTCATCTTTCTGATACAAGTCATACACAACCAACACCTTCTTTGCTTCCCTCCCTAAGATCAAACCCATCTCCTTCACTTTGTGACCGAAGCAAGTATGGAACGGCCATTTCTTGGTTTAGGCCAGAATTGTACAGATTGATTTCTCGAATCAAAAGCACTCCCGTGCAATGCATTTGTTTAGGGTTTAGATTCATTTCTCATCCACACACCCCAAATTACCAAAACCGGCAGAAATAGTTTTCACCCATAAACAATTGGCGACCACAGTGGGAGATTAATCCCTCGGTTGTGAAGTCAATTTCTTCAATACTAATTCAATTTTATTGATTTCAAAAATGGTGGATCTTAGGTCTGGATCAGCAACCAATCCTGACGGGACTAGCGCTGAAAACACTCTCGGTGTTGATATCCCAGGTGTCACCGTGCAGCCAGTCAATACCATCAATGCATCTCGTGGAATTACTTCCTCTACTACCAGCACTATCGGAGCAAGAAGAGATATTCCATTGGGCGTGACACCTCCTATCACCAGAGCCAGAGCAGCCGCAAACTCTAGCATCTCTTTAAGTGTAACGCCTCCATCCGTCACCAGAGAAACTGCCACTCCTCCATCGGGACGAGGAGATGGAGGAGTCAGAGGAGGACAACCCCCTATTACCATGGTGGATTTGATGGAGAGACAAGAAGTTCTCGTAAGGGAACAGACAGACATGGCTGCAACTCAGAAAGAGGTACTCACTTTTTTCAAGATATTAACTGATCGGTTGCCACAAGAGCCAAGACAGCCCCTAGAGCCAACAAGGAACGCATTCAATGCACCCGGAGCAGGTACTTCAGTGGCGCGGGCCTACATGGACCAGATCAAAGAAGCGATAAACGTCATCTCCTCATCAAGATGACATCAGATATGAGCGGTCCTGTCATGGAGACTCATACACTGGGGACTGATCATCACAACGATCCTCCTCAAGTCAATAGTTTCACTATGAACCAGAGGCCGGTGGATCAGGAAGCGACTTCTCTAGTGGAAAGTTTATGCGAACGTTTACACCACTCGAAGAATCAGCGGGCGGAGACGTTTGCTGCAATCAACCAGAGGAAGGTCACAACCGTGCCCTACATGTCACCGCACGCATCAAGGATTCAGATTTCAAGAGGGCCTTATCGACACATGAGCATCTTCGAATGTGATTACTCTCAAGACTCTCAGGACATCCAAGGTTCGCCCAGGCATGGTCATACAGAAGCCTACTACAATGACAGACTTCGAGGGAAACCAAACTAACACGTACGGAAGCTCCGCGGAAAGAATCAGACAAAGTTTGTTGCATCCCACTCCCCACGTGGGCGTCAATTCAGGAGTAAGACCGACTTGCATCATTGAGGGCTAAAACCCACGATGCATCTTTGCTGACGAAGCATTCTGCCGCGACCCACGTTCACACGAAGAGGGAGCGTACTTTTGTGGCGAGCCGTGATCTTAAAGGAAAAACGGTGTACCGACGCTGCTATTAGCAATTAGTAGGGGAGACTGTACCCCAGTCTCTCCGCCCAATGGAATGCTACAACAACGACGAGCCACAAGAAGAAGTGCTAGATGCTCCACAACAGCTGCAAGATGGAACCAACTCCACAACTGATGAGATTGAAATCGTTAAGGAATCTCCTAGGCCTATCTCCATCAGCTCAACCTTGTGTACAGATGAACGCACGAAGCTCGTGGAACTTCTCAAAGAGTACCAGGACATATTCGCTTGGAGTCGCAGTTCAGACACGAGGAAAATGGACAGATAAGGTGATGCACGGACTTGAACAGATGATGCATCAAAAACGATTCTCCTCTACTTAACATCGACATGTTAGTATATGCAACCAGCGGACACGACATGTTCTCCTCCATGGATGGATGTAGCGGCTACAATCGGATAAGGATGTACGAGCATGATGCAAGTAAGATAGCTTTCGAACTCCTCTCGGAACTTTGATTATACTGTAATGCCATTTGGTTTAAAGAATGCCGGTGCAACATATCAACGCTCCATGACGACAGTATTCCACTGGAGCCGATACCTCAAGGGAGCAGCCTCAAGAAGATAACGATGCCCACGCGTCATGTCGAGCAAGATCCAGGCGGGTCACTCTATCAGACGATGGTGCATGTCTATCGTGCTATGTTGGAGAATATGCGCTTTTGGTCATCCTCTGGAGCTGTTGAACGCTCATCTGCAATAACATCTGCCTTGCTACCAGTTTCGCTGAAGCAGTAAGAGGAAAACCACCAAGATATAACATCCTGCGCGCCAACTCCAACTCCGGTACCGCATACACGACTGCCACAATGATGAAACAACGTCCAAGATGATGGCATAAACATTAAGAGACACTTTCAGAATTTCGTCTCCCGTAGAAGAAGTAGTTGCGTTATCAAAGGAGTGTGACTGGGGATTTCTTAGCGCGTTGTCCATCTCAAACATGGATGCAAGCACGCTATCACTATGATTCCAAGATGTTCAAATACGAGTATACACTCAAGAGAACAGACGTATTTTCAAAGATCAGTGATATTCCTGGATGTCTATGAAACGCAACGTAGTAAAGACGGCCTCATGAAGCCAGCGTGACAACATCTATCAAGTCGAAGGCTCAGTGGATACTCGTGGGTAGGGGACCGTCTCCCTCTTTTTCATTCCAGAGGCAACATCAAGAAGTTATCGGTTCCATCATGCTTCTCGCTCTAATAACGAGACACCGCCAAGTTCGTGCCCGTAGCTGTCACGCCTCTTCCTGTCAGTCTCTTCTGATCACAGCCGCAGCTAAGAACCGTTGTTCGTTTGTTGATACCAGTGCCCGAGATTCACCATGGCAACAACCACTACGAACAGAGATAGAACCATGTAAACCACGCTTGGGGACTGAGGCTCAGCATGAAGTTCCTTCATCGTCAGTCTAGAACTTCTTCAACACGAGAGAGATGGTCAATCAAGAAGCATGGAATTCGCAAGGGTAAATCAAACTGAATAGGAAGCCACTTCAACGCTCCCTCCAGCAGAAGCTGCTTCAATGGTATATTCAAGAGCCGCCTCAACGCTCTCTCCGGGACCCACGTTCGCTTCAGAATCCTGCTTCAATGCTCTCTCCAGGAGCCACCTCCACATTCGCTTCAGAAGCTGCTTCAACGCTCTCCAGGACTTGCTCGCTCCAGAAGCTGCTTCAACGCTCTCCAGGACTTGCTCGCTCCAGAAGCTGCTTCAACGCTCTCCAAGACCTGCTCGCTCCAGAAGCTGCTTCAACGCTCTCCAGGACCTGCTCGCTCCAGAAGCTGCTTCAACGTTCCCTACATGACCCACATTCACATTTGAGCACATATGGTTCATTTTTGAGCAAAGTAAGCACGTGGTGGGTCCCACGTTCGAGCAGGCAGCAAGGCCGGTGTTTGGTCAAGCTAGCTTGGTCGGTGTTTAGTCGAAGTAGCAAGGATTACACTCGAGCAAGCACATCAACCGTACGGGCAAAGCAGACACAGGATAGGGATGACGTTTGAAACATGTACACGGTGGACCCGTTTTTGATCGAAGCATGCACATCTGCCCATGTTCGAAGCAAGCATGCTTACATCGGGTCCCACGTTCGACCAAAGCAGGCACGCAGTGGACCCACGTTTAACCGAAGCAGGCTTAACAAGCCCACGTTCGATCAAGAAGGCACATGATGAGTCCCACGATCGAGCGTAGCAGGCGCAGCAGTCCGTCGAGCAGGCACATCAGGCCCACGTTCGAGCAGAGCAAGCACGAAGCAGGCTCTCAACCGAAGCAGGCATAGCAAGGTCGATTGAAGCAGACAAGACCGACATCATGCTAGGGGAAGGATCGCCTGGACGCCTCATGAACGTGACATGCTCCAAGGACAGGACGACCCGTCTCTCTGGTAACATCTAACTTTGTCTCATAAGTTCTATATGTATATGTCACCCTCTCATGCCTACCCCACAATGATGCAACCATTATGTGCTAGGCAGGGGACTTAATGTGGATGGTGGATTTTAGTTCAGGGCTAAAATTGTAAAACCAAATTTATATGCTGACATCCTGCAAAGGATAAAGCCACTGATAAGTAATGAATACTTCTTCACTTTAATAATTCACCTAGAATGGAGCATGTGGCAACAATCCCAGTATTCCGTGAATTAAATACACAAAATTCATCCAAGTTGGAGCATGTAGCAACAATCCCATATACCCTGTGAATTTACAACATTATTAATTAATGCATGACTAGCCTTGTATTTCTTGTGCTGTTCCCGCAGAACTCTCATTATTAGTGCGACATGACGACTGAATGTTGCTCTCAGCAGAGTAACACGAATCTCCAAGTGTTAATAGTGAGGCACGCACGAAATACCCATACATGCCACATCTCTCGGTGTGTTATACTAGCCCGATTGAGCCCACCTCTCTCGGTTTGTTATACTAGCCCGATTGAGCATACATCTCTCGGTGTGTTATACTAGCCCGATTGAGCATATTTGAATCTGGACTAACAGTCTCAGAAACAATCACGACCATGCAAGTTGGCCGCATGATTTAACCAGCCTAGACGATCCTCAGCAGGAGCAGGCTACCATCTTAATGACCACCAGCGGTCCCGTTTATGCCCTGGTCGGTCGAATACATACCACGCCTCCCAAAAAACCACCGAACACGAGCCTAGAGTAGGATGGTTGGGCTGGTATGGAGCAGCTTGGAAAACATGTACGCACAAGACTGCCAATGTCGGTCTCAAACAGATCGCGACCGTCCAACTTCACCGGCATGGTTGGACGGCATAGATCGTCCCATGGCCGGTTGGACAAGCGTTGTCCTGTACATCGGAGGGCCCCCTTCACGCCTGCATAATCGACCACCTCACAACCTAGCCAGGGAGAAGCAAAAGCTCGCCCAAAGTTCGGCCGGCGTGATGCTTTAAGGGTCGCAGGAAATTCCACTAAAGGTCTTAAATTGATCACGACCATCCAACCTCACCAGCATGTTTGGATGGCTTAGATCATACCCATAGCCGTCAGGAAGGTATTGACATGTTCACCACCGGTCCAATGTGGGCCCCACATGGTCGACCTCCCCAAAAGAGGAGCGTAGCTTGCCAATTCGTCCGGCCAAAGTAGCGTGGACATGAAACTCTAATTAGGGTTTGAGGCATATCACATGTGTCGCAAATCAGTCGCGACCATCCATCTTCGCAGGCGTAGATGGAGGGTGTAGATGTAGACTCAAAGGGTCCCAAGCATGTCAACACAATCGTTGTGGGCCCGTCTACAGGAATGACCAATCGTCCCATGCATGGATTCGACCAAGATGAAAGAAGGTACTTGCGCACCTCCTAAACCCTAATCTGACGGTCGCAGATGTGGGTCACAAGTCATCTCGTCCGTCCAACTTCGCCAGCTTGGACGGAGAGCCTAAGACAGGAGTTAGGAAACCAGTGAGGCATCACCACGATCACCATCCACCACTCTTCCTCATGGGGTGATCAGCCAAATTAGGGCTTGCCTGTATAGCCTTCAAACGATCACTCCAAGATGGCTGGACGTGATGCTATTTTAAGACGCTTAAATTGGTGACTTACTCCGTTAAGCCTTAAAACAGCGATGCTTCATACATGTTGAATATATTCGATGCATTACCTGCATATAATACACACGATATTTCATAAATATCGACTTCCTAAATAACTTAGTTATTTAATCTAGCATCACATGCTACTTTCTGTGGGTCCCACATCCACACATTCGAGACATCAAGCATGTCAAAAACTGGGGGATACATACTGGGGTATTGGTCTGGCGGTTTACAGCGTGCAGCGTGCAACGCGCCATCACAAGAACGTGTCATGAAGACATGGACGGTTAGTGATGATGAGAGAAGTGGGCAAGACTGGTCGTGTGACACTAACACACAACTCCACTACTCCATCACTCCACTTCATCCACTTCCCATGAGAGACGTGGGTTAGGCTCAATGACTTGTATAAATAGGTTCTCCTCCCTATTTCCAAAGAACAAGACGAAAACAGAAATCAAGTGTCGATACAACGTATTCCAACACCAGAACTGATAGCTTATATTCTGCAATCCAGTTCAGCTTTCTGATACAAGTCATACACAACCAACACCTTCACAATCTCAACACCTTCTTCGCTTCCGTCCCTAAGATCAACCCCATCTCCTTCATTTTGTGACCGAAGCAAGTCTGGAACGACCATTTCTTGGTTTAGGCCAGAATTGTACAGATTGATTTCTCGAATCAAAAGCGCTCCCGTGCAGTGCATTTTTTTAGGGTTTAGATTCATTTCTCATCCACACACCCCAAACTACCAAAACCGGCAGAAATAGTTTTCACCCATAAATAAAATAGTTCTGTTTTTGTTTGATCATCTCATGCCTTGTTTCCTTTCTTTTCCCTTTTGGAACATGTATCGTACTCGCCTGATCTTAGAAGTCATTCGACTAGATCATCTTTCTCATGTTCTTCCCATTTTTTTCAATCTTTTTTCGTCTGAACATGACCGCTGGGACGCTCTAATAGTAGGTTCCAAGAGACAGATGGTTGAGGCCCGGGATGAGGGTTTCCAGTTGCCTCCTTCTTATTTTACACGTTATCGTGATTACGAGCGCCAACGTATGATTATCTTTTTCCGGATGTTGGGTGTTGCGTTCAATGTATCCGGTTGAAGCAGCTCTCTCGCGAGTCCGCGAGGCGCTCCATGCATTATCTTAGCACTGTTGTGTGTTTATTTAGTGATCTCGGATATGTGATCTTTACTTTGGTCTATTCATGGTTATCATCATGTTTTTGTTGTTTTTGTTTGTTTGTTATTTATGCGCTATTATCGTTGTTATTTTACTCCCCTCTTTACTTTTGGACTTACCCTAGGAAGCCTTTTTTTTCCTTCTGAATCACATATATATTTATTAAATTGCAAAATTGTTACAACCTAATTACATAGGAAAATAAACTTGCAATATAAAGAACAAACCCATTTCTAAGCCTACACCACCCACTTTAAAGGAATGAAAATAAAACCTCAGCAAAACCTAAAGTAATCAACATTGGGCATTTCAATTCTTGGTAAACAATGAGGCCTTCCCATGTGGATTTGTCTTTCACCCGCTGCTAAAGAGGCTCCCTTTTTTGCCATACAATCTGCAGAGAAGTTCACTTCCCTGTAGCTGTGTTGATACTTTATTTGATTGAAATTCCTTATAACAATTCTCCATCTTCCCTTTAGAAACCATGGGACTTTCCCCTGAGGAAATTCTGCAAGCACAGTTTTTGAATCGACACAATAATGATATTCTGCATATTCCGTTGAATTGCCAGTTCCAAAGCACACATGACACCATAAGCTTCTGCAAGATAATTTGAAGCTACACCAATACCACCAGTTAGAGTGCCAAGTACCTGAGATGCTGAATCTCTGACTACAACACCAAATCCTGCAGTACCAGGGATTTCCAAATGATGAGCCATCACAACAGAACATTGTAAAACCTTGTAAAGGTGGAAACCAATGACATTTTTTAATATACTGAAACCTGGAATGCCTAAGACCCAACTGAAATCTAGCAATTATCTTTTGGTCATAGTTCTGACTCAACTTGGTTCCTGTAATTCTTAAACCACCTTCATTCACTAATTTCATAACTCTGCATTTAAATCTCTGCATATTTGGCTTCATGTCTTCAAAAAATCTCTTGTTCTTCTGAAACCACAGTTCTTTTAGATAGATACAAGCTGCAGTTATCCAGACTTGTTTAACCAGATGACTATAATTTGAGGCACATTTCCATATTTCATCAAAATATTTTGGCAGATTGAATTTAAATATAGAGCATATCCACCTCCAAATCTCAATGCTGAAATTACACTCCCAAAGCAAGTGATACATACTATCTTGTTATGTTTCACAAATGCAACATCTTGAGACTATTTCATACCCGTTCTTTATCATAGTTTTATCATCAATGTATATCCCCTGAATAAGCTTCCATACATTGCTGGCTACAGAAGGGTGAAGAACCATAAGTACCTTGACCAGCTTACTAACTGTTCCTTGTGCCTTCATTTGTTCACTGCCTCTGGTATTGAGAATTCACCCTTTAAGTTTCTTGTCCATAATAGAATATCTTCTCCTCCAAGGACTTCTGGCATATTAAGATTATAAAAAATCAGCTGAAGTTCATTATTGTAAGACCATAATCCATTTGACAAGATATCTGACCCTTTTAAGTTGATATTCTCAAACACGTAGCTATTATGTTCAAATCTTTCAAACAGAGTACTATCTCTTATCCAAGAATCAAACCAGACAGAAATTTTTTCTCCATTTCCAATAATCCATCTTGTGTCTTCTTTCCCATGCCCATTTTAAGCCTGGACATACAGTAGATTTTTGCCACTTAATGCCCTATTGACCATTTTTATCCTTGTATTTTGCTTGAAAAAATAAAGCCCAATCTTTTTTTGAATTACTAATTTTCCACATCATCTTCATAAGAAAAGCTCTGTTAATAACAACAAGTCTTGAAATGTCTAAACCACCTTCACTAAAAGGTGTACACACTCTTTTACAGTAAAACTTGTTGTACTGTCTTGCATCACCATCCCCTGACCAGAGAAAGTTCCTCATGATCCTTTCACAAATTTTTATGACAGATGCAGGCCATTTGTAAACTGCCATATTATACACTGGGATACTACTAAGAACAAACTTAATCACCACTAGTCTTTCTTGAAAAGACAATAACTTACTTTTCCAAGTAGCTAGTTTTCTTTGCATTATTTCTACCATTGGCCATACAGTGGAGATTTTTACTCTACCAGTTGTGAGAATAACTCCAAGATACTTGTCAGGGAATTCACTCCTTTCCATTTCAATTATATCTTTAATCTGATTTTTTCTCAATTGTGAACTGCCATCAATGAACATCTTGCTTTTGCTCTTATTTATAATTTGACATGAGCTTTTCTGGTATTCTTCAAGAAGTTTCATGAGATTTAAAATACTTTTCTTAGCTCCATTGATGAAAATAAACACATCATATACAAAGAATAAGTGAGTTGGATGTATACCTTTTCTTTCAACCGTTGGACAAATTAAGCCTTATGCACCATTTGAGTTAGTCTTCTACTTAATACTTCTTCCATTAACACAAATAGAATGGCAGATAGAGGGTCTACCTGTCTCAATCCTCTACCCACTGAGAAGAAGCCACAAGGTCCTCCATTCACCATCACTGAGATTTTTGCTGATTGAAATAATATATGAAGCCATTCACATCAACTTTTTGAGAAACCAAATTTCTGCAGTACCTGAAACAAGAACTCCCAACTGACTGAATCATAAGATTGAGATATGTCAAGTTTTAGTGCTACATTTCCACATCTTCTCTTTTTAGTCATTTCATTCACCAATTCAGAAGCTAATATGATCTGGTCTTGAATACATCTGCCCTTAACATAAGCTACTTGTTGATGTGAGACCAACTTGTGCATTAGTTTGCCCATTCTTGTAGCCAAAATTTTGGTGAAAATATTAAAACTGACATTACTCAGACCAATAGGTCTAAATTGATTTTGGTTTCTTGCACCTTCATTTTTTGGAATAAGTACTAAAAAATTGGAGTTAAGGCCTTTGAGGATGCATTTTCTTCTCCAACAGAATTGAATGGCACCAACAACATCTTGATAAATAACATTCCAGCATGCTCTGTAAAAACTTCCTGAAAATACATCAGGACCTGGTGTACTGTCTTGGTCCATATCAAATAAGGTTGCTTTAATTTCATCAGCATCTGGAATTGCCTCTATCATGTCCTGATCTTCATTAGTTATCACCTCTGGAATGCCATTTAACATATGCTCAACTTCCTCCACTTCTTTGTACTTAAATTTCTGTTCAAATTAGTTCACCAATTCATCATGTATTTGCTTTTGATCAACAATAATATTTCCATTGCTATCTTCCGATTCATTTATCATGTTCCTTGCTTGTCTGATTTTAAGATTTGCATGTAAGACACCAGTGTTAGCTGCACCCTCTTTTATCCATTTAATTCTAGACTTTTGTTTCAGAAAAGTGTTTAACTATACTTCTTTAGAATTATATAAATTTTGAGCTTCCACCAAAGTATTAAGAGCTGCTTCATCATTGCCTCTTGCACTTTTTCTTCAGCCTCCTTCACTTGTGAATTTATGTTTTCAAACACTTTCCAATTTCACTCCTTAAGAATCTTTTTTAACTTTTTTAACTTTGTTGCAAGATAAAAGCTGGATCACCTACAATTTCTTCAGACCAACATTTTTGTACTACTTCCATAAAATTTTGATGTGAAATCCACATTTTTTGAAATCTCATAGGAGCATTTTTTGGTTTAGTAATTTGAGCACCTCCTCCCAGCAATGAAGCATGATCAGAAGCTACTCTTAATCCCACTTTATATCCCCAGCCTTCAAATTTTTGTAACCATAAAAGATTAAAAACTGCTCTGTCTAGATTGCATAAAATTCTTTTGCTTCCATGCTGACAATTAGACCAAGAGTGCTGAAGACCAGTTTTAGGAGCTTGCATTAATTCACAAGTATCTAAGCAATTTTTAAAGTCCATCATTGCACTTCTGTTTGGGCTTTTACCTCCAATTTTTTCTTTAGCTGAAGTAATGACCTTAAAATCCCCAATGCTAACCAAGGCTGATTTAAACCACTTATAACTTCCATCCCTGACCACAAAAACCTTCTTTGAACAACACCCACATGAACATGAATACCAGATATAAGAACACCACTAATATCAACAATTATCATTTGACTTGACATGGACACTACTGTGGGAGTAGGTAAATTTTTATTCCAAAAAAGCCATATATTACCCTTTTTATTTGAGACTGAATTATGAATTACCATGCTTTGCATACCAGGTAGATTCAATTTATTGCAAAATGAAGAAGAACAAACTACTTTAGTTTCTGCAACCCATACTACTGAAGGATTAAACTGATTTATTAGAGCCCATAATTTATTTTGAGACCTGGCACTTCCAAGGCCTCTTAAATTCCAAAATAAGACTTTCATGGTTTGGATTGGAGGCCTTTTGTACCTCCCTTTCCTTGGTTTTTCTAAAATTATACTTGCTAGGAATTTGAATGCTAGATGAAGCTTGAGTATTAGTTACCTGACCAATTGTGAGATCCCTTTCTCCAAAAATAGTAGCAGTAATTGAAGATGGAGGTTTTTGAACTACTCTAGACCAGGAAGTTACAGGTATCCTTTCAGAAGAGACCGTACCATTCTTGCCATTAATGAACTTTACCTCACCTTTTTCTATAGAATTTTCCTCCACCACTTGTAGAATTCTTGTAGGAGTTAGAACTTCTTGTTCATTTCTTTCCCCACTAGAATCCTCCACAATCATTTCATCATCCTGTAAAGAACTAAATCTTCCATTTGTAATAAGAACCTCATTATCTGATTGAGGATTACCAATGCTAGGCATTGTTGGAGGAGCATAAATGTTAGGATTACCCTAGGAAGCTTAAAACGTATCATATCCCTTTTAGGCATTGAGTAGTTTGGAGTGCGTTCCCCCCCCCCCCCCTGTTTTTTTAGAATGGTTAGATTTTGAAGAGAGTACAAAACGCGCCTTCCCTCATTTTTTTTAAAGGGTTAGATTTTGAAGAGAGTTCAAAACGCGCCTTCCCCTCCCCCTTTTTTTTTTTTTTTTTGAGAGAGTTAGACTTTGCAGAGAGTTCAAAACGTGCCTTCCCTTCCTTTTTTTGAGAGATTTTAATACGCGCCTTCCTTCCCTCCCTCCTTTTTTTTTGTGTGTGTGGTGGTGGTGACTTTAAAGGGGGTTCCGAATGCGCCTTCCCTCTTTCTCTTTTTTTTTTCTTCAGGAGGGTGACTTTGCAGAGAGTTCAAAACGCGCCTTCTCCCCATTTTTTTAGGGTTAAACTTTAGAGAGTTCAAAACGCGCTTCTCTTTGTCTATGGCCCAGAGTCTTCTGTAGATTTGTAAGTCAGCTAATCGGGTGCGTATAATGACCCGTAGTCTTTAGTGAATTTGGATGCCGACTGACTGGGTGCGCGTAGCAACCTGTAGCCTTTAGTGAATTTCTGTGTCGGCTGATCGTATGCGCGTAGCAACCCGTAGCCTATAGAGTAAGTCAGCTGACCAGATGCGCGTAGCAACCCGTAGCCTTTAGTGAATTTTTATGTCGGTTGATCGGATGTGTGTAGAAACCTGATAGGTGTCTAAAACACCCAATTCTGATAACGATTTCTTACACTTTTCTTTTTAGTTCTCTTGAAATTTTGTATATTACGCATCTTTCTTTGTTTTTAGGTACAATGGCTTGAAGTTGCGAAAAAGAAAGAAAAGCACCACTAACTTCTTTCTCTTGAATGTTTTATATCAGGAAAATTCCCAAGACATAGTTCTATCATAGTTTCAATTTGGTTATACCAAAATAGAACTTGTGTGGTGGCACAATTTGCTGGACCTGTTGGCCATTTGTTATGGGCCTAGTAAACAAAAATTTACTGAACTTCACACAAGGAACCATAATATTGGGCATACCAAAATATTCCAAGGCATACTGAATGAAGACAAAAAAGGTTGTGAAATAGCAAAATCAGATAACCCCTTAACCAAAAATTTTTTTAATGGCAAATCTGCCCTTTACGTATTAGTGTTAATAATCTTGATTAGTGATTAAATATTTTGTTTAGTGATTATAATAATTTTCAGAATTATAAGAGTTGTTTAGATGAAAAATTTGAGGAAAAAAAATCAAAGTTTTGGTTTGGTTAAGAAGGAGAGAAAGAGAAGGAGAAAGTGAGAAAATTCTAATTCTTGATTCAATGGAGGATGAGGAGGGTCATATATCATCTAAAAAACCTAGGAAAATGCACATCAACTACACCAATGATTCCCAAACCATTGGAGGATGAAAAGGTTCGACTTACATTTATGAGCCGAACCGATCCCTTTATGAACAGTTCGGCTAGCTGAAACTGTTTAGGTATGCGCCGAACATTTGCTAGACACTAGTTCGGCTTGTATAAATTTTTTATAGAAAGCCGAACCTATTCCTGAGAGTTCTGGAATAAAAAATGTTAATGGTTCGGCTTATATAATGAAAATCGTATCAGCCGAACTGTTCATATACACTTTCAGGCTGAAAATTTGAAGAACCGTTCGGCTTAAAAAACAACAACATTATGCGCCGAACTTAGGTTCGGCTCACAGCGCAACTATATTATGCGCCGAACCTAGGTTCGGCTCACAACTCACCTAAATTATGCGCCGAACCTTGATCTGAAACCTGGATATTGACAACTAATGAACAGTTCGGCAAGCTGAAAGTGTTATTGTTATGAGCCGAACCAACTAGTTCGGCTTGTTTAAAAATATCATAATGAGCCGAACCTAGTCCTGTGTGATCTGGAAGAACAATTATGTGAGGTTCGGCTCATAGATGTAAGCCGAACTATTCAACAATGGGTTGGTTCGGCTCATAGATGTAAGCCGAACCTTTTCCTGAGAGTTCAAGAATAAAAAATGTTAATGGTTCAGCTTATAGAATGAAAATCGTAGATTTTAACCCACTAAAATCAAGTAGATTTTATCTTCATCTTCAAGAGAACGAAAATACGAAGATAACGCAAAAGGAATGAGGTCATTCCGACATTTCCGACATTGGACGAAGAAGTTATGATCAAAACAAGATCGAAAGAATTCAGTCTACAACGGGAAGTTCGGCTGATAACTCATCAACACGAGTCAGCCGAACCTAAAGCCTATAAATCAATATTTTCGAAGTGTTTAAGGGTGTATAGGTCATTGCATACCTATTAGACACCCCTTATCAATACACACTGGTTAGGAAAATGACTTTGTATGCCTATAAAGTTTTTGGTATGCCCAATATTATGGTTCCACACAAGTTCAGTGGAGTTTACACATGGGCATTGCACATGTGTGCTAGTGGAAAAAGTGTACAGGAGATAAAATTAGGTCTCAATTGAAACCAAAGTTCCCAGCAGATGAAGAATCATTTCAATTCCCAACTAGTTCTCAAGTAAGGTTGCTGCCGTATCAAGCAGTGAGGAACTAAGAGACTGTAGCCATGAATCTGTGGTTGTTTACAAGGGTTAAGAATGTGTTTCAAGGTGGAGACAGATATGGAACCAGTAGTGACAATTTTGTGGAGTTTTAAGCTTGCAATCAGTTGAAGGAAGGGGGATCTGCTGTAACAATGGGTTCTGGTGGTTATTCCTGAAGAAATGGGAGATCGGGATGAAGAAGGAAGCTGGGTTGTTCGATTTGTAGAAGTTTCAGTGGAATTCATACTCAAAAGAGCCGAGAGAGATCAGCTTCGATTCTTCTCTGTCCGTACAGCCAAAATGTGTTGTTGCTGTGGTTGGTTTGTGATGTTAAATGTCCCAGATTGATGATGATATAGAATTATTAATGGAATTTGAATGATGGGTTAGTGTTGAATTGAATGTGCAGGGATTTTGAGAGGCATAGAAGGAGATTCTTGATGCACAACAACATCATTTCATTTCATTGTGCTCAGCAGGTGTTTACAGAATTGCCTGAACCAAGGAGGGAAGTTCTGAGCGAGTATTGCAGTGAACACAGGTTACACAGCCATGCTGTCACCATGGTTATGTTGACTGTGTGGATGACCATGGAGCTGGTGGTATTTGGTTTGATAGAAAACTGGTGATACAATTGACAGGAGTGTGTGTAGGTGCTGAGACAAGGATGAGTAATGGGTTGCAGTCTACATGGTTCTGGTCAAGTTATGGATGGGAAATTAAGTAAGAAAACATAGAGAAACTGATGCCATTGCTGTGTGTTGTTGCCGCGGGTTTGAAATCAACAGGACAAGAAGGATTCAGGGTATGTGTTGATGATGTTTTGGGGATGAACTGAACTGGGATTGTTGACTGCAATTGGGAGTTGTTGTTATTGCTGTGCAGTTGAGTGATTTCAGATGGAAGTGTTGTGCAGTGGTTAACCAAGGTTCAAGGGCTCAGTACAGGGGTTGATTTTCAGCTGAAGTATTGCTGCTGGTAATCCGTGGCCACAATGGGTTATCTGCAATGGGTTTTATTGGCCGTGAAGGTCAGGTGGTGGACATGATTAAGAAGCCAACAAGGGAAACGGGTGCTCGTGCTGTTAAGACGAGCAGAACTATGGGTTGGTTTGCCAGAATTTTTCGTCATTATACAAGGTTACAATGGGGTTATTTGGGTTGTATCTTGAGATGAAATGCAACTAAAATAGGTGTGCTGTGAATGAGCTTACAAGGGTTCAGGTTGGATGTACTTATGTGCAGTTTGGCTAGCCAAGGCTCGATGGCTGTGTATGAGAGTCACTTGGCAGAGGCTAGGAAGTAGTTTGTTGGTCTGTCTGAAATGGTTAGTTGCCATGGGTCCGGTGAATGTTTGGCAGCAGATAAAACTAGACCGAGAAGCCAGCAGGAAGAGTTAACTTGGGTACCAATTTATCTCCATTTTGGAAGGAGTTTATTGCCATGAATATAGCCAGAGATGCTGTCTTGGCCGACAATTTGTGTGATGAATGGCTGAGATTTGGAAACTGACAGAGTTTGTATTGAACAAGGATTGTTGGGTGTTGATCAAGTTACAGTTTTACAGGGAAGAGAAGATATAAAAGAGAGGCGCAGGATACAAAGAAGACGCCCTCTTTTGCACCAGTTTTCTGCACATCAGTTGCTCGACGAAAGTTCTGAACCTGTTTTCTCCAGCTGCTTAGTGCTTCACAGTGGTTTGCTTTCGCAATCGTTTCAGCTTTGAAACCTTATTCATTTTGATATACTTTTGTGTTTAAATTTAGACTTTGAGTAGCTAATTCCATTATTGATTGGGGAGGATTTCAAAACTCCGAGCATGTTTTATTAATCAATTCAAGCAAGTTATTCTTTCATAAATATCTTTTGTTGATTATCTTTTACCGTCTAATCTAAGTGCGCAATTAGGTAACTCGTATGCAACTCTAATGCTAGTATTAAGAACTTTGATCCGTAAATAGAGTAATCTTTACATAAATAGCGGTGCACTATTTGTTACAAAGGGATTTTGTATGTAATAGTGTGTAAAAGATAACCATAGGTTAACGTGTCGAGCTTACGAACATGTGGCTAGGAACAACTTGATTCACAAATTTATCAATTGATTGAATTACACCTAGAGAGCTTATTTTAGGTGATTCATTTGATTAGAATCCGCTAGAGAACTTATTCTATGCGGTGATTAAGGAATCTAAAGATTAGTTGAGCTTATAACTTGTCTTAAGTTGTTAACAATCGAAATTTATTGAAAGTGGAACTTGTATGATTAATAATATCTTGGTTGGTAGTGGCGAATGAATCTCTAGTCAATTACATCTCATAAATAGAATTACAAACTTTGCAATTTTCAGAATTTGTGTCTTTCAACAACATCAATTTGTTACAAGTAATAACTTAAAACTCACACCTCCCCGTGGATACGAACTCGACTTGCCCCACTACTCCTTTATAGATTTGTGTAGCAATAGAGAATTATTATTGATAGGTTGACAACCTCATCAAAATTGGCGCCGTTGCCGGGGAGGCAGTGGTAGTATTAAGTTGTTATTTTTCTTTTTAGTTATTCTTTTTGCTTTTAATTTCACTTTTAGATTACCAATACAATTTTTAAGACTCTTATTTTCAGGTACTATTGCTTTTGTGAATGCTTAAAGAGTGCAGACCAAGTCCCATTGGTATACGTCTTCGATCCGACGCTCAACTAAAGGACTTGTTTCGCGCGGTTAACACTCCGCTTCCTCCTTGTTCATCATCATCAAGTGAGTTCGCAGATTCAGACGTAGAGGAAGAACAAGTAGTTATGGCAACACTCAAGGATCTTGCATCACTACAATTGAACACTTAACCCTTGTGTATTCAATTGGAGTAAGAAATTGAGCTGAAACCTACTTTGCTCAACTCATTCCCTAAGTTCCATGGTTTAGCGGGGGAAGATCCAAACCGTCATCTTCAAGAATTCCACATGGTACTTGTAAGTGTGAAACCAAAGGACGTTGAAACCGATAACGCTATGCTTAAAGTGTTCCCATTTTCTCTTGTGGATATGGCCAAGGAGTGGTTTTACAGTCTCCCAGCAGGTAGTATTACTACATGGAACGGTATGAAGAAACTCTTTCTTGAGAAGTACTTTCCCGCATCCAAGGTAGCACAAATCAGGAAAGAGATATGTGGCATTGTTCAAAGGGCAGGTGAGACTTTGTATGCGTATTGGGAGCGTTACAAGAGATTATGTCAAAGTTGTCCGCATCACCAAATCACGGAGCAACTTACATCCAATATTTCTGTGAAGGACTCTTATTAAATGATAAGACAATGATTGATGCCGCAAGTGGTGGATCTTTAGTTGACAAGACACCTGCACAAGCAAGAGCTTTGATTGAGAATATGGCATCTAATTCGCAGCAATTCTCCACCCGATCAGAAACTCTCTTCAAGAAGGTGAATGAGGTTGGTGAAGTTTCTCATATGGAACAAAGGATGTGTAATATGGAGAGGATGATGCAGCAAATTTCTACAGTGATTGTTCCATCGCATGAAGGCAATATAGAGCATGCAAATGCTGTGTACCAAAATCAGCAAAGGTCGAGATATGACCCTACTCCAACACATACAATCCAGGTTGGCGAGATCATCCGAATTTCAGCTACGCCAACAAGCAAGCTGCAGCAAATCCTACTTTCAATCAATAAGGAGGCTACCAATTCATGCAAAGACCACATCAAGAATCTCAAGGAACAAGTGTGGATGACAATTTTGCTCTTATGATGCAAGGTATGCAAGAGATTTCAAAGTCAGTGCAAGAGTTCAACCAATTCCAGCTGAAATCCGAGATGGCTATGAGAGATGTGCAAAACCAAATTAGTCAATTGGCTAGTGACATGAATCAACTCAAGGCACAAGGATCTGGAAAACTTCCTTCACAACTGTTGAACCATAAGGAGAATGTCAATGCTATTGAGTTAAGAAGTGGGAAGCAAGTTAAGCAACCGGCAACATCACCGGATGCTAATGGACCTGTTTTAGAGCAACAAGAGGATGAAACAGCCCCTAACAAGGCTGATTTGGTACCAAATTCTAACTCTAAACCTCTTGTTTCTACTAATGTCACTTCTCCTCCTTTTCCTAGTAGGTTTGCAAAGTCCAAGAAGGAGACACTATACAAAGAGATTTATGAGATCTTCAAGAACATTCAAGTGAACACACCACTTGTTGAAGCGATAAGGCAAGTTCCTCGCTACGCAAAGTTTTTGAAGGAATTGTGCACTAACAAGCACAAATTGGTCGGTAATGAAGTTATGTATGTGAGTGAGAATGCTTCCGCGTATCTTCAAAAGAAACTTCCACCAAAGTTAAAGGATCCCGGTAGTTTCACTACACCATGTACAATTGGTAAAACCAGGTTTGATCGTGCTTTGCTAGACTTAGGTGCAACTATTAATGTTATGCCTGCCTCAATATATGAATCGTTAGACCTAGGTCCTCTTAAAGATACCTGTATTATTATTCAACTTGCTGATAGGTCCACTACTTACCCGAAAGGGGTTGTGGAAGATGTTTTGGTGCAGGTTAACGAGCTGATTTTTCCTGCAGATTTTTATGTTCTAGATATGAGGGATGAAGATTCACCCTCGTCTACGCCTTTGCTGTTGGGTAGACCTTTCATGAGAACTGCTAGAACTAAAATTGATGTTTTTAAAGGCACCATAACTATGAAATTTGACGGTGAACCCATAAGTTTCAACATCTTTGAGGCTATGAGATACCCGAGTGACGTACATTCCTGTTTTTCAGTGGATATGATTGATTCTTTAGCTCAACAAACGTTTGAGTTAGATGGTGATGATGCATTAGAGAAAGCCTTGATGAAAAGTTTAGATCGTGGAAAGCATAATGACATGAAAATTGACATAGAAATGTGTGATGAGCTTAAAGAAGTCATTTGCTCTCTTGCCGCATTACAAAAACTCTCACCTAGAAATGACGTTTCTTATATTTCCTTACCTTGTACTAATGAGAAACTCTTGCCATCGATTTTGCAGGCACCTGTCCTTGAATTGAAACCTCTTCCGGATCACCTCAAGTATGTTTATTTAGGTGATAAAGAAGAGTTACCGGTGATTATTGCTAAAAACCCTACCAAGGTGCAAGAAGAGAATCGTGTTCGTGTGCTAAGAGAATACATGTCTGCCATAGGGTGGACCATTGCAGATATCAAAGGAATCAGCCCTTCCATGTGTATGCACAAAATACTTCTTGAGGAGGGGGCTAAGCCAACTAGGGAAGCTAAACGTCGCTTGAACCCTCCGATGATGGAAGTGGTTAAGAAAGAAATCCTGAAGCTGTTGGATGTAGGGGTTATCTATCCCATATCCGATAGCAAATGGGTAAGCCCTGTCCAAGTCGTTCCAAAGACATCTGGTGTCACAGTGGTGAAAAATGAAGATAATGACCTAGTTCCAACGAGAATTCAGACCGGTTGGAGAGTTTGCATTGATTGTCGAAAGCTGAATTCTACTACCCGAAAAGACCATTTTTCCTTACCATTTATTGATCAAATGCTTGAGAGATCGGTTGGACACTCTCACTATTGTTTTCTTGATGGTTTTTCAGGGTATAATCAGATTGTAATAGTTCCGGAAGATCAGGAAAAGACGACATTTACTTGTCCATTTGGCACATTTGCGTATAGACGTATGCCATTCGGTTTGTGTAATGCTCCTGGGACTTTCCAACGTTGTATGGTAAGTATATTTTCTGATTATGTTGCTAGCATCATAGAAATGTTTATGGATGACTTTAGTGTGTATGACGATTCTTTTGACAAATACTTAGATAACCTTACACTTATACTTAAAAGATGCGTAGAAACCAATCTGGTGCTAAATTGGGAAAAGTGTCACTTTATGGTGAATCATGGTATTGTGCTAGGCCACATTGTATCCTCTAGGGGGTTAGAAGTGGACAAAGCTAAGATAGATGTGATTAAAAACTTACAATACCCCACAACTGTGAGGGAGGTTCGTTCTTTTCTTGGCCATGCAGGTTTTTATAGGAGGTTCATCAAGGATTTCTCCAAGATTGCAATGCCCTTGTGCCGACTGTTGCAAAAAGATGTGACCTTTGATCGTGATATGGAGTGCAAAAAGGCTTTTGATACCTTGAAAGAGTTGTTAACTACTGCACCCATCATCAAACCGCCGGATTGGAGCAAGCCTTTTGAGTTGATGTGCGATGCTAGTGACTACGCTGTTGGAGCCGTGTTGGGACATCGAGATGGTAAAGTTCCATATGCCATTTATTACGCTTCTAGAACTCTTAATGGCGCACAAATCAACTACTCAACCACCGAAAAGGAGCTCTTGGCCATAGTGCTCGCGCTTGAAAAATTCAGATCTTACTTGGTGTGTACGCAAGTGATTGTCTTCTCCGACCATGCTGCGCTTCGGTACTTGCTAACAAAGAAAGATGCTAAGCCAAGGCTCATTAGGTGGATTCTTCTTCTTCAAGAGTTCCATCTCCAAATTAAGGACAAGAAGGGCAGTGGGAATACCGTGGCGGATCACTTGAGTAGATTGATTGCATCCGAAGAAGCACTTCCTTTGCATGATAGTTTTCCGGATGAACAACTCTTTACAGTGGATAGCACAACTCCATGGTACGCTGATATTGTGAACTACTTGGTGACGGGACAAGTACCAAGTACCATGTCTACTTTTCAAAAGTTGAAACTCAAGAAAGTGTCCAAGCAATATACATGAGATGAACCATATTTATGGAAGCATTGTGCTAACCAAATAATGCGAAGGTGCGTCCTGGACTCTGAGTTTCAATCTATTCTTAATTTCTGTCACACATATGCTTGTGGAGGCCATTTTGGGTCCAAGAGAACGGCACTCAAGGTTCTTGAGAGTGGTTTCTATTGGCCCACTTTATTTAAGGATGCCTACTTGTTTTGTAAAGCTTGTGATAGGTGCCAACGAACCGGAAATCTAGATGCTAGAAATCAAATGTCACTAACACCAATTTTTCCCGTAGAGATATTTGATGTATGGGGTATCGATTTTATGGGGTCTTTTGTGAATTCGTATGGGAATCTTTATATTATTCTTGCTGTTGATTATGTTTCTAAATGGGTGGAGGCTAGAGCCACAAAGACTAATGATTCTCAAGTTGTTTGTGAGTTTGTGAAGGAACAAATATTTTCTAGGTTTAGCACACCTCGAGTGGTGATTAGCGATGGAGGTTCCCATTTTCAGAGATCCTTCCACGCTCTTCTCAAGAAATACAATGTTACTCACAAAGTTGGCACACCTTATCATCCGCAAACAAGTGGACAAGCTGAAATTTCTAACCGGGAGATCAAGTCAATTTTAGAGAAGACGGTGAATACTACAAGGAAATATTGGAACTTTAGACTCAATAATGCTTTATGGGCATACCGGACAGCGTACAAAACTCCCATTGGAATGTTTCCGTTTAGGATAATTTATGGCAAACCTTGTCATCTTCCCGTAGAACTTGAACATAAAGCTTTTTGGGCCATCAAGATGTGCAACATGGAGCTAGATGCCACAGGGAAACAAAGAAAGCTTCAACTTAATGAATTGGAAGAAATCCGTAATGATGCATATGAAAGTTCGCGCATTTACAAGGTGAAAACTAAAGCTTTTCATGATAAGATGATTTCTCGGAAAAGTTTTGTTATAGGGCAGAAAGTTCTCTTATTTCATTCTCGTTTAAAGTTGTTTCCCGGTAAACTTAGGTCCCGATGGGTTGGACCATTTATTGTTACCTGGGTTGCACAGACGCGGACGCGGCGACGCGGACATGACACGACACTGACGCGGACACTACCAAATACTGAAAATACTAGGACACAGACAAGTATATATAAATATAAATGCAGAATATTATAAATATACGTGAGTACAAATTTTACATATGAAAAATTAATAATATATAAATGTAATGTAAATTTAAACTAGGATCAATAATCTTTAATAATTAGTTAATAAAATAATGTAAATATAGAGTAAATATAAAATATGTATAAAAAATATCAAAACAACAGTGATGGCACGATGGTCAGAGGGTCAGAATGAGGAGTTTGAAGTTTGGAGTTTTAACTCTGCTACTGCATTTCATTTTTGTGCAAAGAAAACTGCGTCCGAAATATGAAATGTGCGTCCAACCTAGCGTCCAATTTGCGTCAGCCATCGAAATCACGTGGGACGCGCATGTGCAGCGTCTGACACGCGTCGTTGCAGCGTCGAGTCCGCGTCCCGCGTCCGACGTGAGTCAGACGCTGACACTCCACCAAATGTTGTGCGTCCGTGCAACCCAGATTGTTACTAATGTGTTTTCTCATGGTGCAGTTGAGCTTTCTAGTCCCAAAACAGGGAATATTTTCAAGGTGAATGGCCATCTAGTGAAACCATACTATGAGCAATTTGTGACGGAGAATGAAGAGGTCATTCAATTGAGTGATCCACTCCCTCTGGAGGAGTAATTGGAGATGAAAGTCGGGCTGACGACTTTAAACCAAACACTAGAGGGAGGCAACCTGCTTGTATCGTATTTCTTACCTTTCATTTTTTTTTTAAGTTTTTCTTGTGTTTTATTATGCTTGCATCATATTAGGAATTCCCTGTCTTGAATTATACATTAGAGTCCATTTTCCATTGAGGACAATGTCATGTTTAAGTGTGGGGGAAGGGTCATAAAAAAACAACAATTGATGTAGGCAAAACTCCAACTTTGAGAGATTTTTGAAAAATTTAGAATGAACACTAGCCATTCTAAGTGGATGGAATTTGTTCTTGACAATGAGGTATACATATTAGCTGAGTTGGGATTAGATGCCAACTAAATAGCTTGTTTAGTGTTCATTCTCTATTTTTCAAAAGTAACAATGAGTTGGAGTATAGGTTTTGTAGGTAGACTTCTAGTAAACCTTCACGAGACTATAACTCGTCCACTAGGGAGGCTTAGTGGTTCAAAGGCTTGTTACATTAAGATAAAAGTAACCGCAGCCTTGACGACACGGAGTTGTACATTAGATTAGTTTAGTTTGCTCGAGGACTAGCAAAGATGAAGTGTGGGGAATTTGATAGGTGTCTAAAACACCCAATTTTGATAACGATTTCTTACACTTTTCTTTTTAGTTCTCTTGAAATTTTGTATATCACGCATCTTTCTTTGTTTTTAGATACAATGACTTGAAGCTGCGAAAAGGAAGGAAAAGCACCACTAACTTCTTTCTCTTGAATGTTTTATATCAAGAAAATTTCCAAGACACAGTCCCATCATAGTTTCAATTTGGTTATACCAAAATAGAACTTGTGTGGTGGCAGAATTTGCTGGACCTGTTGGCTATTTGTTATGGGCCTAGTTAACAAAAATTTACTGGACTTCACACAAGTTCAGTGGAGTTTACACATGGGCATTGCACATGTGTGCTAGTGGAAAAGTGTATAGGAGATAAAATTAGGTCTCAATTGAAACCAAAGTTCCCAGCAGATGAAGAATCATTTCAATTCCCAACTAGTTCTCGAGTAAGGTTGCTGCCGTATCAAGCAGTGAGGAACTAAGAGACTGTAGCCATGAATCTGTGGCTGTTTACAAGGGTTAAGAATGTGTTTCAAGGTGGAGACAGATATGGAACCAGTAGTGACAATTTTGTGGAGTTTTAAGCTTGCAATCAGTTGAAGGAAGGGGGATCTGCTGTAACAATGGGTTCTGGTGGTTATTCCTGAAGAAATGGGAGCTCGGGATGAAGAAGGAAGCTGGGTTGTTCGATTTGTAGAAGTTTCAGTGGAATTCATACTCAAAAGAACCGAGAGAGATCAACTTCGATTCTTCTCTGTCCGTACAGCCAAAATGTGTTGTTGCTGTGGTTGGTTTGTGATATTAAATGTCCCAGATTGATGATGATAGAATTATTAATGGAATTTGAATGATGGGTTAGTGTTGAATTGAATGTGCAGGGATTTTGAGAGGCATAGAAGGAGATTCTTGATGCACAGCAACATCATTTCATTTCATTGTGCTCAGCAGGTGTTTGCAGAATTGCTTGAACCAAGGAGGGAAGTTCTGAGCGAGTATTGCAGTGAACACAGCGATGCTGTCACCATGGTTATGTTGACTGTGTGGATGACCATGGAGCTGGTGGTATTTGGTTTGATGGACAACTGGTGATACAATTGACAGGAGTGTGTGTAGGTGCTGAGACAAGGATGAGTAATGGGTTGCAGTCTACATGGTTCTGGTCAAGTTATGGATGGGAAATTAAGTAAGAAAACATAGAGAAACTGATGCCATTGCTGTGTGTTGTTGTCGTGGGTTTGAAATCAACAGGACAAGAAGGATTCAGGGTATGTGTTGATGATGTTCTGGGGATGAACTGAACTGGGATTGTTGACTGCAATTGGGAGTTGTTGTTATTGCTGTGCAGTTGAGTGATTTCAGATGGAAGTGTTGTGCAGTGGTTAACCAAGGTTCAAGGGCTCAGTACAGGGGTTGATTTTCAGCTGAAGTATTGCTGCTGGTTATCCGTGGCCAGAATGGGTTATCTGCAATGGGTTTTAGTGGCCGTGAAGGTCAGGTGGTGGACATGATTAAGAAGCCAACAAGGGAAACGGGTGCTCGTGCTGTTAAGACGAGCAGAACTATGGGTTAGTTTGCCAGAATTTTTTGTCGTAATACAAGGTTACAATGGGGTTATTTGGGTTGTATCTTGAGATGAAATGCAGCTGAAATAGGTGTGCTGTGAATGGGCTTACAAGGGTTCAGGTTGGATGTACTTATGTGTAGTTTGGCTAGCCAAGGCTCGATGGCTGTGTATGAGAGTCACTTGGCAGAGGCTAGGAAGTAGTTTGTTGGTCTGTCTGAAATGGTTAGTTGCCATGGGTCCGGTGAATGTTTGGCAGCAGATAAAACTAGACCGAGAAGCCAGCAGGAAGAGTTAACTTGGGTACCAATTTATCTCCATTTTGGAAGGAGTTTATTGCCATGAATATAGCCAGAGATGCTGTCTTGGCCGACAATTTGTGTGATGAATGGCTGAGATTTGGAAGCTGACAGAGTTTGTATTGAAAAAGGATTGTTGGGTGTTGATCAAGTTACAGTTTTACAGGGAAGAGAAGATATAAAAGAGAGGCGCAGGATACAAAGAAGACGGCCTCTTTTGCACCAGTTTTCTGCACATCAGTTGCTCGACGAAAATTCTGAACCTGTTTTCTCCAGCTGCTTAGTGCTTCACAGTGGTTTGCTTTCGCAATCGTTTAAGCTTTGAAACCTTATTTATTTTGAATATACTTTTGTGTTTAAATCAAGATTACGAGTAGCTAATTCCATTATTGATTGGGGAGGATTTCAAAACTCCGAGCATGTTTTATTAATCAATTCAAGCAAGTTATTCTTTCATAAATATCTTTTGTTGATTATCTTTTACCGTTTATTTGACCATGAGAAGTATGCTAGACATCTAAGTGCACAATTAGGTAACTTGTATGCAACTCTAATGCTAGTATTGAGAACTTTGATCCGTAATTGTTAGAGTAATCTTTACATAAGTAGCGGTGCACTATTTGTTGCAAAGGAATTTTGAATGCAATAGTGTGTAAAAGATAACCCTAGGTTAACGTGTCGAGCTTACGAACATGTGGCTAGGAACAACTTGATTCACAAATTTATCAATTGATTGAATTACACCTTGAGAGCTTATTTTAGGTGATTCATTTGATTAGAATCCGCTAGAGAACTTATTCTATACGGTGATTTAAGGAATCTAAAGATTAGTTGAGCTTATAACTTGTCTTTAAGTTGTTAACAATCGAAATTTATTGAAAGTGGAACTTGTATGATTAATAATATCTTGTTTGGTAATGGCGAATGAATCTCTAGTCAATTCCATCTCATAAATTGAATTACAAACTTTGCAATTTTCAGAATTTGTGTCTTTCAACAACATCAATTTGTTACAAGTAATAACTTAAAACTCACACCTCCCTGTGGATACGAACTCGACTTGCCTCACTACTCCTCTATAGATTTGTGTAGCAATAGAGAATTATTATTGATAGGTTGACAACCTCATCACAACCTGTAGCCTATAGTATAAGTCAGTTGATTAGGTGCGTATGTCAACCCATAGCCTTTAGTGAATTTGTATGCCGGCTGATTAGATGCACGTAGAAACCCGTAGCCTATAATGTAACTCAGCCGACCGGATGCACGTGGTAACCCGTATCCTTTAATAAATTTTTATGTCGGCTGATCGGGTGCGCGTAGCAACCCGTAGCCTATAATGTAAGTCAGCTGACTGGATGTGCGTAGCAATCCGTAACCTTTAGTAAATTTGTATGCTCGTTGCTTACTGTTTGAAAACCACTCTTCATTACGCAGGATAGTTGCTTGTATATTAATTTAAACTTATGCGTGAAAATTTTTCAGCCACTTGCCATTGATGAGTGATTTGACCTTGGACCCATCCATCCGCCTGAGTTTGTAGTATCCGCTCTCGGATACCTTTCTGACTCTAAATGGCCCTTCCCAATTGGCTGCAAATTTTCCTGCGCTGGCATTTCTTTGCACTGAGGAGCAATTTTCAGAACCAAGTCGTTGCTCTTGAATACCCTCTCCTTGACACTTTGATTGTAGTAGTTGGTGGCAGGCCCGAATTGGTGTATAAAATGAAGAGCAAAGATAAAGATGGCAGGGCCTGCGGTTATACCGCAAGTGCACAGTGTCGATTGTAGTATGTGTGTGCAAATACGGGTCATTCCACAGGGACTAGGGTGTGTGTTGAAATCTTCCTAAGCTAAAGTTATCTAAACAAGTAACTAAGTGGCAGTGAGATAGTGAACCAAGGAATAACTGTGAAACAATGGCATTGAGCCAAAGGCAGTGAACTAGTGTAGTGAATAAAAGAAGATGAAAGTAAACAGTTGTGGGAACACTACTAGGGTTTTTGAATCCACCACCTAATCTTAGCTAAGTAATTCAGTTACGGTGATGTTCTTGTCCCTTGTAATGGATATTGGACAAGATACAAGTCTGCCATTTATCCAGGGTGATCTGAAGATGGATAAATAATCACAATTGAAGTGTTTATCCTAAGCATTAATTGTCTGATTAAAGCACAACTAATCAAATAATAAATCTATTCATTTAAGCTTGAATTGCAGCACATCAACATAGAAGTATTCCAACTACCTAGGTTGCATATAACAAACAAGGTGAAAGTAATATGTTGTGGTACAAAGATTAAATCTACCCTTAAGCAATTAAGCACAGCAAGAACACTTCCATGAACATGAATCAAATTAGCAGAAGATTAAGGGTTTCATCTCCACCCCAACAAACCAAATTAGAACATGCTGAACATAATTAACATTTGAAATTGAAATTAACTGAATTAAGAACTATAATTGAAATTCACAGAACATGGATAATTGAGGAACTGGCTAGTCCAGTCCTCTTGGTGGTGCTCTGGCTAATCCAGGCATACCTTCTACAACACCCACACATCCCTATTTATAGTTTACATGAGTTTCCCCCAAATACCTAATTTCACAGAATTTAGGGTTTCAAAAAAAAGTTGAAATTAAACTTTACCTAAACACTGATAGCAATCAAATTCGTCGACCCATGCTTCTTATTCGTCTTCTCATGCTCTTCCCATGCTCCTGTGATGTGAGATGTAGTGTCGAATCATCCATACTCAATTTCTACTCCACTGTCTTCGACCTAATCGTTCACAGCGCTAGAGAACAACGGATTAGGTTGATAAAAGTGGATATAGGGATGATTGTGATGATGGGTTCTCGGATTTGTTAGAGAAAGTGGTTGGGAAAAGGTGGTGGTGATGATGGCGGACATGGTTTCTGCAGATGGAGAGGGGAAGAAGGTGGAGTCGATGGTTTTGGGAGAAGGGTGTGTTTGGTTCGATTAGGTGAAGGTGGGTTTGGTGTTGTAGTGTTAGGCGGGTGTAGCAAATGTTGATGAACAACGAGGATAAGCGTTGGATTGTCACTTCTGAAATGGATCTAACGGAAAGATGGAAGCAGGCTTGGAGCGACCGTTGGATGTATGATACATCAAAACTGACGGCTTAGATTGGAGTTAGGTACTATGATGTTTGACAGGAACTTCAGAGTTTGATGCACGATGATGAGGCGACCGTAGGATGATGTGATGGATCCTATCTGACGGTTCTCATGGAAATGGGTATGGATATTGGAAATGGATTTGGGTAAGGGTTTTGGGCCTTGGGTATGCCAAGCCCATATCTTCTTTAAGAATAATTCTTCCTCTTCAAGCCCACTTCTAGTTTATCCGGCTCTTGCAAACATCATTCTTCGCTGCCTTCCTGCGGGAGTCTTGACCGTTTCTTTGCTCTTTTCGCTCAACAATTCATCCAAGCTTTATTTAGTACCTAAAAATACAAAATAAATCAATAAAAATATTTATTCTTGAAAACAATGAAAATACAGAATATGGGATAAAATGTAGAATTAATGCACAAAGGATGAGTTAAATGCCAAGAAAGATATATAGAAATATGCACTTTTTAGCACTCATCAAATACCCCCAAACCTGAATTTTACTTGTCCTCAAGTAAAACAAAACTAAGGAAATCCTACTTATACCACTGTCGCTGGTCTCTCGAATGCATTTAGCGTATGCACTAAGCCTTTTAAACCACTAAGTGTCCCTAGTGGACGAGTTGGAGTCTCGTGAAGGTTTGCTTAGAATGTACCTACAAAGTTCTAGGACAAAATATAAGCTCAGATTCCATGAAATGTGACATGTGCAAGACAGTAGAAGCTCACAGCAAAATGGAGATGTCAATCTAGCTATCAAAGGCACAATCCTAGCACTGATAACAAATAAAGACATGTGCTAAGAGTGTAAAGTGTATCTACACATGTGTAAAGAAAGATCGGATGTTATGACTACTAATCACCAAGAGATAGTTTCTCAGGCTAAGAACCGAGGTCGAAATCTAGCTAGCTGTTCGGACTTTACGAGAATTGTGAATGAGTTGGAGGTATTTCACAATTACTCGCGTTGTACATCAATGTCATACACCCTCCTTGCTTATTACAATGAAACAACAAAAGATGACTCTTTACATGACTCTTATTTACATTGACTACATGCACCCAGTTAAATTCGATGGTTGTTTTTCTTAATGTAACCTCCACCTTCTATCCCAACCAACCAAAGAACAAGCTAGTCAAGTTTCGTTCAGTATTCTAAAGTGATTGGCAACTAAAACTTCCGATAGAACACCTCAAGGATGAGGCTATACATGTATTGGTAGATCGTGCGCGTGCAAGTTTCTTATCACTATGTGAATTGTGCTAGAATCAGGGTGCCTAAATATCTAGACTAAGACTCCTAAAAATTACATATTTGCACAAGAGTCAACATTTCAAGGTAAATGAGCTCCATTTTTGTGATTTTTTAATTTTTTTTTTTAAATTTTTTTTTTTTTTAAATTTTTTTCAAAAAGAAGGAGTTCTTGTTTTCAATTATGGCATATTATCAAAGTATCTACTTTTCACCCCCAAACCTAAACTGAACATTGTCCACAATGTTTCAAAATATGAACAAAATTATAATACAACATATGAAGAGGATCATGTTGAGTAGAGAAAAAGGAAAGAGAATACCCGATTTCGGCGAAAGCAATATTAGAACTCCGTTATTCAAGGCAAGAATCCAACATATGTCAGCCGAGATCATATTGGATTAGCAAAATATATACAAAAGGAACAAAAGGGTTTTAAGAAATTTTATCTACTGGATTATATACAAAAAATTCACCGTACACTAACAATCTAAAGAGTTGAGGATCAACCCAAAAGACAAAGTGTAGAGGTTTCAATAGCTTCACACAAATATAACAGGAAATAAACGCAGGTGAAACTGTGAAACAAAATGAGCTACCCCCAAACCTGGATTTTTCAACGGATAAAATTTTGGAAACAAAATCTCGCAGTTTTGGGGGTTCATCATGTACAAGGTTTAACTCAAAGTGAACTTTGCTAGGGACGGGCAAACATGCATATCCTAACTGTGGCTCCTCGAAAGTATTGTATTTAGATGCAAAATAGTCCAAGAGGACTTGAGAGGCACACAGTTCCAGGCCTAGATTAGGTATTCTCATGAAAATTGGTTTGACAATATTGTTACAAACCAAATCTAGGTAGGATGCAAGGCTATCAGATTGTGACTTAGGCAAGAAAGTGACATCTTAGTGTCTCACATGCATGAGATCAACATTATCAATATTATCAGTCACATCAGCATTATCTAAGTCACACTCAAGATGTGTAGCATGCTCATCATCACAAAATTTTTGCACAAGTCCTAATTCAGAATCATGGTTATCCGATATATTCAAATTATCATCAACAGAAGCAATATATTGTGGCTTAAGTATGGAATCAGACACATCAACTATGTTTTCATGCATAGGATCATTAGTGTCAACAGAAGATTTACCTAAGTCATGCTCTTCACAGGATAATTGCACAATATCTAAATCAGTATCAACATCACATGCATATGAAATACTAGAAGAAATATCATTCATGAAGGTCGGGGAAGAAAAGCCTAATGTATTTGAAACCAAAGGTTCCACAACATTTTCAGCATAGACATGTTCTTCTAACATAACATTATCATCATCATCATCATCATCATAGTAATATGCATACTTGTCCCTATTAGCAGTTGTGGTGTTATTAGTCAACTCATGTTCCTCTAGATTAGGTTCATATTCAATATCATACACATGAGAAGGACTAGACATGCTATTTCCAAAGTTCAATTCATTACCACCTATATCATGTGACAGTGTCTCAGTTTCCCTAATGGATTCCCAGTGACGGGTTTTCTCTGCAATCTCAGCTAAAAATTTCCATGCATCATCCACAGTTTTATCAAGAAATTCACCATTACACATACACTCAACCATGACTCGAGATTTAAAGTCTAGTCCCTCATAGAGGATAGCGACAAGTCTCCACTTCTCAAATCCATGGTGTGGACATTCGCTCAACAAATCATTAAAACGTTCAAAATAGTCAAAAACAGTTTCCTCATCCAATTGGACAAAACAATTGATACTTTGACGAATAGCGATGGTCCTATGATGTGGAAAGAATTTTTTGAAAAATAGATCTGTGAGTTGGTCCCAAGTGTTGATTGATTGTGGTCTCAAACCGTAAAACCATGTTTTGGCCCTTTCCTTTAGAGAAAATGTAAACAAACGCAATTTCAAAGAGTCTTCGGACATATGATCAGGTTGCATAGTCCGAAAAATTTGTTCAAACTCTCTTACATGAGTATAGGGGTTCTCAGAATCGAACCCTCGAAATATAGGAAGTATTTGTATCATGCTTGCATTTATTTTAAAAGGGTTATTGGTTTGAGGTAAGACAATACATGATAATGGAATTTTTATTCTGGGAAACATGTATTCATGGAGAGCATGAGGTTGGCCCATATTTAAAAAAAAAGGAAACTAGTGTGACACAAAGCCCACTATTTGGTTGATGAAAATTTGGTTTTTAAAGGCAAGGGGCAAAGCCCATTTTGGTTTTTAAAGATGGGGAGCAAAAATTTGGTTTTTGAAATTAGAAGCAATTTTTTTTTTTAGCCCAAAATTTAGTTAAGTTTGGTTCACAAAAGAGGCAAGCCCAAAATCCAAAAAGTTAAGTTTAGAGCAAGCCCACTATTAAGAAACTACAAGCCTAACAAACAACTAAATTACAAGCCCAAATAAAGAAAGAAATAAAAATAAAACTAATTATTACAAACCCACAAAAAATAAAACTAAAATTATTACAATCCCAAATAAAGAAAGAAATAAAATTATAATTAAAATAATTATTACATGCCCAAAAAGATAATTAAAATTACAAGCCCAAAAGAGAATAACAATATAAACCCACAAAAAAATTACAAGCCCAATAAATTTGGGTTTGGGTTTAGGCTTACCATTTTGGAGGGAAGCCCAGTTAGGCTTTGGTCCCTATTTTTTTGTTGCACAAGCCCAGTTGGGCTTTGGATCTTCCTAAACTTTTGTTGGAGAGGCCCAGTTGGGCTTTGGCTTTCCTTTGGCTTTACAACAGAAGCCCAGTTGAGTCAACCCAACAACACCAGGCAGCTTGGAGAAGGCAGCACCAGCAAGAATGGCTAGCTGTACCAGGTTCACTTCAACTGCACCAGGGCAGCCTAGCAGGCAGAAGTAGCAGCAACAGCAGGGAGAAGAAGAAAGTAGCAGCACAGCTGCAGCAACAACAACAAGAGCACCAGAGGCTCAGCACCAGCAGCAGCAAGTGGCAAGCCCAGCAGCAGCAGCACAACAGCAGAGGCTGGCAGCAGCAACAGGAAGCAGCAGCAGCAGCAACACCTGTTGGCTCAAAAAGAGAAGTAAGTTTCTCTTGAAAAAGAAGCAATGAGGGATCAATACAGTAGTGATATGTAAACTAAGATGCAAACTAATATGCAATATGCAAGATGCTAATGCAAGTTACACTAAGATGCAGTTAACCTAAGATGCAATGCAAAACAGTAAGATGCACAGCAAGTTATGCAAAAACAACAAACTAAGATACAAGAAAAACTTCAACAAAACAGCAGCCAAGTCCCCGGCAACGGCGCCAAAAACTTGGCAGGCCCGGATTGGTGTATAAAATGAAGAGCAAAGATAAAGATGGCAGGGCCTGCGGTTATACCGCAAGTGCACGGTGTCGATTGTAGTATGTGTGTGCAAATACGGGTCATTCCACAGGGACTAGGGTGTGTGTTGAAATCTTCCTAAGCTAAAGTTATCTAAACAAGTAACTAAGTGGCAGTGAGATAGTGAACCAAGGAATAACTGTGAAACAATGGCACTGAGCCAAAGGCAGTGAACTAGTGTAGTGAATAAAAGAAGATGAAAGTAAACAGTTGTGGGAACACTACTAGGGTTTTTGAATCCACCACCTAATCTTAGCTAAGTAATTCAGTTACGGTGATGTTCTTGTCCCTTGTAATGGATGTTGGACAAGATACAAGTCTGCCATTTATCCAGGGTGATCTGAAGATGGATAAATAATCACAATTGAAGTGTTTATCCTAAGCATTAATTGTCTGATTAAAGCACAACTAATAAAATAATAAATCTATTCATTTAAGCTTGAATTGCAGCACAACAACATAGAAATATTCCAACTACCTAGGTTTCATATAACAAACAAGGTGAAAGTAATATGTTGTAGTACAAAGATTAAATCTACCCTTAAGCAATTAAGCACAGCAAGAACACTTCCATGAACATGAATCAAATTAGCAGAAGATTAAGGGTTTCATCTCCAGCCCAGCAAACCAAATTAGAACATGCTGAACATAATTAACATTTGAAATTGAAATTAACTGAATTAAGAACTATAATTGAAATTCACAGAACATGGATAATTGAGGAACTGGCTAGTCCAGTCCTCTTGGTGGTGCTCTGGCTAATCCAGGCATACCTTCTACAACACCCACACATCCCTATTTATAGTTTACATGAGTTTCCCCCAAATACCTAATTTCACAGAATTTAGGGTTTCAAAAAAAAGTTGAAATTAAACTTTACCTAAACACTGATAGCAATCAAATTCGTCGACCCATGCTTCTTATTCGTCTTCTCATGCTCTTCCCATGCTCCTGTGATGTGAGATGTAGTGTCGAATCATCCATACTCAATTTCTACTCCACTGTCTTCGACCTAATCGTTCACAGCGCTAGAGAACAACGGATTAGGTTGATAAAAGTGGATATAGGGATGATTGTGATGATGGGTTCTCGGATTTGTTAGAGAAAGTGGTTGGGAAAAGGTGGTGGTGATGATGGCGGACATGGTTTCTGCAGATGGAGAGGGGAAGAAGGTGGAGTCGATGGTTTTGGGAGAAGGGTGTGTTTGGTTCGATTAGGTGAAGGTGGGTTTGGTGTTGTAGTGTTAGGCGGGTGTAGCAAATGTTGATGAACAACGAGGATAAGCGTTGGATTGTCACTTCTGAAATGGATCTAACGGAAAGATGGAAGCAGGCTTGGAGCGACCGTTGGATGTATGATACATCAAAACTGACGGCTTAGATTGGAGTTAGGTACTATGATGTTTGACAGGAACTTCAGAGTTTGATGCACGATGATGAGGCGACCGTAGGATGATGTGATGGATCCTATCTGACGGTTCTCATGGAAATGGGTATGGATATTGGAAATGGATTTGGGTAAGGGTTTTGGGCCTTGGGTATGCCAAGCCCATATCTTCTTTAAGAATAATTCTTCCTCTTCAAGCCCACTTCTAGTTTATCCGGCTCTTGCAAACATCATTCTTCGCTGCCTTCCTGCGGGAGTCTTGACCGTTTCTTTGCTCTTTTCGCTCAACAATTCATCCAAGCTTTATTTAGTACCTAAAAATACAAAATTAATCAATAAAAATATTTATTCTTGAAAACAATGAAAATACAGAATATGGGATAAAATGTAAAATTAATGCACAAAGGATGAGTTAAATGCCAAGAAAAATATATAGAAATATGCACTTTTTAGCACTCATCAGTTGGTCGTTTGTTTTTTGTATGCATCAGTAAATCGCTCCGCGCGAGCCCTTATCTCTTCTCTTGTGTCTAGGTGTGCGAAACGACTTACTTCATCCGGAGTAGTGTGACTAGCCATTGCTAATCTTACTGATGGAATTGCTATTTCTGCGGGTAGTATAACGTCTTTCCTATAAACCAGGGAGTAAGTTGAGAACTGCGCTTTGAGATTCTATATACCCATAGTGCTAAAGGTAGCTGCTCGTGCCATTCCCTATGATGATCGTGTACTGTCCTACTCAGGATTCAGAGGAGGGTTTTGTTGGTGGCCTCTGCTTGCTCGTTTCCTTGAGGATAGTAGGGGGTTGATGTATGTAATCTTGTGTTATACTGTTGTAGAAGATCTATCACATCTTTGTTCACGAATGACTTGGCATTATCGGTCTTGATTATCATCGGTGCGCCGAATCTATAAATGATATATTCTTTGATAAATGCGGCTATGGCCTCTCCGGCATAATCCTTTAGCGGTATCGCCTCGACCCATTTGGACGAGTATTTTGTTGCAGTGATTATGTATTTGTGGCGCTTTGAGGAATTATGATTTATTGGGACTATAAGGTCTATTCCCCAGCTGTGGAATGACCACGACGTTACGATGTTGTGCAATTGTGTGTGCGGCGCTTTGATCAAATCTCCATGTATCTTGCAACTTAGGCATTTCGTGACGTGCTCAGAGGTATCACTTTCCATGGTCATCCAATAAAACCCTCCTTCGTAAATTTGCATAAATAATTTTCTACTTCCTTGGTGCTCGGCATTGTGGGATCGAGTCATAACTTCCGTCGCTTCTTGGTTAGATAAACATCGCAGGATCGCATTGCTGTAACTTCTTATGTAAAGTACATTCTCGTTTATGAAGAAGCGGGTCGCTTTTCTTTATATTTTTAACGCTGCATGTCTTCCTTTAGGAAGTTTACGGTGTTGGAGGTAATCGATGTACGGTTGTCTCCAATCGACTCCTTCAGCTGAGCATACTTCTGCGGGTTGTGGCGGAGCCTGACAGGCGGTGTAATTATCTTGGATGGCCGCTGCTTGTGCTGACATATTTGGCCAATACACTCCTAGCCACTTGATCTTTCTGTAGATGCGTACGGCGCATATTTTTCCACAGGTTTCTTCATGCAAATTCCGTAATATTTTTTCCGCTTCTCTTTTATTCACACATCTGGCGAATGATCCTCCCGCGGCACTGTAATACAAAGCTCCATGTATTACTATGAATTGCTTTAGGACCTTGGTAGGCATGACGTGATCTTCGTCAATCTTTGTCAGATCTTCAATGTATACTCTCCTCCAGTAAACTGCCTCATCAACCGCTAAATCCTCTTTCCAGGTACTAGGTAGTTCCCTTCTTTTCGCCGTCACCGTGCCTTCATCCTCGCAATTTAGTTGCATCTTACTTGCTAGGGTGGCTAAAGCGTCCACGCGGCAGTTTCCACTTCTGCCCGTATGATCTAAGATTGATTATGTTTGGTGGATCCGGTTTTGCGCTTCCGCTCGGTATGGTGCTAGATGTGCTTCCTTGACGTGAAAATCATCGTTAAACTGATTTGTTACTAGTTTCGAGTCCCCTTTTATTTCCATGCTCCCGAGGTTGAGCTCCTTCGCCATTCTCAGTCCTAGGATCAACGCCTCATACTCAGTGACGTTGTTGCTGCTGCTGCAAGGGAAGTCGAGCTTGAACGAGTATGATATCATGTTTACTTGGGGAGCCTCGAACACTAATTTTTCTCCACCTCCAGTCCCGTAGGATGATCCGCCAAAAAACATAGTCCAAGGTTTTTCCGTTTCCGCGATTGCTACTTCCTCGGCTATGTGTTCGTGTATCTCATCGTCCCATTCCCCTGGGAACATTGCTACCAAATCGGCTATCACTTGGCCCCTTACACCCTTAGGTCATTGATACTTAAGCTCGAATTCTGGCAGCTGCAACAACCATCGGGCAGTTCTTCCCGTTAGGACTGGCTTAGAGGCTAAATACTATATCGGATTAGCCGAGGCTACCACGATTGTTTCGTGGGCCAGCAAGTACGGTCGTAACTTTTATGCGGCGTAGATGAGGGCCAGACATGCTTGTTCCACGCGCAGATACCTCAGCTCTACCTCCCTTAGGACTCGGCTGACGTAGTAAATGGGGGATAAGTTATTGTTCCCCATGTCCTGCGCCAATACGACTCCTATTTCCAAGCTGGTCGATTCCATGTATAGGTATATATGAACCCCTTTTATTGGCGTCCTGAGGACCTGTAGACTGACCAAGCATTGTTTGGTCTTCTGAAATGCCGAAATTTGAATTTCTCCCCATGTGAACACTGCATCTTTTCTTAACAGGGGTAAGAATGTGGATAGTAGATGGGCGATCCCAGTTATGAAGCGCCTTATTTAGGATATCCTTCCAATGAACGCTTGTATTTCTATGGTGTTCGTTAGCGGTGTCATGGTGGTGATAGCCTCGAATTTGTATAGGTCCACTTGGGTTCCCTCATTGGTTACCACAAAGCCTAGAAACTTTCCAGATGCTACTCCGAAGGCGCATTTGAGGGGGTTCATTTTGAGCTTGAACTTGCGGTATCGTTCGAAAAACCGTTCTCAAGTGCGCTATGTGGTCTTCCGGGTCTGTGGTTTCACCACTATGTCGTCCACGTACACTTCTACTGTTTGGTGCAATAAATCGTGAAAAATCGACGTCATAGCACGCTGATAAGCGGCGCCCTCGTTCGATAGGCCGAAGGGCATCACGACATAGTAAAAGTTTCCGTATGGATTTTGGAAAGCGGTCTTCATGGTGATCTAGTGCCGTTCTCCTTATCTGGTTATACCCACTGAAGCAATCTATGAAAGAGAACCTTTTGTTACTACACGTCGCATCTACTGTCATGTCGATGTTGGGTAGTGGGAACTCATCATTAGGGCATGCCCTATTGAGGTCTGGATAGTCTATGCAACACCTGATTTTTCCATTCTTGTTTTCCACAAGCACGATATTAGATAACCAAGTCGGATGTTGTATAGGTTTAATGAACTTAGCTTCCAATAATCGCTCTACCTACTCTTTTATTGCGAGAGCCGTTGCTCTTGGGAACTCGCGGTTACTTTGCTTTACTGGCTTGAACTCGGGTGAAACACAAAGGTTGTGAGCGACGAGGCTGCTGTCAAGCCCGGGAATTTCATCATAGCTGAATGCGAAAATATCTTTGTATTCTCGGAGTAGTCCGATCAACATTTCCTTTTCTTCTATGCTTATGTTCTAACTAATCTTGATGGGGCGCTTGTCTTCTGGGGTTCCAATTTTGATTTCCTCTATTTCGTCCATGGTGAGATTTTCGGCGATCGTTCTTCTGATTCGGTTCTCGTTCCTTTCGCGTGTTGATCTTGGAAGTCGTCGTCATTGAGTGCTTCGTAGGGTGGTTCAGCTAATTCTGGATCAACGTCTTTTGAGGGAACTTTCGCTTCTTCATCAATTGATGACATGGTGCAATTGTGTTCATCAATGGGTGCCCCCTCGGCTGATTTCTATAAGCGGTACACATATCCCCCATCCGGTTTTGAGAAGCGCTGGAACCTGGGTTGTTTTTCTTGTTTTCGTTTCCTTTCCGCGGGGAGTACCATCCTGGAGGGAGTGAATACGGATTTTCTAGCTTTCGTCTTCCCTTCCTCTTCCCATTTGGGTAACGGAATAGGCTGTATCTATGGAACTCCATCCGATTCTTTCGGGGTGTCATAGAAGACTGTGTCCCCATATACGTTTCTTCTGGGTCGAATGGATTGCTCGTCTCAGGGATTCTGTATTACCTTCCTCCTATGTTGGTTTTAACACACTGGTGGTATGTCGAATCTACGACCTTGTGGTTAAGTAACCATCCCCGTCCTAGGAGTATGGGAAATGTGGTGTCGTCCTACAAAACGTAAAAGGGAGTAAGCGCTCGGATGGGTCCGACCTTCATTACCAAGTTAACGATCCTAATACCTATCTGTGCGTGGCCTCCGAATCCTTTTACCACTGTTGTTCGCATTCGTATTGACGATCGCTCCACCCCCAGAATTTCAAGAGTGTGCGTGGAGATCAGATTTAGGGACGCGCCACCATCGAAGAAGGCCCTTTTGAGCGGTTTCCTGTTGATGTAAACTGTGAGGTAAAAGGGTCTGAGGTGCTCTCCGGGATAACAAATATCCCCGTTTGTGAACACGGTCGCTCTCTTAGTCATGGGTCATAAGGCTTTCCAGCTGCAATGGCTGTTATCTCTTTCGAAGCTTCCGAAATATGGTTTTCGCTGAAACCTAAAGAGTTGAAGAATTTTTGATCTATTATTGTCTGTGCAAACCAGCTGGCTACGCCATTAGTGTTCTCAAACACCAGGATTTCTGCCTCTGCTTCATATGCTTCTTCATTATCTTCTCATGGATTCCATGTGTCTCCACTTGGGTCGTGCGAGAGCATCATGACGTGGTGCTGGGTCAGTCCGTTATCCCCCTAGTCGTTCAATTAAATTTCTCCTGCCGCGTGCCTCTTATAAAACATCTGTCGGAGGTTGACACACTCGACTGTTGGTTGTTAAATCCTCCGATGATAGTGACAGTATCCAGCATTATTCTGGTCGATGGTGCTAGGGTCCTCTTTAGTTGGTGGCAACTGGACGTCCTTGTTTGCCACCCATTGTTCTAATAATCCTATGATTTGTTCTCGGATGCATCGTAAAGGTAGTGGTCTGAAGAGGCCTTGCTTTGATTCCCCGACGCCTTCCGAGTAGTAGGGCCGAGATGCCTGCGTATTCCACTCTCCCTGACTATTATTTGCACGAGTATTGCGTGGAAATATTGAAGCGGTATTAACTGAATGGCGCCAAGCATACTCTGCATTGGGATCATCTACACAATCCGCGATCCTAGCCGCGCTTCCTCTAATTCAGCAAAAGTTTGGAACCGAAAGTTGACTAGGCTTGTTTTGAAAGCGGGAGTCATTCCTCGAATACAAATGTGCACCAACGCGTCTTCTTTGATGTCTTCGTGACAATCTAAGGCATAAAGACGAAATCTGGTGATATACTTTCCTATCCGCTGATTGCATCCGCTTAGCTGAGTAGAATTTTCTAAGAAAGAGAGTGTACATGGATGCCCATGAGTTTACGCTTCCCGGTTTTAAGTTTTCATACCAAGTAAACGCGGTGTCCGTCAGCGGCTTAGGAAATTCCCTTAATCATAGCTTCTCATCAGTTGATTGACCATTCATAGCTGACAAGAATCGACTAAGGTGTTCGCGCGCGTTCCCTTGTCCATTGTACACTTTGAGCTTTGATGAAGTCTAGTCCTCGGGGTACTGATATCCCGCAACTTCGGAGGAATATGGGATGCTCATGAAGTCATAGTTGTCTTGTTTTACTACTCGTTAGTTTGTCTCAAGAAATCTTGATATCGCCTCTTGTGACATGGCTGAGGGCGCTTCCTCTTCGACTTCTTTATCCTTTGTTGTTTTTAGGGCTTTGCTCAGCTTCGACCACCTTCAATAACTTTCTTAACTCTTGTTCTCTTCTAATGTGATCCTCCAGTTCTTTTTGCATGTCCTGTAGAGATGGTTGCACGCGTGACATGTCTCCGGCCGCTTGTTGTTTGTCCTTTTCTTATGGCGCTTCTGTCTTTCTTCCTTGTGTGATCGGATTTGTTACTATTCCTACTCTCTCGCCTTTGAGGTTAAGCGGCTGATCGGCCGGCTGATCTCCCAATGCGCCCGTGCTAGTGCGTTCTTGGTGTGCCATGATGGACCAAAGACGAGCCTCAGGGTGTGGTCGTCAAATGTTGAGAGGTAAATATGAGTTTGGTCCTACACGTCCAAGTCACAACAATGACAACACCTTTTTCTAGAATAAAATGAGAGAGAACTTGCTTTCCATTATACTATATCCTTCCTTTTATAGGCTTTTCCCAAAACTTTCTTCTCATGACATCATGCCACATGTCATAGAAGCTTCCTTATTTACAACTATTTTCATTCCTCCTAATGTGACCTTCTACTTCTTTAATAATCCCTTCCCTATCCTTCCTATCTTATGGATATGTCCTACTGGGTCTGGGCTTCAGTCCCCTATGTTTCATTATGGGTTTATCCTCCATTTAGGGGCTCCCTTGCCCTGCTAAGGGGTGATTATTTTCATGTATCAACATCCTCAACCTTATTTCCTAGTCTAGGAACAAAAAGAAATACCAAAAAGTTGTTGCAAAATTTGCTACCCTATTTGCTTCATATAGACAAGCTTTGGCGCGCCAAGAGATGTCTTCATTTTTTTCATAAAAGTAGTTGAAAAATTCTTAATCTCCTTCTCCTTTGCCCAGACTGCTGCCTGCAGCACTCCTATAGCTTCCGCTTCTTGAGGGTATGTACCGGATGACTGTCCTGCTCTTCCTCCTTCAAAAGTCCCTGCATCATTTCTCATAATTAAGGAATAACTGGATGGTGAAGCAGAAGAAATTTAAATTGGGGATTTAAAAGAATCCCTAGCATTCTCATACAGTGAATATGAGAGCCTTCTACCAGAAATTGGAGATGAAGTCTCTAAATTGGGTTGAACCGGATTAGAAATATCTTGAAGAAGACCCGAACCAAGAAGTAATTCCAACTCAGAGACTCTCGTCGATTCCAAAACTCGATGAGTTTCTGAGTTAGCAGATCGGGAAGAATCAAATGCAGACAAAGACACATGCATATAGTATTCAGGAATGTTAAAAGGGAAAGTCTTTTTCCTAAAACTGAGTTAGATGCTTGAGGCATATCTTCATCGATAAAAACTGGCCCTAGTACTTCATACGAATCATGATTAGCTGAAGTAAGATTTGCAGAACTAATAGGGTTGGAGTGTCCAAACAGATCATTAAAAGTCTCTCGCACCCAGGCAAACTGAGATATGATTCAACAGGGACTAAAACTCCATGACTGTCGAAATTATCCTTGGGATTCCAAATTTGAACTGGTATATCATTTAGCCAAAAAACATCGTCCCCTGGATATGGAGATGCAACTGAGATATCGTAAATATATTCTAAAGGATGACCTTGTAAAATAGCACAACTATTGCTCTTATGACCAAACCTAAGACAATGACTACGAAATTTTGAAGGGGGTTAATGAAATTGAAATGAATTTCAGTAACTGGGTAGTTCCCCACTTTCACTAGCAATGTGTCTATAAGAGGTTTTCCTATTGACCCACATCAGGACTCTAGGAAGATAGTCAGATGTTGAAACATCACTAGTTGTGCACACTCTTTGCACCCGCCCAACTTTGTTTGCAATCAAACCTAGCATTTCACCGCCTCTGTGTTCATGCTTAGCATTAGAAATATTAGCCTATAAGGGTACTTCTTTAACAACATCAGTTGAAATATTCATCCCTTGATATGCTTTCTTTAACTGCACATGTTTGTACTTTGTACATAGTTCTTGAAAATTTAAAATGACTTACGGAGTGAAATTATTTTAACGGGTATAAAGTCTATCATCACAAACCAATACATGGAAAATTACCAATACATGGCAAATTACAAGACAAAAATGGTCAAAGTTCAAACACTTAATTATGTGTTTTCACTTTCTGTTAGAATATGGGCCATCCAACTCAAAACCAATTGGCAATGAGTGGAGAGGCCCTAAGAGATTATAAACCGCATGATCTTAGATTGTCCAATAATGTGGGACTAATAATCTCAACACGCCCCCTCACGTATAGTCTCGTTGGGTCTAACACGTGGACAATATTAAATCGGGTGACGTGGAGTAAAGACGCGGTCAGAAACTCGTCGCAAATAGCCTGTCCTGATACCATGTTGAGTTTATAATCTCTTAGGGCCTCTCCACTCGTTGCCAATTGGTTTGAGTTGGATGCCCATATTATAACACTTTCCAAAGGTTTAGAACTCATTTTATGCTCTCTTTTTTCTAACATGCTATACAACATACACCACTCTGATCAGAAACTCGACGAATTACATACATGAGATGATCCGCTCATCATCACTACCACAAAGTTCACTAGAAAGAATCCTTTTCTTAAACCATGAAAAGAAAATGCATGACACAGTAAATGAAAACGATCAAAGTATGGAGCTCAATCTCTGGAACCTTAACCCATCCGTCTCCATTTTCTTCAAATTTCCAGCAATATCAGTGCATATTTGATCGACCATCCTTATAAGTTCTCTAACCATGACAAATACTTGAAGTAAATTTTGATGATCACCATCTGAAGAAGCAGTAGAAATGATAATCTCTTGATTTTGAAAGTAAATCTCTCTTGTTTTCTTAACAAGTTCTTTGACTCTTTTTTCATCTTTTTTCACAATTTTTACATCCTCTTCAGCTCTATACAAAAATCTTATCATTGTCTTCACAAACCCGTCATCTTCTAGCTTATTTCCATCATTAGTATTCTCTATAAAGAGTTCTCTAATTTCGACAAAACCAGCTTTAAGAGAAAAACAAGTTCTTTCAACAGCAGTGTAATCTATATAAGCAGCTTTCTTAACATGGGAAAGTTCTTTGCATAGACCTTCAACCACTGGTAATCCTAAAGTCCTGTACTCATGGTCATCCCTTTGTCTTAGAGATGATTCTGATTTTCGACTAGTTCCATTTCTGCCTTTGAGGGCTTGAGATTGTCTGGTTATAGAACGCTTACCTTGGTTTATAATCACTTGTTCCACGATAGCGTCAAGTTGATGTGTGCATTCATTGTCATTTTTCATATTGCATAGATTTCGTAATTCATTCAGATTGAATTCTGTTGTAGTAGTACCTTGAGTTGTAGCTATGGCTTCAAAAAGTTTGTAGAATACTCCATCAGTTCTCAGCTCATTGCAACCTAACTCAAGTGTTTGCAATGACATTTTCAAGTAACAGATCTTGGAATCATATTTGGATCGAAAAAGCATGGCTTTGACACGAGCAAATGGAGATGGAATTGATTTCAAGAGATGGTATATGAAAGATTCTGCATCAGCTAGTTTCGTCTGGTTGCCGTTAAATGCTAAGATCTGTTCTTCTTCTTCTTTTGTTGGTGCAATATCTGAAAGCTTTTCTAAAGTTTCAAGATCAAGACTCATTTTTCCTTCAAGGAGAGCATCAAGAATCTCTTCACGGGTAATGTGGAGCGATCGAATAACCATTGCCGTCTTTTGGGATTTATAAGGATCAAGGATGAAAATCTGAGCAGTGGGGTCTGTGCTTAATTTTCTTGCATTATTTGGTGAGACATTGTTACTCTTTGCAGATATTGGATTCGCAGTGACATAACCAAACAGAGCTGTGGCCATATCATTCGTAGAACTACAGCAAAAATTACAAATCAGCGGACTAGTGGGCAGAATTTGATTATCCATTAGTTTTTTTTTATAAACGTGTAAGGTTCGATTTTGCAAGTGTTCTTACCTGGTGGAAGGACTCTTGGTGAAATTGCCACTTTGAGCAGCCCTCGGAGGTGGATTTGACGACTGTTGCACCTGTACCTGCAGTTCTCGACTATTTAGAGTCGCCGATGAATTGATAAGGATAATGATGGTCCTGAAGTAAATGATGATAAATATTCCAAACCAAAGCTTGATTACCAGAAGTGGAAAGAAATCTTCAATATGCACAGTGATGAAGAAGAAGAACCATTATTCCCTGTAGAAGAAGAGGTGACTCCTGTTGATCCTACTAAGATGAAGGTAAAGTATGTTTTTAATAACAAGAGTGCTTATAAGAAACATCTTAGGGGTTACTGTGTAAAACATAATTATCAGTATACGGTCTATAAGAGTGACAAAACAAGATTAAGAGTGAGATGTAGGTTTAGGGAAGAGTAAGGCTGTAACTGGTTTGTAAATGCTAGCATAAAAAGGCATGAGCCTACTTTTATTGTTAGGAAGGTTAATCTAGAACACACTTGTGTTGCGGATCCAAAGAGTTTTAACAGATCCGCGGATCCTGAGTTCGTAAAAGATGTGGTACATGAGAAGTTAAAGCAGACAGCTGGGGCCTTAATTCCAAAGCCTAAACACATTGCAAGAGACTTTGTTGTAACTCATAACATCAATATACCTTATATTTGTGCATGGAAGGCTAGAAATCTTCTTTTAGAAGATCTGTTTGGTAATTATGAAGACAGCTACAAGGATGTACCCATCTTTTGTGCAATGGTGGCTCATACTAATCCAGGGTCTGTTGCTAAATACACTTATGGGAAAAGAGGTATACATTATGTTAAGACATTCATGGTTGATTCATTTATTTGTAAGTGGTGCTCAATTATTTAATGGTTGGTTACTAAATGTGCAGATAAGACATTCATGAGCATGACTATTTCATTTGTTGCACCAATGAGAGGATTTCAGAAAGCTTGCAGGGGAGTCATAGGTTTAGATGCATGCCATCTAACTGGCAAGCGTGGTGGTGTTCTAATGGCTGCAATAGCAATTGATGGTCATAATTCTCTGGTGCCTTTAGGCATTAAGGTGGCTAAGAGTGAAACCAAGGAGAGCTGGACTGGGTTCCTCAAGGATTTGGCTCCAGCAATCAATGCACATCATGCTGGCAGAATTACCTTTATTTCTGATAGGCAAAAAGGGTTGTTGGAATCTGTTCCAAAGGTTTTCCCTGGTGCAAGAGTTAGATATTGCTTCAGGCACTTGTACAAGAACTTCAAGAAGTACCACAAGGCACCAACCTTGCACAACTTATCGTGGAATGCATGCAAAGCTTACAAAGTGAGGCATTTTCAGGTTTGTGCCTCTCTTTTTTAAATATCCCTATGTTTTTTGATTCATAGTTAGTAGGTTATATAATAACTCAGGTTACTATAATGTAGGAGCACTTTGACAACATATGCAAAGAAAGTCAGGCTGCTGGTGAATATCTTAGGAAAGAAGATCCAAGTACTTGGTCTAAGGCTTATTTTGATCCCCTTAGCTGTTGTGAGCATATGAATAACAATTTCTCAGAATCATTTAATTCTATGAGTTCTAATATGAGAGATAAACCAATAATCCAATTAGGCATGATGTATGGTCAGTTAGTAATGGGTCTGTTATTTAAGAGAAGGGAAGAATCTGCTAAGTGGAATCAAAATGATTTGGTCCCTGCTGCTGTTAAGTTGATAAATAAGACGCTTGACTTGGTTGGGAAGTTTGATACAGAAGGAAGTGTGGTTGGACAGGTTTATTTGGTAACTAATGTGTCTACCAAGAAAATTTTCACAGTGAACATTGTATACAAACAATGCACTTGTTTGCAATGGCAGTTAAGGGGATTCCCTTATCAACATGCTGTATGTGCATTGAAACTGCTCAGGCCAAACTGGAAAGAGTAAGAAATTTTGTAATATGCTATTACTTTTGGGTTGTAATATGCTATTACTTTTGTTTCTGTAAACTGACACATTTGTTTGATTGGTTGAACAATTATTGTGCTCCTTACTACTCTGTGGAATATTATAGGACCATATATGCAGATGCTGTAAATCCACTAGAAGACATAAGTGAATGGAACTGGGAAGATAAGGTACTTTTTTCAGCATTAAATATATTATTGAATGTGATGCATTCACATTTTCTCTACTTTATTATATCCTTATTTTTCTCTACTTTTTTCTCTACTTTATTATATCCTTATTTTTCTCTACTTTAACTTTCTCATTTCTTTTAGGGTTAGGGTTTCATTTCTTTACTTTAACTTTCTTATTTCTTTTCTCTTCTTCTTATCTTAATTGGCAGGCATCCATGGACATCAACTTAAAGCCTCCTCCTTATCAAAGAAAAACTGGAAGACCAGCAAAGAAGAGGAAGAGGAGCTATGATGAACCTGAAACTGTGGTGAAGAAAAGGAAATGTGGAAAGTGTGGATCTACTGCTGGTCATAATAAGAGAACCTGTGCTGGTGGTGATGTTGGTAAAAACCCAACTGTATTCATGCCAAGCACCGAGTATGATGCTGCAAACTGCACCTTCACTAGTAGAGATCATCCTGAAAGTAGCAGTGCAAGGGGTAAAGCAAAGGTGAACAAATCCAGAGGTACATCTTCATTTGTTGGTGAGTCAACATGACCTAAAAACTTTGGAAGAGCACCAGCAGAACCTAGCACCCATGGATCTACACAAGATGTTCTGAATTTCAGTCAGAACTTTACTGGTATTGGATCTGTTAGTCAACATATTCCTGTCACAAAGGGAAAGCAAAGCAAGGCTAAGAAGAAGTAGAAGTGTGTGTGTGCTTCTTGTTGTGTTAGATCTTTTATTTTTGATTTAGACACTGATATCATTGTGTTAGATCTGTTTTTTTTTATGTACCAGAATTCAGTTTTATTTTGATGGATAATCTTACTTTATGAATGGAAATGATATGATATTAGTTAAGAACTAATTACATGTTAATAGTCTTTTGAAGTTCCTTACATATGGCATTGAGATTGAAACTTGAATGGATAACCCTATTTTTTGCAGCAATGAAAAGGTGGTCTGAAGATCTTGCACGTTTATTCCGACCGTTAGCAAATCTTGCACGTTTTTCTCACGTGCACCGAGTCGCTAGTTAACTCACTACTCTATAGCCGGTTAACTCAATCCCAGTGAACTGATTAACTCAATCCTTGTTAACTGATTCAGGGGCTTCTATGTAATTTTGTACGGATTATTTAATGCCACGTATGCACTAACAGAGACTAACAGCCGTTAACCGTTATCTCAAAAAAACGGGATGAAAAAAGTCAAGAGTATGGCATTTAATAAACTCTGAAAAAAACGGTGGCATTTTCAGAAACTGCATATTGGAAGTGTGGCACTTTATTAAAATCCCCAAATTCCAATTAGTTTTTGATACTTCTTTTCTGTTTTACTTAAACTATCTTTCTTCGGGAGATCATTTGAGGATGACTGCAGTTGCCTCCAATAAATCACATCTAAGCCATTTTCATCGACAACTAGTCCTGATTTATCATCTCCACCAATTGGCTTCAACTGATGATCATCATTGTTGATGTTAACCCTTATCTCCCTTGGTCGACGAATACCCATGACCTTTGTATTTACTGAGCCACGGCCAGCATGATATTTTCGGCAGAAAAATAATACCCCTGCAACTACAACTATACTAGCAACAAGACCTGCAAATGCTTTAGCAAGAGTTGCATCTAAACTAGTAGTACGCGTATTGTTTTGATGATTAGGAACATTGCTGGAAGAAGATGACAAAGGATTAGAACTCGGTATTGGCTGTAAATGATGGTGAAATGGGAAGAATACTTCAATGTTTTGTGAAGTAGGTTTGACCTGGTCATGAGAAGAAGAATAAGAAAAGGGAAGAAAAGTCAAGTAAGCAATAATGAGTATCACAAGGTGAACCCATGACTGAAACAACAACATGGGTGCAAGTCATGAATTTTGCACACACAAATCGTAGTGAGAAAGAAAGAACCGTTCAAAACATTGCTTACGTTTTAAGTAAGGCAGGCTCTTCTCATATGTTTAAATTAGGTGGGTTACCTCATGTCTCATGATAGTGTTTCTGGTGTTACTGAAAATAGTAGTTAGTTGTTAACTTAGTTGGTAACTTCGAAAGGCTAAACTGACCTTATAGAAAGTCGTTGGTTAATTGGGGTTTTGAAAGATAAGGGGGAAAAGGGCATGGGTTTGGTGCGGTGGGTGCGACTGTGTTCACCTAGAAGCAACACTCAAAATACACCAAACTCTTCTCAAAACTGTCTTTTTGTGAAAGTTTTAGTGAACTAACTGGGCTTGGTAATGCCACGCGACCAGAGAAAACGCACTACTCCCTGATGGGCCTTGTGCAATGCACACTTTGCACTCTTACTGGATCGACCCTGGTTATGTCATATGTTTTTCTTTTTTTTTGATGCAAAGATACTTATATTAGAAAAAAGATCTACAACTAGCATAGACTGGCCTTACATTTGTCTTCCCTGATTTCCTTTATGAAAACATCAGGAAATTGACAATGATAATCAAAAGAAGTTTTGCCAGTTCTAGCTTTGTTAGCAATTACATGTGTTGTATTGTTTGCCTGCCGCTTAACATATATAACATCTGTCCAAAAAAAACAAGATAAAAGCTGCCTTATTTCATATACAATGCTGTCATTCGTCCAGTGGACTGAAGATTTGACAGACTTCACAGAGTTGATTAGACTGACACAGTCACCTTCAAACACCACCTTTGTCAGCTTTGCTTCTCTAGCCCAGTTGATTGCTTCTTTAAAGGCTAGAAACTCGGCCTGCTCTGGATCTATTCCTCCATTAACGATCCTCCCTCTGATACCTTCACAGTTTCCTGTAGAATTGCGCATGATTAAACCAATGCCAAAATGAGAGTTATTGCTATCCAGTGATGCATCCATATTAATTTTAATAATATCACCCACTGGTGGAGACCAGCATACCACCATTGGCTCTTTATTAGGTAACTTCTCTGTTGTACACTGATTAACCATATACTTTATAGAGTGAATTGTCGACTGCAAGTTTGGTATTTTATTTTCAAACTCTGTGAGACATCTATTTTTCCAGATGAACCAGGCAGTTATCATGATCATGGAAGTCCAAGTGGAGTCTTTACTGTGTGCTTTAAGTAAGCAAGAGCTTAGCCAACCTTTAAAGGGAATACTGTTGTGATGTAAGCTAGAAATATTAACATCATTCTGAACCATACTGATCTTGAGTAATCGCAATGAAGTAGGAGATGATCTATGGTTTCTGCATGTTGAGAGCATCTAGAGCATATTGGGTTTACATTGTGGTTTACCCTATGTAATTTATCTTTTATCGGCACAATATCTCTTAAGCGCTTCCAAATAAATATTTTAATCTTGTGAGGAACCTTTGTTTTCCATAAGCTTTTCCACACTTGGGTAGGAATTCCAGAGCTTCTTTGAGCATTCAAGTTTCTTGACTGTCTTAGTAATTCTTTATAGGTTGACTTGACAGTGAACTCACCTGTTCTACTCAGCTCCCATATTAATTTGTCTGTACCTTGCTGAACTAGTGGCATCTTAAGTATTAGTTCTGCTGTTTCCTATGGGAAAACTCTAAGTATTAGTTGGTCATTCCATCTTATTGGCTCTTGTAGCATTAGATCTGATACATAAACTATTCGAATAGGTTCTAAGAAGTTTTATTTAGGAAGGGGGTGTATGTAACCCTCTCACCCATTTATCATACCACACCAAGGTTTTTGTACCACATCTCACATCCCACCTATGGAATTGTCTTACATAAATAAGACCCTCCTCTAAGCCTTTCCAGATCCAAGAGCTATTATTATGATTTTGTTGAAGATGAAGAAAGCTACAAAAAGGAGAGTACTTGGCCTTCATGAGTCGAGTCCAAGGATTATCCTCTTCGGTACACAGTCTTCATGCTAACTTGATCATAAGAGCTTTTTTATATAACTCTAGATTTCTAAAGGCTAACCCTTCTTTTTCCTTCGGTAAGCAGAGTGAATTCCAAGCAATTGGATTATAACCCCTATTTTTTTTACGGCCCCACCAAAACTTCCTCTGAATTAATTCAAGTTTAGTAATAAGAGTCTTTGGTAGTATGAAATTACTCATATAATGATCGTATAAGTGTAGTTCTTGCCGCCAAATTTAATGTTTTAGAACACCAGCCTTGAAGTCTGTGCTCATAAGAGTCTTTAACTGAAGCAAAAGATTTAGTTTTAGACTTCTCCAAAAGAATGGGAAGACCCAGATATTTGTCTGCATTTATCAGTTGTTTAACTCCCAGACTATTTAAGATTCCTTGTTTGTGTTCAGGGGTCATATCTCCTGCAATAAATGCTGATGATTTACTGAAGTTGATGATTTCTCCTGACAACAGACTGAACTTGTGAGGATCTCTTTTATGTGTTGAATTCCTTTATCAGAGGCATGGAAGAATAGCATACAATCATCCGCAAAAGCAGATGATTAATAGATATGGATTTATTAGTTGCTTGAATACCTTTTATTAAGCCTATGGACTGAGCATGCATTAGGGATCTTGTGAAGTATTCCATGGATATTATGAATAAATATGGGGACAATGGATCACCCTGTCGAAGTCCTCTAATAGGTATATAGGGATTACACAGATTACCATTGAGTCGGACTGAGATAGATGTAGTTGAAATACACTGTTGTACTATTATCCTCCATTCTTCACAGAAACCCAAAGAATCTAACATCCTATCAACAAAAGGTCATTCAATTCGATCAAATGCCTTTGACATGGCTAGCTTGAGGGCTACTAGACCTTGTTTTTTCTGTGATTTCTTCATTGAGTGAATCAATTCATGAGCCACAACAATATTGTCATTTATATATCTTTTAGGAACAAAAGCTGCCTGAGTAGGGGAGATGATCTTATCCATTAGTGGTTTCATTCTAAGTACTAGTAACTTAGAGATTATTTTATAGGTTGTATTACAAAGCCCAATTGGCCTGTAATCACTTGGAGTTGAAGGGTGATGGGTTTTAGGTATCAAACATGTAGTGGTTTGGTTAAGATGGGGTGGTAGATATTTAGTGAGGAAAAATTATTGCACTAAATGAATAATATCCTTGCCAACTATAGACCATTGAGTTTGAAAGAATCCGGCAGGGAACCCATCAGACCCCGGGGCATTCCAACTAGGTATAGTATTTAAAGCTTCATAAAATTCATCCGCTGATGGAACAGAGATCAAGGATTGGTTTTCCTCAGTTGTAATTATTGACCTAATTAAATCAAAAGAGTCCTGCTGGAATTCTGGAATGGTAGAAGTTGTTATAGATTGAAAATGTGATGTAAGAAGCTTTTCAAGGCTCTCCATAGAGTAACACCAGTGTCAATTTCCATCTTTCAAAGCAGTAATGTGGTTCCGTGCCCTTCTTCTATTTGCTCTAGTATGAAAATAACGCGAGTTATTATCCATATCTTGGACCCAATGATCTCTTGATTTTTGATTCCAAAAATCTGCTTCAATCATTTTCCAGTACTCAAGTTCTCTAATAGTATCACTTATTTCTTCCGAAATAGTATCACTAAACGGTTTTGCTTGTAGATGAGAAAGAGAAGCAAGTAAGTGCTGAACATTAGAATGAACACTACCAAAATGCTGTTTATTCCATTTTGATAATTGCCTTCTCATTGTTCCTAACTTAGCATTGAGATCCATGTTTGTTGGTGTAGAAGTCCACGTGTTTAAGATTAAATCAGCACATGTGGAATCTTGTAACCAAAATCTAAAAAAACTTCCAACCTTTACTTTGTCTTGGCACAAAACTATCAGTTATTAATAATAAATAACAATAGTCAGACCCTAAAAATGGAAGATGCAAAACTTTTGAGTTAGGATAATCTCTGACCCAACTTGAGTCGTGTAGAGCATAATCTATCCTTTGATCTTTTGTATCCTTTTCCATTATTTTTGTTAGACCAAATATGTTTTGTACCCACATAGCCCATGTCCATTAATCCCACACTGTCTACAACATTACACACCCAATTATCCAAGGAATTAGTACTAGTTGAAGCATGTTGTTTATTCAGATGAATGTTCAAATCTCCTATAATCACCCATGGCTGATAAACATTATCACCCAACTCTCTAATAAACTCCCACTGATGTTGTTTCATCTCATAATGAGTTGATCCATAAACACAGGAAATAAGCCATTCTTGCTTAGATGCATCTGAAGTGACTAAAAGATGAATCGTGTTATTATTACTACTTACTAAATCACAGGGAAATCCATCTTTCCACATCAACACTAATCCACCAGATAGTCCTATGGAGCTTACAAAAAATAGATTAGGATAGCAGTAGGATTGCATTAACACTTTAGCTCTAGCTTCAGAGACCTTAGTTTCCATTAGGAAGACAATGTCAGGATTATTTTGTTGGATGATGTAAGCTAGGAAATCTCTTGTTTCTTTGGAAGCTAGTCCTTGTACATTCCATGATAAAATCTTCATGATAATATGTAAATAATAATGATGCAATTTAAAATGAAAGAAAATTGAAAACTGAATATGTAGATCGAAAGTATAATATGAAAGCACAATATAGTTGTAATGAATATAAGGATAATATATAAGTACCTGTGCATCAGTGCTGGAAGAAGTTGCTTTGTGTCTCTTGGATTGGTTTTGCTCAGATACCGTGCCATTGAAGGAAGTGTGAGAATTAGTGGATGGTGTATGATCATCAAGACTCACACATTCATATCCAGACCCATCTAAATTATGACCATTGTGATTGAAACTTGCTAGGTTGTCCTTCACATGATGCATGAGTTCCTTCAGTGGCTCCTTAAAAGCTTGATCTAAGTTAGCTACATCTGGGTCTAAAATAGAAGCATTAAGGTCATCCATAGTAAAATCAAAAGCACCTAGAGCCATATAAGCTTTAAGAAGCTCCATATTCGACCCGTAACCACTTTTTGACCCATTGACATATTAAATTCTCTCAGTTGATTCTCCACATATGTCTCAGACATATTACCTAAAAGGTCCCCGCTTTCTAGATTATTAGAATTATTATGCTGCATGATATTGAAATTGCTAGGACCACCTTCTTCAATTCTGATTCTTTTTTCCTGTCTTTGGACCACTGAATCATGCAAATTTTCTAATGCATGTGTCTGTAACATACCTTGAGCATTACCTCCATCTTCAGTCTCATATGGAATAGACGAGAGAGGAATGTCTCTGACCATTTTGTCTTTATGCTGTTCTTTCAGATTTACTGAGTCCTTTGAAACTTCCATAATAAAATGAACTGGATTCTGCTGGATTCCATGCATGCAATCAGATTCATTCACCACAATCTGCTGATCCAAATTTGTACTTTGGTCCTCATTATTTATCCCTTTAGCCTTTTGATTAGCCTCCAGTGCTCATTGTTTTGCAGCTTTAGTCTTTCTCACATCTGGGTTTGTCCATGATGGAGGATCATAGATAGAAGTAGAGGAAAGATGACCCCTCTGCTGTTGAAGAACATATGCTGCAATTGTAGAACAATCTGCTTCATTATGATATATGGTGTAACAAAAATCACAGAGATTAAAAGGTTGTTTTTCATAATACAACCTAATCCACACTTCCTCACCAGCAGCATTCGTCACCCAAAAACCTCTACGAAGTGGATTACGAACATCAATCACAACTGAGACTCTCTGTATCTTTCTTTTAGGAAGAACACAATCAGGCGGGTCCAATTCTTTTACTTCTCCCATTGCTGTAGCTAAACTATACACAATGTTAACAATTGCAAACCCGGCTGCATGTTATAAAGCCTTAACCAGAATAGCTGTTTTGTCAGATCCACTAGACTTTTTGGTATTTCAGGATTCCTTGGAACAAGAACAAACAAATCCCCATCTAGAAACCAGGGCCTTAACTTTAGAACGACATCATATTCATCTTGTGTTTGGAACTTTACTAGAAAAGATTCATCTTCTTCTTTTTTTATGTAAATATCTTTACTTTTCGGCCATAAAATATTCAACTCTTTGTCCAAGTCACTAACTGAAAAGGCTTTATCTGAATAAACTTTTCCCAGAAAGCAGTGTTTGAACTGTATTGCTCCTTGACGTAAATATTCTGCTGAGATAATTGGTTCTTTCAATGCTCTCAATCTGTCTGCTATCGATGTAGAAGCCATTTTTTTTTTGAACTTGCACAAGCTGAGAGTCCATAGTAAAGACAACAACAGAGCAGAATAAACTTGTGGAGAAGATAACGAGGAGGAGGAACCATATAGAAAATTCGTTGCCTCTCTTCCACTCTGTGAATGTTAAACACCTGTTGAAAGGTTGCTTACAGTCATTAAAGAATGTCCTCTCTTTAATTGGGCGGCAGCTATAATAACTCGTAACCCTAAACAGTGTTGGTTGAAGGCCCAAACTGACAACTATTAAAACCGTGATCAATACACCATAATCAAACAGTAATAAAGTAATCAACGCGTGCATCAGGAGAACCAATAGTGAATCCATGGCAGCAGAATAATTTATTTGCGTTGAAACAAGGCAAAACCGCTCCAATTCCCAGCAACTCTTCTGCACTGAACCAGGACCTAGACAGAGAATAAAATGGCAACCATGTTAATCTATGATGTCTACTAATGATAATAAACATTTATGAATGGAATCGTAAAGAGTAATTGCAAAAATAGAGAAGAATTTTAAGATTTGCAGAGCATGAGTTACAACGATTTGCAGAGAGTCATTCGCCGATTTAGAGGAAAGAGAAAGTTCTCTCGAGAGTTCGCGTTCCGGGTAAGGTGATATCTCCCAGAAACAAGTTGTGGTTATGTCATATGTGTGTCTTTGTATATATATTTAGTTTAGTGTGGTTCAAAGTCATTGTGTTCTTTTTCTTGGAAGAACAACATGAGAGTCTTATCCTGATAAACTATCAGGGTTTTGGGAACCACAACATTTAGAACCTCTATGAGAAACTTAGAGAGATCTCAAAGCCTTGACATCATCATTTCGTATGAGACTAAAATTGGTGTTCCTTAAATGAGTAAGCATTTAAAAAGTTTTAAATAGCCATTTACTTGGTGTTGTCTGTCTGGTGCATTCGAAGGGTGGTTTTCAACTAAAAATAATTCAACACTATGATAAAATGATGAATTTTATTATTTCCTACTACCCTAGCAAGCCTAAATTGTTAACAATATTTCTTTATGGTTTTATATGTACTAAAATGAAAGGATGCTTCAATGGAACTACATTAAGGACGACGATAAAATTGATCTTCCACAGATTCCAATTGGTAATTTTAACATTACTATGTTTACTCATGAAAGATTAAGGTATATTCAGATTTTGGATCCCAACTTATGACTAGCTTTGAGGCTGGGTCTTAGAATTTTTTTAGTTAGAGTTTGGGTCCCAAGACTCCAGTTGGTTATCTTGACCATCCTAAAGAGAGTCAAATAAGTGAAACTACTAATTTAGACCCAACATTTCATTTACTTACTAACTACGCCGCCATTTTCATCTTAGATCATGTTTCAAACCTACCACCTCCATTGATGGTGTTGAAGCTCCAACTAGTTCATTTCATATATAAACTACTTCATTTTCAAAAATAAATGCACAAACCACTTGCAATTCATCTTAAATCAAAGACAAGATGGAGAAAAAACAATTACTATAGTATGGGGTATATAAATTACAGTCTTTCAACCCCGACCAAATATGCAAAAAGAGTAAAGAGCAAATGCATAATTGACGAGAATGTTGCACTTAAGTGAACTCAACGATTACAGTCTGAGTATATATTGCAAGAAGGATTATGATCATACCAAATTAGTGTGGAAAAATGAAAGAGTTCATTCATGTTTATTGAGGCCTTTGATTACATTTTATGAAGTGACTTGTTGAGATATAAAGACGGGAAGCAAGTCCTTCACATAGTGTTAGAGCATAGCTCGGTTGAACTCACCAAACGTTGGCATGTAAAGTTTGGTTGTCATATTTTAATTACAAAACTCATCTAGAGTCGCTTGATTAAATACTAGAGTCAACTTCGTTTAGGTTAGACTAGAAAGTCTAGGAATGGTGAGACATACAAGTATTACTCCGAAGACCTGAAGAATGTGAAGAAGTAACGAAGTGTACAACGATGACATCATCCTTCCACTTGAGGTTAATAATACTGACTTGAATTTGTTTCATTCCTAACGTATCTTTCAAGTCGTGCATATTGAAAACATAATTGCGAAGCTGTATATACTGTACATATTGTATATTATACTCTAGTGATATGACATGATCATAATAATATAATTATAGAATTAAGGAATTATACTATGAAGTATAACACTTATCTTTTGAACTTCGTAGATATGTCATCGACATAATCTTGTATATAATGTTGTGATTATGTGAATGGGTTATGGTGAAGACTTCATCCTAGGAAACAATGTTTTACATTCGTTTAAAGGAAGTACATTCATAAACTTGTTTTGTGAATCGAAAAGGAAATAAATAGGCTTATTGGTCCGGCTACTCATTGCATATCTTTGGATGACCAATATGTGTGAGTTGGTAGAACCGATTTTAACTCAGGTTATGTATCTTGGTGAAACTGATCACAATGCCTAGACTTATGATTTGGTATGACCGGTCCTGGTAATTTGTGTAACCGATCCTAAGTAATCACCATATGATGGTATGGTCGATCCTTGTAATTGGTGTGACTGATCCTAGTAATTGGTGTGACCGATCATAAGTGTTGTGTGACCGATCCTTGTAATTGGTGTAACCGGTCCTAGTAACTGGTGTGATCGATCACAAGTAGATACCATATGTAGATGGAACCGATCCTTGTGATTGGTGTAACCGATCCTAGTGACTGGTGTGACCGATCACATATAACTGATCCTAGTGATTGGTATAACCGATCTGAACCCATATATGTGACTTGGAAGGACCGATCACAACTAACCATTGTGATTTGGTATAGCCAATCACATAATAGTCTTGGAATACTGGCAAACCAATTCTAAACTTGTTTGGAAATGTGGTATAACCGATTCCAAGAAAGCAAATCCATGTAAATATGAAATAATGATTTGCAGTGGAAAAACATCAACATACTTTGAACACCAGCAGTAACTCTTATCATTTATTGTTCAAAGATATTCCTTGGTACTCAAGGTGATCCTGTGCCGAAATAAATTAAGAATCTTTTAATTAAGGTTTTTGATTTTATATACTTTAATTACTATCAATTAATGCATATCTCTAGAAAATAAAAATTAGTAATGTGCATTTACTAGTTGGAGATTTTCTATTGAGAGATTTCGGAAATATTTGACAAGCATTTATTGGAATTAGGAACACCAAATTTTGTTATTCACTTCATATCTTTAGAATATTTTCGGTTTTGGAAATTACTTGGTGTCCAAACATCCTTGGTCTATAAATACCTAAGTTTGCATTTCTAGCAAACTATCCTAAGAGCCAAGCAAACTTCATTACTTGTTGTTTCTGGTGGAGCCTTCTATTCGGAGAGGAAAGTATCCTAGGTGAAATCTCTTACGACCACTCGTTTAAAGACTTCTGTGGGATCAAGAAGCTCTATGAGTAACCTTGGTGAGAAACTAGATAATTGCAGTGTTATTAGTCTTCGATTTGATTTGATTGACTAACTGTTGTTGAAACTTTGATTGCACCTAGTTTGTTTATGCTTGAGAATCTTCTCTTCTGATATAAGATTTACTCAAACTAGATCGAAGTATCGACGGGATCTTTAAGACTGTTGTTAGATCTAAAGACATTCTGTGATAATCCATTGTTAACAGACTCCATTTTGTGTATGATTGATCACAAGAGATTCAAGTGGTGTTATGCATGTTTTGAAGATAAAAGAAGATTTGAAGACGAAGAAGATATCTTATTAGTTTTCAAATCTTGTGAATTGTGTGCACAAACCTTGATCGACTGGGATCCAACTAGAATCGATTTTTATTTTTTATATCTGATTTGATTAGTTGCATGAGATCGGCATTCTCTATATTTCTCTTTGAGAACTATATCGATTGAGTATGAATCTAAACTTGACTACTTTGGTAGTTATTGGATAGATTGATCTAACCAGACAAAGGAGTTTATTAGATTAAACGGAAGAGCCTTTGTAAACAACTCATTTATATCTTGTAGAAAGATTGATTAGAGTGATTACCAAACAGATTCTTCCTTTGTGTTTGGAATACGATCCAAAGGACTTGCTATTCATGTGCGTGACACTAGAAGTCGAAGGCGCAGGGATACTGAGGGAACTAAGTAGCTAGGGGTAGTGTGCTTGGTATCAACTATATAAAGTTGGTATTAGATTTTGTATAGCGGCTTATTCTGAGAGTATTCAAAACTGGACTAGGTCCCGGGATTTTTCTACATTTGCGGTTTCCTTGTTAACAAAATCTTGTTGTGTCATTTACTTTTTTATTCCGGAATTATAATTATTTTATTATAATTAAAAGTAAATTACACGTGTACGCTAACTTCGCAATACTTGATAGTGATCCTATAGAGTTTGGTGATTTCCAAACCTATTATCAAGTAACACACTTTGTTGTTGTATTATCTCAATCTTGTATCCATAGTCAATCACACAAGTTATCTTGTTGTCGTATTATCTCGATCTCGTATCCATAGACAATCACACGAAGTGTGAACCTAATTATCGTATTGTCTCAACTTTGTCCATAGACGATCACATTCGGTGGAGGACTTATAGGTTGAAACAAAAATATTATGGTCTACTTGGGTACCCTCGACTTTTCACATAAACCCATTGATAACAAAAAATCAAATGCAAGTCAAGAGCAAGCCTCGAGGTTCAAACACTTTTCAAGCAATAAATATGTGTATCGCAAAGCAAAGAAGGGCAAGGTACTGGTTGCACTTTAGAGATTTAAAAGAATAATTCTTTCCCCGCAGAACACGAATTTAGCATCAGCCCAGCCTTCCCAATCACAACTCTAAACATTCATTAATAACATCCATTCATCAATGATCAACGGTAGCAACATGGTATTCATTGCCTATTTTATCGGTTAGAAACATAACCACATCTCAACTTTCTCTCCCTGAACTTCAAATCTAGTGCAAACTCAACTTCCCAAATCTTCTTAAGCTCACCCATTGATTGTTGCTTTTCAACGACTCATAGTTCTTCTTCATCTCTATTTTCTCAAAAAGTAAATTTTGCTGAAATCCATAAAAGAGTCAAACCCAAAACTTTGCTTACGACTTCGATTTAAACTCTTTTTCTGTGTCTTTGTCATTTGAAGGAAAACCCACTTCTCCTAATTCCTTAAAGATTCTAAAAATAAGCTAATCTACACCATTCATCATTAATTTTAATGGCAACAAGTTAGGTTCTTCGAAACTTCGGTTGATTTCATGCCTTTAAAATTTCTAAATCCATATAAAACTCGAGCCATTAGTCTCATCTGACTGCAACAATCTCTCATGAACCTACTTGACCTGCCATATATGTCATCATTTGCCAATGTGAACCTTGTTGTTATAATTTCGACCTATATTTTAGTCTTTAGTTTATAAGGATGAGCTAGCCCGACAGAAAAGAATGATTAATATCCAAGGGTGTTAAAGTCTTAAAAATGAGTTAGAAAACAACACGTGTAAAACACATGCATCATTTAACTCTCTTTTAGATGGTCAAGATGGTCACGAGTCTTGAACCCAAACTCTAATTAGAAATTTTCTAAGACCCATCTTAAAGATGGTCAGAAAGTTGGGACCCAAAGTATAAAAAGCCCAAACTAAATAGCACTAATCCAACTACCACTGGAATTCCAGCTATCCAAACAATTATAGATAATTCTGATACTAACGATTTGGATTATGTGGATATACAATTTACTTGGTACAATGGGAAAATGGTTATTAACTTGATTAAATCTAGGCTTTACAAATCCACGGGGAACATCTTATGGCTAGAGCATTGTGGGTCCTCTATGATTTTTCGTTACACTTTATTCACTCAGAGCATGTACCAATAGTACTTGTGTCAACTCCCATCAGTGCCATAAGTATTATATATACTCCAGGTACTGGAGTAGAGAGCCAACATCTAAAGATGTGATGAACAGTTCGTACTATCAACAAGACAGGGGTTTCCCTGCATTTCAATTTACCACCAATCTCAAGAATGTCAAATATGCTCTTAAAAATTGAAACATCAACCATTGTTATAATATTGATCAAAAAGTAAGTTCCTAACTGATTATCTTCAACATTTGAATAGTAAATGTCCATCAATTTAGAATGCTGAGAATATAAGGTTTGTGGAAGTAAACCTTGAGCAATAGAAGAAAGTTCAAGATAAATTTTATGCTCAAAAAGGTTGACAAAAGTGCTGGTTGAAACAATAATTTTTTTAATACTGCTGTTAACAGGAGGAATCACTTCAACCACATAAAATCTCTTGGATTACCTAATGGTCAATGATCTAAGGATAAAAATGAACTTGAAGGTCTATTGGTTAACCATTTCAAAATAAACATCAGCACTACTTCTCACCCGTACCAAGATTCTATATTTTTCAATTGCATTAAACCTTATATCACTTCTGAGGAATGTTTTGACAATGATTATTTCAATATCTTGAAAATTGCTTTGATGCTAATAGTGTGTGAAAACGGCTATTGTCATTATAGAATGTTTCAATGATTGAAATAAAGAGTTGATGATGTAACCATCTTTGGATATAAGCATATATAGTGTGTTTGCACATTAGTGTATAAGTCCATAAACCGGGAGCCAAGTGTATACGATATTGGTGAAGGAGACAGGTTAAGTATGCGTACCCGTACGCATACTGGCGGAAGTTCTCGAACCGAGAATTTCTGCAGAGTTTGGTTTTGGCAAAACTCTTAACTAGTCACCTTAAGTATGCGTACCCATACAAATACTGGCGGAAGTTTTCGAACCGAAAATTTCTGCGGAGTTTGGAAACTTAACAATCTCAAATCCGGTTGCTTAAGTACGCATACCCGTATGCATACTTAAGCTGGTTACTTTGTCAAGTCGGTCAGTTCATGGACTTAAACATTTAAATCATAAGGAATGCAATCTTTGCAAACCGTGGCTATAATGTTCAAAAGATTTGATTTCGATTGTGTTTTCTAAACAATTGAACAACTCTTAACTAGTTTCATTTGAACTAGTTATGGTTAAGATGAATAAGGTTGATATGAGAGTAATCATATGGCTAACCTCGGTTAACTATTTGTGAACCAACCTGGTGTACACGTTTAGGTACGGTTACATAAACCTAAATGAGGGTACATTTTATTTGTGTGCAACAAGCTAAGTTCTATCTAACGGTTGAAAGATATTAGCTTGGTTGAATCAGGTTTTTCATCTAACGGTGGTTGTTGAATACTTTGTTACCAAGGTAACTTGGATTGCAAACCCTAATTTGAAAACTATATAAAGGAGAACTCTAGCAACTGGGAGGACTAATCCCCACCCCTCCTGTGTGTTACTAGTTGCATAACTAGAGTCGATTCTCCTTTAACCTTAGGTTTCTTGTCGAGACCCTATAGGTTAACGACTTGAAGACTTCATTGGGATTGTGAAGCCGGTCCCAACTATTCTCTTTGTAATTGCGTGATCTGATCTTGTTGTTTCTATCGTATTGAGTGAAATCGAAATAATTGGCTCGAGATTTTATATCTCCGATAGGCAAGATAGAAAAATAATCACAAACAAACTTCGTCTCATCATTTGTGATTAAACAATAACTTGTTTCGTTAGTCGATTAAGTTTATTGTGAGGTGATTGGTAATACTAGGCTGTTCTTCGGGAATATAAGTCCGGTTTATCAGTTGGTTCCTGTTCACCTTGATTTATCAAAAGACGGAACAAAAACTCTTGGGTATTTCTGTGGGAGACAGATTTATTCAATCCTATGGACTTTTCTGTGTGAGGCAAATTTGTCTATCAAGTCTTCGACTTTGGTTCGTAGCAAATCTTAGTTGTGGGTTAGATCATCTAAGGGAATCAAGTGTGTAGTATCCTGATGGGATCAGAGATGTAAGGAGCGCAACCGTACCTTGAATTAGTGTGAGATTGATTAGGGTTCAACTACAGTCCAGTCCGAAGTTAATTGGAGGTAGGCTAGTGTCTGTAGCAGCTTAATACAGTGTCTGTGTTAAGATAAACTCTGGTGTCTGTGTTATTTCTTTCGTATTATATTTTGTTATATAATTGAAATATCACAGGTTGTGCGTTAAGATAAATCAATTAGAATATCCAACCTTTGGTTGTTGATTTACATTTATTGACACTTGAACATTGGTCTTTGGTCTTATATTCAGCCAGGCTCGCACATTTCTATTTACTGATTGCGGATTGAATTAATAATTAGAGATATTAAACTCTTTGATATACTTTAATCTAGATTGAGTCTACCTGTCTAGTTGATTCTCTAGAATGTGTATTGGACTAAGTCCTCTCAGATTTCCAAACAAATTGTTGGGTGTGATTGTTAGACCCCCGCATTTTCAATTGGTATCAGAGCATGCAAACACGTTTATCTGATGATGGAAAATATCGTCTCTGAAAATGCTTCACCAGAAATGGATAAACTCAACATCGAGTGTGTTCTAGAAACCATCGAAAAGGTTGAGAATCCTGATTTAAAAAAACTTATCAAGTTCTTGTGTCTCGAAAAATTTCGATGGATAAAAGAAATCGATAATCCTCATTGCAAAGGTTATGTCAAAAAACCTATTGCTCAAGATTTCTCTACAGATGTTGTTGAGATCCAGAAAAAGTTAGCTAAACAAATCTAGATCAATTCTGATTTTGCTGCAGAAATTGCAAAGCTTAAGGATTTGAAGTCCGTAAAATTTTTTTCAAGGGTTTTGAGTAACAACTCTAATTCTTCCTTGAATAATTGCCGTATGTCAAGTGATAAACAAGGTCTAGGTTTTGTGAAATCTGACAGCGCTCAGAACTCTTCAAAAACAGTTAGTGATGTTGGTACATGTTTGTTTTGTGGTTCTCACAATCACTTTCAGCATGTGTGTTTGTCCTTCAAGAGAAGACTAAAGGATGCTAGTGATTTTCATAAAAAAACTATTCAACTTGTGTCATCTCTTAAAAGACATTCAATACTAACAAGAAAGCCCAAAATGGTTACTAGTGCTAGTATGGGAGATTTTGCTCTGAAGTAGAAATCACCCTTTCAATGGTTCCTTGATGGTGGATGTAGCAGGCACATGACTGGAGATCTCTCATGGTTCATCAACTCAAGTGATTTTGATGGTGGACATGTAACTTTTGGACATGGAAGATGCTATTACATAAGCAAGAAAGGGACGATCAAATTACCTGGCGTTCCTGAAATTCATGATGTCGTATACATTAAAGGTATGACTGCTAATCTTCTTTCTATAAGTAAAATCTGTGACAATGGCCATAAGGTTGTCTTCAATAATAAAGGATCTGACATTGTCGAAAAATCTGGAAAAGTGATTTTTCAAGGATCACGTGGAAAAACTAACTGTTATCTTCTTGATACTCAGTTCAGTAACTGTTGAAATTTGAATAAGGTTGAATCTGCACACCTTTGGCATGAACGTTTTAGTCACCGTCTTCTAACTAAGATCATTAATAAAGAACTTGTTAGAGGCGTTCCCAAAATCAACGCTAAGATTGAAGGTGTGCTTGTGAATTGATCTTTTTGTCATTTTCGCTCCAAATGGCTAATTTCTCCTTCTTTTCGCCCAAACAACTCCATTGTACCTAAACACTCAAAAGTAAACATAAGATACATAATTTACAAGAAAACTCGAAAGAAAGCATAAAAAATAGTTAAATATCAAGGTGTTTACAACACCTATCAATGGTATGGAACAAATACTCAGAAATTTACAGAATATTTGGGATTGTTGCTACACGCACCATTTTGGATAAATTTCATATAAATATACTGAATCGCTCAATATGCGTGTAACTAAAGAGGCATGGGCACTCATCACTTTTAATTGGCTAAACTTCTTTGCAGAATGATGGTGTATTAAATACAAGGTTTTACAATTTTAGCCCTGAACTAAAAACCACCATCAACAAATTTAAAATAAATTACACAAACGTTAATTCCGTATTACTTGTGTAGGATCAGAATTTCGCGACAACGATACGCTCGCGAAATTATTAACAACGCATTACAAAAATGTCGCAGAGCACTTTGAGAAACGACACAATAGGTGATATTAGCTTAAACATAAGAAAAATGTAATAACTTTGCGAAGATTGGAAGATCTGCGAAATTAACATTTGTAAGCTTGCGATATCATCGCAAGCCAGATCCAAAATTAGGGGAAATCTTAGCTGTATATGAGCTGTCATCCACTAGGTAGCATCCTATATAAAGAGAAAGGTAGGAGAGAGAAAAGTAACTTGTATTGTTATTATCTTCTTATTCTTCCCCAAAAACCAGAGAGAGAGAGCTCCAAATACTCATTAATGGAGTCTCAATTGTAATTCATATGTAATTCAACAATCATAGTGAAGATCCCTAACCCCGTGGATGTAGATCACATTGATCGAACCACGTAAATCTTGTGTCTTATTTTCTATTTTCATTATCTTTATCTTTATTTTCATATCAAATAAGTTTAGATCTAGAAATCATAGTCATGATAATACAAGGGGTGTGTTGTAGGATTTCCTGCAACTACATTTTTGGCGCTAGAAACAGGGAGGAGTAAAGGATTTATCCCTCATGTAGCTTGTTTGTTCAAGAAATTTCCATGAATATTAGCTATTGTTCATATTTTTCTAGATCTACAAAGTTTAGGTTCAAAAATGGAAATTTTATGGAAGAAATCACACTTTCAGGGAGTAAACATCATCAACAATTCAAAGACATGAAAAGAGTGAGACAAAAAAATTAGTTGTTGTGGTGAAATTTAAGGAAAAAATGGAAGTTTCAGTGGAAGATTTTCATGTTCAGGAGATGAAGGCAAATGTGAAAGAAGTTAAGGAAAGACGAAGATAATGATAAGAGTCAGAAGTTGTGATTTCTGTCACAAACAGAAATTTGCACAGAAGGTTCAAGGCTGAGCGAACAACAAATAGGTCACCGGTTCGAATTCGCAGAGACACATATTTTTCATTTCCTTCTCATTTTCATGGGAGAATAAAAGAATAAGGAAAAATGTTATGCGTTAATTTCGCAGAGAGGTTCTTGCACAATTGGTCCAGAGAGCAGTATGTGCGTTTGTGGTCGCAAGTTCGAATTCTCCTGCGAACATAGTTTTCTTCTTTTTTACAGAGAGCGAAAAAATGATAATTTCGCAATATTGTTTCATTATTTCGCAAACAGGAGGCAGAACAATTGGTCATCTGCGAAGTTAATGAGTTCATGGTCATGCGTATTTTTTCGCACAAATATTTCTTTGATTATTTCGCACAGAAGAGAGTTGATGATAATTTCGCAGAGATATTTCGCAAAGAAGAAGCTTGCACAGTTGGTCGGGAGGCATGAACGCAAGCAGCAGGTCGCGAGATCAATTCTTGCTTCTCGCATGATTGTTTTTGTTACGCGAAATTTATACAGAATTGCATCTCACACAGTTGGAATTTGATTACTTCGCAAGAAATTTGATTATTTCGCAAGAAAGGCTTAGCACAGTTGGTATGGTGCAAGAAAATCCAAGAAGCAGGTCGAGGGTTCAAGTCTCACTTCTCACACTTCTTTTTGCTGCGCGAAGTTCATACATTTCAAGGCATTTATTCACTTCTCTGACAACAATAGCGACTCACATGAAAGATAAGTACCACCTCGTTGAACATTTTACTTTATACTAGGAACGAATAAAAATATTTTTGATTTGATTTACCAAAAGCGATTCAATCGCACGATTACAAAGATTTCAAGATTTCAAAGATTAAAAAGATTACTAAGATTTCAAGATTACAAAGACTTCAAAATTACAGAGATTTCGATATTTCAAAATTACAGAAAACTGAGAAAATTCAATTTATATGTTTCTCTAGAATATTTCTTTTGCAGAGAATAAAAAGATTTTTGATTTGATTTACAAAATGCGAAACAATCGCAGAATTACAAAGATTTCACAACTACAAAGATTTCAGAATTACCATGTATTAGAATTTCTCTTGAATATTTACTTTGATTCAAATGATATGATATTATGAGAATGAAAGAATGAATGAAAGAGATGACATAAATGAATGAAAGAGATGACAGAAATGAAAGAGATGAATGAGAGAATAAAGAAACGCGAACATTTCGCAAAAACAAAGAGACGTGAAAATTTCGCAGAAACAAAAAGAGAAAGGGGCGAACCTTTATGGTGTACACCTTAGTTCGCGAATACAATTTCGCAAGAGGCAAATGCAAGACCTAAAGTACGTCATATAAGGGGGTACCTGTTGCATGGCTCAGGGAAAGGATACACCGCCACCGGAACCTGAGTCATGGAGATTTGGGGTCAATAAAGCCCATCCGGGAGAGGCACCTTAGATTCTCAGCTTAAGCTTATGGAAGCAATTTAGAGCTACATCAATTTTAGACGGAAAAATGAGCTAAGTAACACAAACCTTAACTATACATTGCAATAGATAAGCATTCTCATCATACAAGCATCATAAAAGAATTGCATAAGCATTTCATAGCATAAACATCACATACACATTTCATAACATAATCATCACATAAGCATTATATTCGCACAAGTACTTTACAAAACTGTACGGAATAATATTGCAGAATTTCGCAATAATATCGCAGAATTTAGAAGAATTATTCAGGATTACTCAGAATTTCACAGGATTATTCAGAATTTTGCAAGAATGTGATTATTTCGAATGATGTGATTGTCTCGCTCAATTATTTCGCACAATTATAAGCAACTTGAAGAGATTATACTATCGCATGAGCACAAAACATGAGACAGAGGCAAGATAAGAATGAAGAAACAATTCGCACATTCAACATTTTCTCAAGGATTCTACCCTCATAGATAAAGAACAGAGGCAACTATGGATTACCAAGAAAACATTTTATGTTCTTTATCTTCTCGGAAAGAATCACCAGAAATGGAGTAATAATTTCGCATGAATAGAGGAAATACTCATTATTCTCATTCAAGAACGGATACTTCTTATATTTCGAGGATTGAATACTTCTTATACTTCATCAAGGATACTTCATGCTTCTTATACTTCATAAAGGATACTTCATACTTCGCATACTTCTTAAAGGATACTTCATACTTATTATACTTCAAGGGTTAATACTTTCGAGTAAAAAGCCTCATGACATTTGCGTCTTAAGACACTTATCAGCTCCCTAATGGAGGGTGCCGCCCTTATCTCCCCCTGGTTTCCCCTTCAAGGAGGCGTACTTCTACCATACAAGGTTAGCTCCTCCCATCCGGTATTAACAACAACCAGTTGTTTTCGCAGCCTCTTGTCCCCTTTACCTATAAGGCTTATGGTTACGAGACTGAGTAAAGAATCAGCGAACACAAGAGTAAAGATAAATAGAGAAATATAAAGTGGGCGAAATTGGAAGACACAGGCCAAGAGAATACCCAGGGTTACCTCTTTCACTTTATCAGGCCAAGAGAATACCCAGGGTCGATAAGCGGTGAGATTCGCAGGAATGACATTAAAACCAGCAATATAGGGTCCTTTCAACATCAAGGAGAAGATACACCATTTATCATCTTTGGATTGGCGAGGGGTTTTATTTTTCCAGAGTGCCAATCAATATCACGCATGAGAATTTTATCTTCAGCAATAACATCATTCCTTTTCAAGCGAACACCCCAGCGAGTATTCTCCTTCTTCATAGATATTAGTTCATAATTTTCGAAGAAATTCGCTACTCTGTACTTCTAAGCGACTATCTCCAAGTCTGCGAATTTAGGATCCCTAAGCTCTTTAGGATAAAGAGATCCTTTACCAGCACCGCAATTAGCAAACTCCAATATCAGACGGATGCAATCCCCACTCAATTGGAAGATAGCTCGCGAAAATCCCGAGTGAGCGAGAATTTCATAGAACAGAGGAATATCTGGGTCATAAAGAGAAATGGGGAGACCTGCGAGAATTTGACCCAGCGAAACTATGATTGATTGATTATTACTTCATACTTCTTATATATTTCTAGGATTAAGTACTTCTTATACTTCTCAAAGGATACTTCATACTTCATACTTCTTATATATTTCGAGGATTGAGTACTTCTTATACTTCATCAAGGATACTTCATACTTCGCATACTTCAAGGGTTGATACTTCTTATTTACTTCGCAACGTTCCAGAACTTCACAAAAGAATAGAGGCAAGTACGTACTTTTCAAGTCCGATATTCTTTCGCTCGTTCCTCCAACAACTACAACAAGGTGGATTCTTTCTTAAATATCGCTTTTCAAGCAATATTCAAGAAAAAAGAGGCAAGATGTAGGATCAGAATCTCGCACAGAAAAATATGCTTGCGAAATTGTTAACAACACATCGCGAAGACATCGCAGGATGATTTCAGAAATGACATAACATATGACATCAACTTAAACATGAGAAAAGTGTGATGATCTTGCGAAAATTAGGAATGTTGCGAATGTTACATTTGTAAGCTTGCGAAAATACCGCAAGCCAGATCCAAAATTAGGGGAAATGTTAACTGTACATTAGCTGTCATCCACTATATAAACACATATATAAAGAGAAAGGAAAGAGAGAGAAAGGGGATAATAATCAGAAAGGAATAATCAAAAAGAAAAAGGAGAGAGACACTTTAGGGAGGACACATTTGTAGAGAGAGAGAACAGAATTTGTATTATTATCTTCTTCTTCCTTCTTCAACCAAGAGCTCCAAATACTCATTAGTGGAGTCTCAATTGTAATCCATATGTAATTACAAACAATCATAGTGAAGATCTCTAACCCCGTGGATGTAGATCATATTGATCGAACCACGTAAATCTTGTGTCTTATTTTCTATTTTCATAATTTTTATCTTTATTTTCATATCAAATAAGTTTACATCTAGAAATTATAGTCATGATAATACTATGGATTACCAAGAAAACATTTTATGTTCTTTATCTTCTCGGCAAGAATCACCAAAAATGGGGTAATAATTTCGCATGAATAAAGGCAATACTTATTATTCTCATTCAAGAACGGATACTTCTTATATTTCGAGGATTGAATACTTCTTATACTTCATCAAGGATACTTCATGCTTCTTATACTTCATAAAGGATACTTCATACTTCACATACTTCTTCAAGGATACTTCATACTTCTTATACTTCAAGGGTTAATACTTGCGAGTAAAAAGCCTCATGACATTTGCGTCTTAAGACACTTATCAGCTCCCTAATGGAGGGTGCCTCCCTTATCTCCCCCTGGTTGCCCCTTCAAGGAGGCGTACTTCTACCATACAAGGTTAGCTCCTCCCATCCGGTATTAACAACAACCAGCTGTTTTCGCAGCCTCTTGTCCCTTTTACCTATAGGGCTTATGGTTACGAGACTGAGTAGAGAATCAGCGAACACAAGAGTAAATATAAATAGAGAAATATAAAGTGGGCGAAATTGGAAGAAATATACCTCTTTCAATTTATCAGGCCAAGAGAATACCCAGGGTCGATAAGCGGTGAGATTCGCAGGAATGACATTAGAACCAGCAATATAGGGTCCTTTCAGCATCAAGGAGAAGACACACCATTTATCATCTTTGGATTGGGGAGGGGTTTTATTTATTCCAGAGTGCCAATCAATATCATGCATGAGCATTTTATCTTCAGCAATAATATCATTCCTTTTCAAGCGAACACCCCAACGAGTATTCTCCTTCTTCATAGATATTAGTTCATAATTTTCGAAGAAATTCGCTACTGTGTACTTCTCAGCGACTATCTCCAAGTCTCCGAATTTAGGATCCCTAATCTCTTTAGGATAAAGAGATCCTTTACCAGCACCGCAATTAACAAACTCCAATATCATATGGATGCAATCCCCACTCAATTGGAAGATAGCTCGCGAAAATCCCGAGTGAGCGAGAATTTCATAGAACAGAGGAATATCTGGGTCATAAAGAGAAATGGGGAGACCTGCGAGAATTTGACCCAGCGAAACTATGATTGATTGATTATTACTTCATACTTCTTATATATTTAGAGGATTAAGTACTTCTTATACTTCTCAAAGGATACTTCATACTTCATACTTCTTATATATTTCGAGGATTGAGTACTTCTTATACTTCATCAAGGATACTTCATACTTCGCATACTTCAAGGGTTGATACTTCTTATTTACTTCGCAACGTTCCAGAACTTCACAAAAGAATAGAGGCAAGTACGTACTTTTCAAGTCCGATATTCTTTCGCTCGTTCCTCCAACAACTACAACAAGGTGGATTCTTTCTTAAATATCGCTTTTCAAGCAATATTCAAGAAAAAAGAGGCAAGATGTAGGATCAGAGCCTCGCACAGAAAAATATGCTTGCCAAATTGTTAACAACACATCGCGAAGACATCACAGGATGATTTCAGAAACGACATAGCAGATGACATCAACTTAAACATGAGAAAAGTGTGATGATCTTGCGAAAATTAGGAATGTTGCGAATGTTACATTTGTAAGCTTGCGAAAATACCGCAAGCCAGATCCAAAATTAGGGGAAATGTTAACTGTACATTAGCTTTCATCCACTATATAAACACCTATATAAAGAGAAAGGCAAGAGAGAGAAAGGGGATAATAATCAGAAAGAAATAATCAAAAAGAAAAAGGAGAGAGACACTTTAGGGAGGACACATTTGTAGAGAGAGAGAGAGAGCAGAATTTGTATTATTATCTTCTTCTTCCTTCTTCAACCAAGAGCTCCAAATACTCATTAGTGGAGTCTCAATTGTAATCCATATGTAATTACAAAAAATCATAGTGAAGATCTCTAACCCCGTGGATGTAGATCATATTGATCGAACCACGTAAATCTTGTGTCTTATTTTCTATTTTCATTATTTTTATCTTTATTTTCATATCAAATAAGTTTAGATCTAGAAATTATAGTCATGATAATACTATGGATTACCAAGAAAACATTTTATGTTCTTCTCGGCAAGAATCACCAAAAATGGAGTAATAATTTCGCATGAATAGAGGCAATACTTATTATTCTCATTCAAGAACGGATACTTCTTATATTTTAAGGATTGAATACTTCTTATACTTCATCAAGGATACTTCATGCTTCTTATACTTCATAAAGGATACTTCATACTTCGCATACTTCTTCAAGGATACTTCATACTTCTTATACTTCAAGGGTTAATACTTCTTATTTACTTCGCAACGCTCCGGAACTTCACAAAAGAATAGAGGAAAGTACGTACTTTTCAAGTCCAATATTCTTTCGCTCGTTCCTCCAATAACTACAACAAGGTGGATTTTTTTCCTGAAGATCGCTTTTCAAGCAATATTTAAGAAAAAAGAGGCAAGATGTAGGATCAGAATTTGGCGACAACGATACGCTCGCGAAATTATTAACAACGCATTACAAAAATGTCGCAGAGCACTTTGAGAAGCGACACAATAGGTGATATTATCTTAAACATAAGAAAAATGTAATAACTTTGCGAAGATTGTAAAATATGCGAAATTAACGTTTGTATGCTTGCGATATCATCGCAAGCCAGATCCAAAATTAGGGGAAATCTTAGCTGTATATGAGCTGTCATCCACTAGGTAGCATCCTATATAAAGAGAAAGGTAGGAGAGATAAAAGTAACTTGTATAATTATTATCTTCTTATTCTTCCCCAAAATCAGAGAGAGAGAGAGAGCTCCAAATACTCATTAATGGAGTCTCAATTGTAATTCATATGTAATTCAACAATCATAGTGAAGATCCCTAACCCCGTGGATGTAGATCACATTGATCGAACCACCTAAACCTTGTGTCTCTTTACAATTTTAGCATTCTTATCATCATTTTTATGTTTAGATCTACAAATTATTACAAGGGGTGTGTTGTAGGATTTCCTGCAACTACAACTTGATAGAAATGCTATAGAGTTTGGTCGAGTCCGAACCTATTATCAAGTAATCACACTTTGATTGTTGTATTGTTTCGATCTCGTATTCATAGACGATCACACAAAATGTGAATACCGATTCGTTGTATTGTCTCGACTCAGTCCATACTTTCGGTAAGAGGACTTATAGGTGGAAATTTTTTAGATTTAGGTATACTTGGGTACCCTCGTCTTTTCAATTGGTATCATAGCAGGAAAACACGAAAAGATCTAACAATCTGTGTTTGGTGTGATCCAACCTATAAGGTATGAGTTAAAATAAGAAAATCAAGGCTAAACTTATGAAGAACTCAGTTAACGTATGTCAAGATAATGAGAATAGGTCTCAGAAAAGGTCAATGGAAATTGGTCTCGTAATTCTTTTCGAAAATCAAGAAAAAAGTCTGTGACTAATAACTTGATTGAGATTCAGGTTCCTGATCAGAAAAGAATGAATCCAAAACTCAAGAAACATGTTTTGGGTCCGACTCCAATCACTAGTGAAAAATCGTCTATTTCAAATTCGAAAAGAGATTAGATTTACTAGTCTGCCAAGTTCTGAATTTCGGAAAATGTTAGAAAGATTTTTCAAACATGTTGAAAACTATTCAGAAAAGGGAAAAACCATTGACAGTCTAGATGGTGTCCTATAACTTATTGTTCAACTAAATGTAAGAATCTGTGAAGAAATGCAAGAAACACTCTGTCTTCAAAATAATCTAGCTGATTCTTTGGAACAAAAATTGAGTTTGTGCAACAAAGTATATCAACAGACTTCAGAGTGTGAAATACTTACTCAATCGCTCGAACACTCACAAATAAGGAATAAGATCCTTATAGAAGAACTTCTTAGAGAGACGTGTCGAAAGGTATATCTAGACAAGGGTTTAGAAAAAAATTTCCAACAAGTAATGGATGCCTTAAGAGGACATATAGAATATCTTGAACAAAAGACATCTGCAATCTGTCTAATGGCAGATCAAGATCACACGGGTTCGAGTTCAAAGAACACGCCATCCTGGGCACAAGATGTAATCAAGGATATAACATCATGCGATATTCCTAATAAATAGGATGGATTCAAAACCCACACAAGAGAACATGATAATGCCCCTAAAAATAAGAAGGAAGAAATTCCTCAAATGGTACTTGGTGAGGAAGATTCTCACCTTAATGCTTAATTATGTTGGAATGTGCATTCTTACAATGCCCAATCAAATGATTTAAGGAAGCACACATACCTGGGCAATGTGTATCCTGATAATATCTCTTATTCAACATAGAGAGTTTACACAATCCACTTGAAGATGTTTAATCGGTCTTCAAGTGTACGAAAGGTGTCTTACGACAACTTGTGTAAACATGATAAGTCTAAAATATCTTTAGATACCTGATCTAGAAGATTGATTCTTTCTAAAGAATCGTTGTGATTCAATAACACATTAGATGCGAAAATCTTTTCAAATCTGGTCAAAATTGTTTATTTAATGCTGGCACATATGTGTGGTATGTGTTAAATAATTCTCTAGTATATGTACTCACCTTATTCGAGAACTTATGGTAAAGGATGTATCCTCAAACCAGATCTCAAGCTAAAATTCTGAAAGCATTGAGTAGAATGACTTCAAATGAAACTATTAATCTTGATGATCCCTTCAAGAAATCTGGTTGTGAAGATAAGGGAAAAGAAAAGAAAGATGAAACTCATCTTCTTGTCCAAAACAGTTTGGATGCTAAGATTGATATTCCCAATCTACGTCAAGTCCTCCTCGGTACTATCGAAACACATCATAGACAGGCAGCATTACTAAGAACTGTTATCTGTAACCAACAAAAGCCGATTAAACTTGGAGCCGGTAATGGGATTTTACTCGGAATATTAATCGTAAGGTTAATGTTTTATCCTGTGAACATAATCAAAGTACTGTGTGCAGAATCCGAGAAATCAGTCGAGATGTTGTTGATGAAGATCCTGGAAAATTTGAGGAAATTGAAGATGATCTTTGAAAGCCATTAGATTCATCCAAAAAAATAGACATCAGTTTTTGATTCCTTTCAATAATTGTATAAGGTCTATTTTGAATAAAACTATCTATTATTATGAATAAATTTGTTATTTCATAATTTTCTTGTGATAGTTTTTCGATTACATAGCCTGTGCTTGAATGCTTTTTATTTTTTCTATGTGTTTATGGGATGTTTGATTTCGGTTTCATAACCTTAATGTTCGATTCATATGGTGTGAACCGTCATGGTTGTGTGGATTTTTGATTTAGCGAGATTGAGTTCTAGCCCATGTTGGTAGGCTTTATCAAAGGATCATAAGGTGTTCCGATTTGAAACTCATATGTGAATAAGTCACAATATGTTGAATCGTTTTTGGTTTAGCACAAAAGCATATGTGTTTCGGGTTTTCAACTTTTGCTATGCATTAGTTAAAACCGATTCAACCTTTCTATGGTAAAGGTTGCTCTTTATTGTTGTTCTTTTGTTCTTGCAAGAGGATGACAACATAACGGGGGAGAGTTCTAACGTGAACTTGCGCTTAATGACATATCTTTATGGGGAGAATAGGATGCGAAATCCGAGGTAACGAAGTTAGCTAATCGTTTTCCTGTTTAAGAAAAGCCTGATTTTATTGCATATATTTTGCTTTTGCTTAACAAAATTTTGTACAATTGATGTTTATTCCATTATGTGTGTATGGATGTGTGTGTGTGTGATTCAATTGTTTCTGGTTGAGAAAAACTATTGTTATCCTTCTTTATTGTTTGCTATCAATTGTTTAATCTTAACGAAATTTCGGTGCCATTGCGGTGCTATAATGTCTATGTTTGTTTCAATTGCTTTCGGTTAAGATAAATAATCATGCAAGTTGATTTATTTAGTTTATATGAATTATTTATGGCTTAACAAAAAATTCGAGATTATTTGTTTAGTCCAATTCGATTTCGGATAAGAGAAACTAAGTTAACTCTGATCTTAGTTAGACTTATCAAAGTGAAGGATTCGGTCATTCAAGTCTAATCGAATGCCTTAACAAGAAATACTAGTTAACTAACCTAGTACTTATCTTGTTTAAAAGTGAAAGGTCTAAGTTATTTTTTAAATAATTAGAGCCTGAAGAGAAAAATAAAGTTAATTATGATCTTTATTTTGGTCTTATCAAACAAGCGATTGTATTTGTGCAATCAGTTTAGCAAAAAGAATTATGGCGATTAGTCAATTTGTTAAACTTTTAGGGAAAATTGCTTCGGGAAATTGTTTCCTTGATAGCATATTGTTAGAACACTGCTCAGTCGAACTCGCAAGCGTTTCTATCTCAAGCTTGTTTGTCAAGTTTAGTTTCCAAAACTATAAGTCTTGATTTCTAGTCTACTTCTAGCTAAGTCTTGGACTAGGATAGTAAGTGTAGTTGAGCTCTAGACTCCACGACGTTCATCATATGAAGACGAAGAACTACTCAAGGAACTTGTGGAACTTCATCGACAAAAGTTATGCAGAGACTTGAACTTATCTATCCCACAAAAGTATATCTATTCTATCTCCTATTTTGAGACAAAAGTCGTATTGCTATATAGACTTCGATTATACACATTTGCTATTTCGAGCCGAGTTTATCTCGCTTATTTATTTCTCGAAATATG